>NC_086318.1:378997822-379334488 GCF_036172605.1 Pelobates fuscus | reverse complement strand
CTGTTTTAGACCATAGAATAGCCTGAGCCTGATCCTCGGATATTGAGAGGGTTTCTGCAGAGTCAGTGAATACCCCAGCTTTGGTTATCTGATTACCACAGAGCAAAGAGGATCCCTCGTGGATTCAGGGTGAGAAACTCCCCAACCATTGGGAGACAAAATCCCGACTTTTGCCGTAAATGGATGAGCATTGCCAACAAATGCTCGTTGGATTGGATGGTGATAGTGGTAGAGGAAGTGGGGAAGGAACTCATAGGTGTGAAACAAACTATCCAAGAGGTTGAAAATACTAACGTAGAGCTTTTACATTCATCGGCTGCAACAGAACATATGCTCAAATTACAGGATGATATAAATAAATATAAAAATGATCTCATCCGTTTCAAGAGACAGAAACTGGACAAAGTTAATTATGACTACACGAGCCATCGAGTTTATGGATGGCTTAGTGGTAATCAAACACCGAATAGAGAACCTTTCCCCAGATACCGATATCGTATTAAAAAACCGACCTTTCAAACCATTGATATTAGCTCTGGAGAATCGGCATCTGATGCTGATAATCAAGAGGAAAGTACCACACAAGACAAACGTCCTTTTTTAGAGACTGGCATGCGACCCCACGAATCCCCAGGAACATCCAACACTCCGTACCAAGGAAGAAAAACAATTCAATCACCAGGAGGGGACAGAAGGGACACTCGAAGCACTGGATTAAAAGGAAAACCACCGCTGAGGAAGAGATGAAGCTTGTATTCAATTTATCATCGAAGAACCTAACAGAACACCATTTAGCAGTCCTTTCAAAGGGACTGACTTTTGTACCGGTTTCTAAACCAGCCTCACTACAAGTTGACATTGAACTTTACAAAATTCAACGTACTTTATCAAATTATGAAAGATGGAAGGAAAATCCGGTGATTCCAGAAACTACCACTACCACCACTACCACTCAACAACCCTTTAAAGTGAAATACAAGGGAGACATCAAGACTGCTAATACATCGATTAAGACCTTCATGCAATCAGTGAAGAAGGAATCTGAACAAGCATGTAAAAATCCCACAGATAACCGACAGAACCTAACCAGTTCCGAAAAGAAAGCCCTTCAAGATCTTACATCAGACCCGGACATCATCATCCGCCCCGCGGATAAAGGGGGAGCCATTGTAGTGATGTCTTATTCCAAATATAGAGATGAGATACTTAATCAACTCTCAGATATCACTACATACCAAAAATTAACATACAACCCGGTCAAAAAGTTTCAGAACAGAATACAAACTACCATCAACACTGGAATACAGATGGGCTTTATTAATTTGAATTTGGCCAAATTTCTATCCGTTGAATACCCCAAACATCCGGTTCTATACACCTTACCCAAAATTCATAAAGACCAACTTAATCCTCCAGGGAGACCGATAGTTTCGGCTCGAGACAGTCTACTTGAACCAATTGCCAAATACATAGATCATTATATTAAAACCTCAGTTACAGATCTTCCAACTTGTCTCCGAGACACTACCGATTTCTTGAACAATCTCAACAAAGTAACCGCTGTAGAAGAACAACATCTATTGGTTACATTAGATGTCAAAAATCTTTATACTATAATACCTCACAGTGAAGGCGTTCAAGCATTACGACAAATTCTCTCCAACTCTTCTAAATACAATGGTCCTCCCATTGAATTCCTCATGGAGCTTTTACAGATAGCTCTCACCTGTAATTATTTCAAATTTGAAGATCACTTTTATTTACAACTGATGGGTACTTCAATGGGAGCAGCAATGGCACCATCATATGCCAATGCCTACATGTTCCTCTTCGAAACTCAACATATCTTGCAGAAATTTCATCAACAGATACTTGTATACCATCGATTTGTAGATGATATTTTCTTAATTTGGACAGGAACCATGGATAATTTAGAACAGATGATCAATGAGATCAATTCTTCAGAACTACCAGTGAAACTGACGCTCACCGTGCACACCCAGATCATCCAATTTTTGGATGTCTCGGTATACAAAGACATGAGGACTGGTAAATTGGGATATACTCTTTACCGCAAGGAGACCGCGAGGAACACGTTACTCCATTTCAACAGTTACCATCCAACAAAGTTGAAAGAGTCACTCCCAATATCCCAGTATATGCGAGTATTGAGATATAACAGCGATCTCACGAACCAGGCACATCAACTTCAAGAGATGACCGCGAGATTTCTGACTAGAGGGTACAGTCGTACAGTTCTCGATAGAGCATTGGATAAAGCTAAAAGACACATGACAAGGGAACATATGGAGACTGCAAGTCATGCATCTATCCCAACCAAGATGTATCTACCACTCACCCTACACACTGGTACCCCACATATCCAGAAAGCCATTCACAAATACTGGGGCATCTTGGGTTCCGACAAAAACTTACCACCAATTTTCTCTCAAAAACCTAACATCAGTCTAAGGAGAAATAAAAACCTGAGAGATCTATTGGTTAAAAGCGATCCGATTAAATGCTATCAGAAATCTACAGGACCGACCAAGAAAGGCTGTTATCGTTGCAGCGGATGTGTAACGTGTAGCCACATGAATACAGGTGGCTCATTTGTTCATCCACATAGTGGCACTCGAATTCCCATCATTCATTACATCTCATGCTTGACCGACCATGTTATATACCTCATCACCTGTCCGTGTGGTTTGTCCTACGTTGGAAAGACGGATTTGACCCTTCGTGAAAGGATCCGAGGCCATAGATCCACTATTACCACTGCCTTCAGGGATCAAAAATCCGACAAACCCGTTGCCAAACACTTCCTTCTATTGAACCATAGACTTCCTACCCTAAAATTTATGGCCATTGACCATGTACCACCCAGCCCCAGAGGAGGAGACAGATCAAAATTACTACTGCAACGAGAAACGTATTGGATTCACCGTTTAGACACGGTTACCCCAAAGGGACTAAACGAATATATCTCATTCACTATGTTCTTATAAATGCTATTTGATAACTACAGTTCATCCTTCGGAATTTGTTGATATATAACCTTGGTTTCTCAGTTATCTATTACTTCTGACCTGATTGGTTTATAATGTATGATGTATATCTCCTTTATGTCCATAATATTTTCTGAATATTCTAAGGTTTACGTTTGTGACATCGATTACGATTAGCTTTATGGGTATGTCATTGTGGCCTTTGGCCGTATATCGTTTTTTAAATTTACGTTTTTTCACACACATATTTAGATCACTTGTCACAGGTGGTTTAGCCTTCACGGCATCTGGCCAGACCCGATATACTTTTTGACATACTAGAAATTCTCCGTTTGAATATGCTCTCATATTCATTTGTTTTTATCTTACACGTTATGATCTCCTGGAGGGATCTCGTCATTTGTCTTGCATTACGCTTTGTCACACGGGTTTTCCGGCATACTCACGGTTCACCCTTTGAGTTTACATTCCATCGCTTAGCAACCACATAGTCATTTTCACGGAGTGGATACTCCATCTCTTAGCAACCATGACGCACACACGCACGCACGTCATAGGAGTCACATGATGGGGTGTAACACTTCCGGGTTCGAGTAGCCGCACACACGAGATTGGTGAGTTGCTCATTAATGTTTTGCTATTTAAACGTTGTTTTCACACACTTTATTTGATCTTGAAAAAGACCCTAAGGGGTCGAAACGTCGATTTGTTGATTTGATGTAAATTTTATCACAGTAAACACTGAATAAGAAGTCCTTTCTGAGTGCTCTGATTTTTTCGTTTGTATATATTTTGGACGCCGGTAGCACCAAAGGCAAGAATCGTTCCAGTCACTTAAGGGTGAGTGCCCTATCCATATTTTTTCTATATATATATATATTTGTGTACGGGATTATGGAAGGGGCGCACATTAAACTGTGTGTAATTTTAATATATGAGAGTCGGTTGAGGTGTGCCGAAAACGACGTGAGGTTAGGCCTGCAAAAGAGGGCCCACCCAGGTATAATGATATATGAAGAGGGTGTGGTGGGAGGGAATTTCCGAAATCGTCGCAGACAGGTGAGTAAGGGGATTTGCTGGGTTTAAATAGCCATAAATCCCTCCCACAACTTCAGGCATACGCCTTCTATATATATATATATATATATATATATATATAAATATCTCCACATACATTCTATATGTTGCCACATTTTCATAACCCATATCATATCCCCCTCACATTACAGCAATGTTCCTTCTTAGGATGCACACAATGATACAGACACACTGATAAATGCACACATAAGTAAACTCTGATGCATACACACTTTCACAAACACTGATGCACAGAGACACATTGGTGCACACACATACAGATACAAATACACAAACCTAGTGCACCAGTCGCTGTGTGTATTAGTACGCGTGTGTGGGTCTGGTATTGTGTGTGTGTGTGTGTCTCAGAGTGTATCTGGCGGTGAGTATATATAAGTGTGTATTTGTTTCTGTGAATGTGTTTGAAATGCATATCTGTGTGTGTGTAAACTGCTTGCAATGTGCTGGAGGGAGTTGATGCCTGTTTTAGGCGAAGCTGTGTTGTCTGTGTGAGAGGTGATAAGAGTATTTGGGTTATCTTTCTCATAACAACCTCTCATTTTTTAATACCTAGTTGAATTGACAACCGATGTGTAATATTTAGGCCAAATAAAAATATTTATCTTGACCTAGTTGGAACCCCACCGCCCTCTATGTGGCTTTCTAGTACATCACACAAAATAAAAAGCACATAAAAAACCCAAACAATCTACTAGAATGAAAACTATAATGCGTTACAATACAATGTAATGTTACAAACAAAGCAATATTTTGTAACCTTTTAACAAAAAATGAATGGCGAATGAAGCATTTATATGTAAAGAAACTCTCCATGGCCCTCTCACACATTAAGTAGTCACATCATTTGAGAAGTGCTTGACAACTTACTTGGGTCCACTGGGTGCCCCTGTCAAGTGTTCCTTTAATGTAAATAGAGGCGGATAAAAACAAACAAAACCAAAAAAAAACCAAAAAAACCACAGATTGTCGTACATTTTAAAATAAACACTAACCAAAAGAAGTGTACATAAGCACTTTTTCCTGATTCCCCCCCAACCAATAGCAGGGGAAATTATTTTTATTTTTTTTATTTGAGAAGAATCGATTAGTGGTACATTCAGTGGGACAACATTTAAGAGTTCTCAGACATAGTCATTGTTTATAGGCAAGTGGGTCTACATTCACTTGGATTGCGTATTACCGAGTATGAGTGCATA
This sequence comes from Pelobates fuscus, assembly GCF_036172605.1. Lineage (NCBI taxonomy): Eukaryota > Metazoa > Chordata > Amphibia > Anura > Pelobatidae > Pelobates > Pelobates fuscus. Next base: position 379,329,186 of record NC_086318.1, on the reverse strand, counting down.
TGACTGTTGTAAAGCGCTGCGAAATTAGTTGGCAACATATAAATACCAATAATAATAATAATGACGTGTTCAGTCATTCTCACATTTAAAAAGGTTACACCAAGTATCATGCCCACTTCAGTTTTTTGAAGTGGTTAATGTGCCTGAAATCTGTATATACAGCATTTCACATTAAAATGCTGCACATACAGGGATTAACCCCTTTGCTGCAGTTAGTGTAACTTAACCTCCGCAGCGCATTAGCCGCCCCGAAAAATAATTCCAGGTTGACTAATGCCAATTCTGTATAAAGGAAAGGAAACCTGTATTGGAGCTTGTAAATATATATATATATAACAGAAGAAATATTACACTGTAAAAAGTGCTGCCCAAATACGTAAAAATACAAATTATACAAAATATCCAGAATAAACAAACAATGCACTCTGTGTGTGTAAAACTCAATATACACTAAGGTTGTTGAATGAAGGCTGTTAAATTTTTTATCCCATTCTCACTTAATAGTGTAAATACTACAGAGTTACATTGGGAATCTAAAATGTAAAACAGATAAAAAGAACATAAAAAGAAGTGCGACCGGTTCGTAACCATGTATACAAAACAGATGAAGGTTTTACTCACACAGCTCTTATGTCCTTTTGATCCATTTAATAGATCTTAGACTCCTAGAGTAACTCAGTAGTATTTACACTATTAAGTGAGAGATTGTCTCCTGGATAAAAATGTAATTAACATCATTCAGCAACCTAAGGAACTATATTTATGTTAATTATGTGCAAATTTCAATGTCAATGCTTAACTAGCGAGATTGGCATCATATTCTACAGCATTGCAACCCGTCATCAGTCATTAGAGGATCCTCAACGCTCCGCCGGACCCAGGTAAAAGGGCAAACCATTGCAAAATATTTTGCCCATTGCTAGGTAATGGGCCAGGGTACTCCTCACATCATAACCAGGAAAGCGGGTTGTAGTGTTTACAATGTTTGGAATAACCCTTTAAATTAATGGAGACCCAATTCATACACTGAATTCCACTATATTTATCCATTGTTTGTTAAATATACAATATGTTTTCAGTGTTTTATACTTTCTTCAAGTCCAGTTGTAAATTTGTCTTTTTGGAAGTGCAGTGTCAATATTCCTCCCCCCCCCTTAATTAAGTCTCTTCATTTCACTAGACTTGTGTTTTCAAATGAAGAATTTTGGACGTTTTGTTTATCTGAATCAAAAATGAATGTCATATGTCTGAATTGCACAAATAAATTAAAAATTTACAAATAAAAAATTAATTTAATGGGGACCACTAAATTAAAAAAAAAAAAAAAAAAAAAAACACCTCTTCCTGGTTTAAGTTGCGAAGAGCAGGGGTTCCCATCCTGATTTATCTAATGTACCATTATGATGTAAAATCTCTCCTGCGGTGTCCTAATTTTAAAATAGTAACATTCTCTTGCATGGAGATAATTATGTCCTTCGAGCTCAGCATTTATGTCAAATTCCTGTGCCACAGAGCTTACAATTTAACATTACATTTACAATAAATTACATTTATTTGTCTATGGATACAAGAAGTAAACAAAGCTGGTCAAGTCTTGTAATCCACAGTATAGTAACATAGTTTGCTAATAGAATCAGACCTTTTCCTGTCTTAGTAGTTCCTTTGGAAAAATACAAAGCAAAACTATAATACAAATCTGTGTTCCTAAGGGTGTTTCTGCACCTAGTGATGTTTGGTTCCCTACCCCCACCTCCCCCATTGGTGTATATATATAGGGTTAAAAAATATTAGTAAATTTTTTTGAATCTAACTTTTTTCCACTGCAGTGCTCCTGTGACATTACGGAGGAGGCATGGCCTCCTGAACTGATGGCCCAATTCAATGCTCCTCCTCAAAGCTTTGCTATGGGGGTTTTGGCAGTAACTGGTAGGGTTCAATGCAGGAGCGCTCACATCGGAGTTGTCTGCATTATAATTATTTATATAGCACCAACAAATTCTGCTTTGCTACACTGAACATAAACGTTAGACGGAGTCATGCAAACCACGAAGAATTCCAATATTTAAAGAGTGGAGTTTTAATCCACTAAAATGCAGGAAGCACCATCTAGTTGCTTTGTTTTAGCAGTACCTACCCGAATGGGAATTTGTCATACACAAAATTTATGACAGACAATATAATCTCGCAAGAACACAAGCAACTTTAGGCTGGAGCAAAACTTATTTTCCAACACTATGGGACAGGGGAGGGGGGAGAACACTATGGGACAGGAGAGGGGGGAGAACACTATGGGACGGGGGGAGAGAACACTATGGGACGGGGGGGAGAGAACACTATGGGACGGGGGGGAGAGAACACTATGGGACGGGGGGGAGAGAACACTATGGGACGGGGGGGAGAGAACACTATGGGACGGGGGGGAGAGAACACTATGGGACGGGGAGGAGAGAACACTATGGGACGGGGGGAGAGAACACTATGGGACGGGGGGGAGAGAACACTATGGGACGGGGGGGAGAGAACACTATGGGACGGGGGGAGAGAACACTATGGGACGGGGGGGAGAGAACACTATGGGACGGGGGGGAGAGAACACTATGGGACGGGGGGGAGAGAACACTATGGGACGGGGGGGAGAGAACACTATGGGACGGGGGGGAGAGAACACTATGGGACGGGGGGGAGAGAACACTATGGGACGGGGGGGAGAGAACACTATGGGACGGGGGGGAGAGAACACTATGGGACGGGGGGGAGAGAACACTATGGGACGGGGGGGAGAGAACACTATGGGACGGGGGGGAGAGAACACTATGGGACGGGGGGAGAGAACACTATGGGACGGGGGGAGAGAACACTATGGGACGGGGGGGAGAGAACACTATGGGACGGGGGGAGAGAACACTATGGGACGGGGGGAGAGAACACTATGGGACGGGGGGAGAGAACACTATGGGACGGGGGGAGAGAACACTATGGGACGGGGGGGAGAGAACACTATGGGACGGGGGGAGAGAACACTATGGGACGGGGGAGAGAACACTATGGGACGGGGGAGAGAACACTATGGGACGGGGGGAGAGAACCCTATGGGACGGGGGGAGAGAACACTATGGGACGGGGGGGAGAGAACACTATGGGACGGGGGGGAGAGAACACTATGGGACGGGGGGGAGAGAACACTATGGGACGGGGGGGGAGAGAACACTATGGGACGGGGGGGGAGAGAACACTATGGGACGGGGGGAGAGAACACTATGGGACGGGGGGAGAGAACACTATGGGACGGGGGGGAGAGAACACTATGGGACGGGGGGAGAGAACACTATGGGACGGGGGGAGAGAACACTATGGGACAGGGGGGAGAGAACACTATGGGACGGGGGGAGAGAACACTATGGGACGGGGGGAGAGAACACTATGGGACGGGGGGGAGAGAACACTATGGGACAGGGGGGAGAGAACGCTATGGGACGGGGGGGAGAGAACGCTATGGGACGGGGGGAGAGAACACTATGGGAAAGGGGATGGGGGAGAACACTATGGGGCAGGGGATGGGGGAGAACACTATGGGGCAGGGGATGGGGAAGAACATTATGGGACAGGGGAGGAGGGGGGAAGAACACTATGGGAAGGGGAGGAGGGGGGAAGAACACTATGGGAAGGGGAGGAGGGGGGAAGAACACTATGGGAAGGGGAGGAGGGGGGAAGAACACTATGGGAAGGGGAGGAGGGGGGAAGAACACTATGGGAAGGGGAGGAGGGGGGAAGAACACTATGGGAAGGGGAGGAGGGGGAAGAACACTATGGGAAGGGGAGGAGGGGGGAAGAACACTATGGGAAGGGGAGGAGGGGGGAAGAACACTATGGGAAGGGGAGGAGGGGGGAAGAACACTATGGGAAGGGGAGGAGGGGGGAAGAACACTATGGGAAGGGGAGGAGGGGGGAAGAACACTATGGGACAGGGGAGGAGGGGGGGGAAGAACACTATGGGAAGGGGAGGAGGGGGGAAGAACACTATGGGAAGAGGAGGGGGGAAGAACACTATGGGAAGGGGAGGAGGGGGGAAGAACACTATGGGAAGGGGAGGAGGGGGGAAGAACACTATGGGAAAGGGAGGAGGGGGGGAAGAACACTATGGGACAGGGGAGGAGGGGGGAAGAACACTATGGGACAGGGGAGGAGGGGGGAAGAACACTATGGGACAGGGGAGGAGGGGGGAAGAACACTATGGGACAGGGGAGGAGGGGGGGAAGAACACTATGGGACAGGGGAGGAGGGGGGAAGAACACTATGGGACAGGGGAGGAGGGGGGAAGAACACTATGGGACAGGGGAGGAGGGGGGAAGAACACTATGGGACAGGGGAGGAGGGGGGAAGAACACTATGGGACAGGGGAGGAGGGGGGAAGAACACTATGAGACAGGGGAGGAGGGGGGAAGAACACTATGGGACAGGGGAGGAGGGGGGAAGAACACTATGGGACAGGGGAGGAGGGGGGAAGAACACTATGGGACAGGGGAGGAGGGGGGGGAAGAACACTATGGGACAGGGGAGGAGGGGGGAAGAACACTATGGGACAGGGGAGGAGGGGGGGGAAGAACACTATGGGACAGGGGAGAACACTATGGGACAGGGGAGGGGGGAAAGAACACTACTGTGGGACAGGGGAGGGGGGAAAGAACACTATGGGACTGGGGAGGAGGGAGAAAAGAACACTATAAAAAAGAGGGAGGGGAGAGGATCACTAGAGGGGGAGGGAGGAATATTAAGCAGGGGCACTAAAAGAGAAGGGAAGTTTTTCATATTCGATTAAATAAATTCATTAAAAAGTCTAATTAATAAAAATTATTGGAAAAAAACCTTTTTTTCAAATCATTTGGGGAAAAAGTCACTTTTGGTTTCGGTTTTCGGCTTCGGCCCAGAACTTTCATTTCGGTGCATCCCTAATAGATAGTACCTCAATCCTTCTCCCATAGAGAGTACCCCAATCTATTCTAAACTCACTCCTTCAGAGAGGTACAGATTCTCCTCATTTCCCCCACTCCAGACCTATCCCAGCCATTAATGAGTACTTCCCCTGTACCCGATTGGGAGCCTCATGAAATCAGTGTGCTGGTTGTACTGCTTAGCAGGGCAGCTCTGCGCGGCTCAAGCTGCCCTTTGACTCATGTCACTTTCCCTGGAACGAGCCGCACAGAGCTGTCCTGATTAGTACAGGCAGCATGCATGCAAGATTTTACGGCTTTGTTCTATCTCCCGACAGAGGCTCTGCATCTATGCATGCCTCTGTATGAATGCACGCCTCTGTACGAATTCATGCATGCACTAATGCCTCTGTATGAACATATGCACTCATGCCTCGGCGCGAACGCATATATGTATGCCTTGGCGCGGACGCATATATGTATGCCTCTGTGAGAATGCATGCTCACATGCCTAGGTGCAAAAGCATCGCGAATGTATGCGTGCGCGCCTCGGCACTAATGCCTGTATGCACGTCTCGGCGCGGATGCATGAATGATTGCCTAGCCACGCATGCATGCATGCATACATGCATGTATGCCCCTGTATGAATGCATGCCTCTGCGCGAATGCCCATGAATGAATGCATACCTCTGTGTGATGCATGCAGGCATCCGCATGACCGCATGTATGCCCCGGGACAATGTATGCACGCACCAGTCTGAATGCATGCCTCTGTATGAATGCATGTATGCATGCCTCTGTATGAATGCATGTATGCATGCCTCTGTATGAATGCATGTATGCATGCCTCTGTATGAATGCATGTATGCATGCATGTATGCATGCCTCTGTATGAATGCATGTATGCATGCCTCTGTATGAATGCATGTATGCATGTCTCTGCACAGAAAGGGGCTGGAGGGGAAGTAAGATACATACAAAGGGGTTGTAAGACACTAAAGGGGGAATAAAATACACTAGAGCACAAAAGGGGTAAGAAATTCAAAGGGGGAGGGGGTTTACAAAATGACACACAGGTGAAGATTTATTTTTAAGGGAGGGGGTGGCGGCAAAATGCATCTTTGCCTGTGTAGCTAAAAATCCTTGCACCGGCCCTGGTAATACATACAAGATCGAGTGCATTTACACACACACATACATATACAAAACATACTTCATAATAAATAATAAAAAGGGATTGGTTTGGCTACAAAATAATCCACATGAAACTTGAAGGGTTAAAGTAAAATGAAATGATTTAGCACTATCTGCACAGAAAGCCTCCTTTAACAGTAAACCACACACAGATATGGACGTGTTCACAAAAACACATTATGAGAAAAATATAATTAGAACGCTGTAAGAGGAACATCTAATGAAGCATGAAGCATTTAGTCTAGAAACTACAGCATGCATGAGCAACACACAGATATCAGCAAGGCACGTGTAACGATGGTAAATACATTTCTGGGAACAAACCATCATTAATGAAAGCTTTCTAGATATGAAGATATAGAAGCTCTGAAAGATTTCTAGATATGAAGATATATAAGGATTCCCATGTCACTCGAGCAGACAAGCAATGCAGTTTGGTATTTAGAGCTTTTAAGGAAAAAAGTTATGACAAACAGAGTGGGTAACAGAGTGAAATCAAAGCAAGTTGGCCGTGGGCCTTAAGGAGAAGTAAGTTCTGTGGGAAATAAGCACTGGTTAAAAGATGTGAAACTTGCAGTTTCATTTTTCTAATAAAAGTAATGGGACTTTTTTGTTCTGCTCTCTGCTGAATAGATTAACCACTTTCTAGAGCACTTCGTAAACCTAAGAGGTCTTTCCAGAAAACTATATATATATCTAAGCAAAAATGTGGTTCTTTGTTGAGCTTATTTGCATTTGCCAACCCAGAATCCCTTGCAGTAGCGAGAGCACTGTCAAACAGATTTCTGTGGGAAAAGCAAGTCTTATGGCTGGCGTGTGACTGGTGTGTGTATTTGTGTTTAGCAATGTATTGAGAGAGAGAGAGAGATCCCATGCGTGAAGTATAGCGTCAGTTAGGCAACCTAACCACTCGTAAATACATATACAAAATGTCCCTTTAAGGTGGACACATTTTTACGGACAATGTGGATTTTAATAGATCAGTAAACAGACCCCAAAATATACACCTATTTTATAAAAATGGTTGGTGAAACAATGTTCGTTTTTGATTAACCTTACTTTCCCACCCTCTATGACATTAGATTACTTCTGGGTACTCTGGTGAAACTGTTTACGTTCAGAAGCTAAGGATGTATGGTCGGCAGCAGCCATACATTGAAATGTCACATTACGCAATATGAAAATGTCTTGTATAGGTATGCACCCTCTTAACCTTTCTAAATTTCGTTGTGTAACACCTTGTAGTGAGCTGACTGAAGTTTCTAGTAGCTGTGGACATCTGGTCCCACTAAAATATCTTATTATGGGAAAAGAACCAGATTTTGTTACTTAGGACATTATCCTGCACAAATATTGGTGTATCCTAGGCCAGGATCCTTAGCTGTCTTTTTTCTTACCTAATCTGGTTTCACATTCACTCCACCAATGCAAACACATATTTTATCACCTTCGAAATGACAAAGTGTTTGTACTGTCCCTACAGATTAATGATTTTGTCACATCCTTTAGAGAAATACTTCAATCACCATAACCACTACAGTGTGCCAGAAGCTCTGTGTCTGAACTGAGAGCTCAGGAGAGCTAAAGGAAGCTTCTAAGCATGGTGTATAATGTCACATAAAAAGGCAATTGCGGGCTCACGCAAGGCATAAAACAGCATTTGTCAAAAGGCTAAATTACCATTAATATGGTTAAGCATGCACACCCTACAAAATAGAGAATGTATATATGCATAAAACAAAATACAGAGTCCCAGGCTAGAGTTGTCAGTAAACTTCACATAATCCATGATCCATCAGAACAGTGTCTTGCCTGCACCAAACATACAAACGTCAGAGAGAGTTTATAATTTATTTAAGGAGCATTGCAAAGGGTTAATTTAATTGGAAACCTCAGAGAGAGAATGGCTGAAATATATATCCAAAAAGCCTCTATACGCAATAATTCACGACCCAGAACGTGATCAATCCCAAAAAACAATAAATTTCATAGTATGTAAAGGATGGCAGGCTTCCAAAAAAGTCTTGCCATAGGGATGCTCAGTTCACCCGTGTGAAGTGCCAACCTGATGGAGCAAAGTGCTGTTTTGATGGAGTATAATGCGCCTTCTAAAGGGGTGAATTGTGAGATTGCTGAGCTATGAGTGCATTATGTCCACAACTATGGCTCTATTTTCTACCAACTGCCTATAATCTAGCATTTATTAAATAATGCATGTGTGCTAATTTTTTGGCATTATCTATCTGGTTGGAGTTGTAGCCTCTTGTGTATATATTTTCTGTTTTGTGTATATATTTTCCTAAGGTCCATGCATAGTGTCGTACTTATCCCTGTCTTTGTTCCTTTTCTGTGTTTGCATCCTCAAGCTCTACATAACTATCAGAACCTTGGGGTTACATGTGTATTGCAAGATGAATTAGACAGAGAAACCCTTTTAAAATGTCGGCAGGGAAATGTACGGAACTGACACATATTGAGACTTCTTGTTCTGTTATAAATATATCATGGGAATAACCCGCTTCACTGAGCAAAGTAATTATGATTTGCATTGGAGCATATGGACATTGATTTCTTAATGTACAATGGAGGATATTTGGCAAAATCATCTGAAAACATTTAATCTAGTGAAGGAGCATTTACAAACAGCTGTCTAAACAGCTGTCTAAACAGCCAATTACCAATTCTTAACCAAAAGGGTTTTGACAAGTACATTGACTTCTCTTAAGGTGCTTAACTATATACACAGATATTTTTGTTAACATAGATTTATTATGCTATTTTCTTATATGAATAAATGCCCCTACTTTATTAAGTGTTCTTGCATAGCAAGACCACTTACTGTTATCTCACATATATATTATTATTATTATTATAGCCAAATTTGCCACCCTAACTCCTCCCACAGTTTTTACACTACATAGACCATAATATACCGAAACGTGCGGATTGTTCCCGATCGGATTGCTATTACTTTGTGGAACGTTTCGGCGAATGGTTCACGGAATATCGTCGTTCATGTGGCGAAATTTGTCCCATAGGAATGAATGGCAAAGCTAGAGTGGGAGCTGGCAAAAGCTGAAAAATCAGGACATGATTTCTAAACTGCCACCACTCCCTCATTTTCAGGCCCACCTACACAAATCTTATATCAAAACGTTCAGCTATCCCTGCTGCCACTAAAAATGTCCACAGCTAAGCCATAGTCCTTATAGTTTTCACAATATGGCCATTTGTTTGCAACCAGGGCTCGAGTCCTGCAGGAACGCATGGGAACGGCGTTCCTGCACTTTTCCCACAGCAGGAACGCCATTCCCATTACTAGTCCTGCAGGACCCAGGGCTGGCACAAGCGGCTGCGAGAGCAGGGGGAGCACAAATCCGAATCCCCTGCCTCTGACTGGGGACTCGGATTTTTAAACTCACCTCTCCCCCTGCAGTCAGTGGAGTCGTCCGGCCTCTCCTGATGATGTCAGTAGGAGGGGGCGTGGCTTCCTCTGCTCTTCTCACAGGACCGCTGGGGAGCAGAGGAAGTCACGCCCCCTCCTCCTGACATCATCAGGAGAGGCCGGCTTACTCCACTGACTGCAGGCTGCAGGTTCCAGATACAGTCCCACCCCTCCTGGCCCAAGGTAAGCCTCAGGGAGGGGGGAAGGCATTTTCCCTGTCTCCCTCCTCAGGCCCTGTCTCCCTCCTCAGGCCCTGGCCCCCTTCCTCAGGCCCTGGCCCCCTTCCTCAGGCCCTGGCCCCCTTCCTCAGGCCCTGGCCCCCTTCCTCAGGCCCTGTCCCCCTTCCTCAGTCCCTGTCCCCCTTCCTCAGTCCCTGTCCCCCTTCCTCAGTCCCTGTCCCCCTCCACAGTCCCTGTCCCCCTCCACAGTCCCTGTCCCCCTCCTCAGTCCCTGTCCCCCTCCTCAGTCCCTGTCCCCCTCCTCAGTCCCTGTCCCTTTCCTCAGTCTCTGTCCCCCTCCTCAGTCTCTGTCCCCCTCCTCAAGCCCTGTCCCCCTCCTCAAGCCCTGTCCCCCTCCTCAAGCCCTGTCCCCCTCCTCAAGCCCTGTCCCCCTCCTCAAGCCCTGTCCCCCTCCTCAGCCCCTGTCCCCCTCCTCAGCCCCTGTCCCCCTCCTCAGGCCCTGTCCCCCTCCTCAGCCCCTGTCCCCCTCCTCAGCCCCTGTCCCCCTCCTCAGCCTCTGTCCCCCTCCTCAGCCTCTGTCCCCCTCCTCAGCCTCTGTCCCCCTCCTCAGCCTCTGTCCCCCTCCTCAGCCTCTGTCCCCCTCCTCAGCCTCTGTCCCCCTCCTCAGCCTCTGTCCCCCTCCTCAGCCTCTGTCCCCCTCCTCAGCCTCTGTCCCCCTCCTCAGCCTCTGTCCCCCTCCTCAGCCTCTGTCCCCCTCCTCAGCCTCTGTCCCCCTCCTCAGCCTCTGTCCCCCTCCTCAGCCTCTGTCCCCCTCCTCAGCCCATGGCCCCTTCCTCAGCCCATGCCCCCCCTCCTCCTAAGCTCCTGTCCCTCTTCCTCAGCCCTGCCACCTTCCTCAGCCCATGGCCCTTTCCTCAACCCATGTCCCCCCCCTCCTCCTAAGCTCCTGTCCCTTTTCCACAGCACTGTCTTACTTAGCCCCTGTCCCCCTACTCAGCCCCTGTCCACCTTACTCAGCCCCTGCATACGAGCATCAGCCCCTGTCCCCCTCCTCAGCCCCTGTCCCCCTCCTAAGGCCCTGTCCCGTTACTCAGTCCCCCTCCTCAGTCCCCGTCCCCCTCCTCAGTCCCCGTCCCCCTCCTCAGTCCCCGTCCCCCTCCTCAGTCCCCGTCCCCCTCCTCAGTCCCCGTCCCCCTCCTCAGTCCCCGTCCCCCTCCTCAGTCCCCGTCCCCCTCCTCAGTCCCCGTCCCCCTCCTCAGTCCCCGTCCCCCTCCTCAGTCCCCGTCCCCCTCCTCAGTCCCCGTCCCCCTCCTCAGTCCCCGTCCCCCTCCTCAGTCCCCGTCCCCCTCCTCAGTCCCCGTCTCCCTCCTCAGTCCCCGTCTCCCTCCTCAGTCCCCGTCTCCCTCCTCAGTCCCCGTCCCCCTCCTAAGGCCCTGTCCCGTTACTCAGTCCCCCTCCTCAGTCCCCGTCCCCCTCCTCAGTCCCCGTCCCCCTCCTCAGTCCCCGTCCCCCTCCTCAGTCCCCGTCCCCCTCCTCAGTCCCCGTCCCCCTCCTCAGTCCCCGTCCCCCTCCTCAGTCCCCGTCCCCCTCCTCAGTCCCCGTCCCCCTCCTCAGTCCCCGTCCCCCTCCTCAGTCCCCGTCCCCCTCCTCAGTCCCCGTCCCCCTCCTCAGTCCCCGTCCCCCTCCTCAGTCCCCGTCCCCCTCCTCAGTCCCCGTCCCCCTCCTCAGTCCCCGTCCCCCTCCTCAGTCCCCGTCCCCCTCCTCAGTCCCCGTCCCCCTCCTCAGTCCCCGTCCCCCTCCTCAGTCCCCGTCCCCCTCCTCAGTCCCCGTCCCCCTCCTCAGTCCCCGTCCCCCTCCTCAGTCCCCGTCCCCCTCCTCAGTCCCCGTCTCCCTCCTCAGTCCCCGTCTCCCTCCTCAGTCCCCGTCTCCCTCCTCAGTCCCCGTCTCCCTCCTCAGTCCCCGTCTCCCTCCTCAGTCCCCGTCTCCCTCCTCAGTCCCCGTCTCCCTCCTCAGTCCCCGTCTCCCTCCTCAGTCCCCGTCTCCCTCCTCAGTCCCCGTCTCCCTCCTCAGTCCCCGTCTCCCTCCTCAGTCCCCGTCTCCCTCCTCAGTCCCCGTCTCCCTCCTCAGTCCCCGTCTCCCTCCTCAGTCCCCGTCTCCCTCCTCAGTCCCCGTCCCCCTCCTCAGTCCCCGTCCCCCTCCTCAGCCCCCGTCCCCCTCCTCAGCCCCCGTCCCCCTCCTCAGCCCCCGTCCCCCTCCTCAGCCCCCGTCCCCCTCCTCAGCCCCCGTCCCCCTCCTCAGCCCCCGTCCCCCTCCTCAGCCCCCGTCCCCCTCCTCAGCCCCCGTCCCCCTCCTCAGCCCCCGTCCCCCTCCTCAGCCCCCGTCCCCCTCCTCAGCCCCCGTCCCCCTCCTCAGCCCCCGTCCCCCTCCTCAGCCCCCGTCCCCCTCCTCAGCCCCCGTCCCCCTCCTCAGCCCCCGTCCCCCTCCTCAGCCCCCGTCCCCCTCCTCAGCCCCCGTCCCCCTCCTCAGCCCCCGTCCCCCTCCTCAGCCCCCGTCCCCCTCCTCAGCCCCCGTCCCCCTCCTCAGCCCCCGTCCCCCTCCTCAGCCTCTGTCCCCCTCCTCAGCCTCTGTCCCCCTCCTCAGCCTCTGTCCCCCTCCTCAGCCTCTGTCCCCCTCCTCAGCCTCTGTCCCCCTCCTCAGCCTCTGTCCCCCTCCTCAGCCTCTGTCCCCCTCCTCAGCCTCTGTCCCCCTCCTCAGCCTCTGTCCCCCTCCTCAGCCTCTGTCCCCCTCCTCAGCCCATGGCCCATTCCTCAGCCCATGCCCCCCTCCTCCTAAGCTCCTGTCCCTCTTCCTCAGCCCTGCCACCTTCCTCAGCCCATGGCCCCTTCCTCAACCCATGTCCCCCCCCCTCCTCCTAAGCTCCTGTCCCTTTTCCACAGCACTGTCTTACTTAGCCCCTGTCCCCCTCCTCAGCCCCTGTCCCCCTTACTCAGCCCCTGCCCACCTTACTCAGCCCCTGTCCACCTTACTCAGCCCCTGTCCACCTTACTCAGCCCCTGTCCACCTTACTCAGCCCAGTGCTCTTACTCAGCCCCTGCATACGAGCATCAGCCCCTGTCCCCCTCCTCAGTCCCTGTCCCCCTCCTCAGTCCCTGCCCCTCTTCTTCAACCCTGCCCCTCTTCCTCAGCCCCTGCCCCTCTTCCTCAGCCCCTGCCCCTCTTCCTCAGCCCCTGCCCCTCTTCCTCAGCCCCTGTCCCTTTCCTCAGCCCCTGTCCCCCTCCTCAGCCCCTCAGTTCCTGTCCCTTTCCTCAGCCCCTCAGTTCCTGTCCCTTTCCTCAGCCCCTATCCCTTACCTCAGCCCATGTCCCCTTCCTCAGCCCATGCCCCCCCCCCCCACCCTCCTAAGCTTCTGTCCCTCTTCCTCAGCTCCTGTCCCCCTCCTCAGCCCCGTGCCCTTACTCAGCCCCTGCATACTAGCGTATAATTTTTTTGGGGGGAGGGGGCGGGGAGTGGATCTGGGGTGAGTTCCTGCACTTTTTTACCCAGGACTTGACCACTGTTTGCAACTCACGCAGTCCATTGACATTCATTGAAACTCCACTCTGCAAAGCTCACATTTGAAGGGCAATTTCTAAACTACGACTGTGCCTTCATTGTTAATATGTCAGAGACATACTATACATCAAAATGTAGGTCTGGGTCTTGTGATTCTCACAATATAAAGCTCTTCACTGTAGGATTTATAGTTTTTACAATATGACCGTTTGAAGATGGCAACCGCCAAAATACTCTGACCTGTGCCAGGCTGCAGCAGCAAGTGATGTCATAGACAGGGCCTTTTGCACACCTGCTAATGTTTTTATACATGTATATTTTAATGTAACTGTGAAGCAGTTGCAACAACGTTGCAATTAAATGTGCTATATAAATAAATAATAACAGTTACTCCGCCCACTCCAGTTGTAGACTACTGGTGGAGGCAAGAACACTTCACACAATTTCCCCAGAAATTGTAGCTTTTTTAGTTATTCTTATTATAGCCAAATTTGCCACCCTAACTCCTCCCACAGTTTTTACACTACATAGACTAAAATATACCAAAACGTGCAGATTGTTCCCGATCGGATTGCTATTACTTTGTGGAACGTTTCGCCGAATGGTTCACGGAATATCGTCGTTCTTGTGGTGAAATTTGTCCCATAGGAATGAATGGCAAAGCTAGAGTGGGAGCTGGCAAAAGCTGAAAAATCAGGACATGATTTCTAAACTGCCACCACTCCCTCATTTTCAGGCCCACCTACTCAAATCTTATATCAAAACGTTCAGCTATCCCTGCTGCCAATAAAAATGTCCACAGCTAAGCCATAGTCCTTATAGTTTTCACAATATGACCATTTGTTTGCAACTCACGCAGTCCATTGACATTCATTGAAACTCCACTCTGCAAAGATCACATTTGAAGGGCAATTTCTAAATTGCGACTGTGCCTTCATTATTAATATCTCAGAGACATACTATGCATCAAAATGTAGGTCTGGGTCTTGTGATTCTCACACTATAAAGCTCTTCGCTGTAGAATTTATAGTTTTTAAAATACAACCGTTTGAAGATGGCAACCGTGAAAAAACTCTGGCCTGTGCAAGGCTGCAGCAGCAAGTGATGTCATAGACAGGGCCTGCTAATGTTTTTATAAATGTATGTTTTAATGTAACTGTGAAGCACTTTGGGCAACAACATTGCAATTAAATGTGCTATATAAATAAATAATAACAGTTACTCCGCCCACTCCAGTTGTAGACTACTGATGGAGGCAAGAACACTTCACACAATTTCCCCAGAAATTGTAGCTTTTCTAGTTATTAAGTGTTCTTGCATAGCAAGACCACTTAATGTTATCTCACATATATATTATTATTAAGTGTTCTTGCATAGCAAGACCACTTAATGTTATCTCACATATATATTATTATTAAGTGTTCTTGAATAGCAAGATCACTTAATGTTATCTCACATATATATTATTATTAAGTGTTCTTGCATAGCAAGACCACTTAATGTTATCTCACATATATATTATTATTATTATTATTATTATTAAGTGTTCTTGCATAGCAAGACCACTTAATGTTATCTCACATATATATTATTATTAAGTGTTCTTGAATAGCAAGATCACTTAATGTTATCTCACATATATATTATTATTAAGTGTTCTTGCATAGCAAGACCACTTAATGTTATCTCACATATATATTATTATTATTATTATTATTATTAAGTGTTCTTGCATAGCAAGACCACTTAATGTTATCTCACATATATATTATTATTAAGTGTTCTTGCATAGCAAGACCACTTAATGTTATCTCACATATATATTATTATTATTATTATTATTATTCTTATTATAGCCAAATTTGCCACCCTAACTCCTCCCACAGTTTTTACACTACATAGACAAAAATATACCAAAACGTGCAGATTGTTTCCGATCGGATTGCTATTACTTTGTGGAACGTTTCGCCGAATGGTTCACGGAATATCGTCGTTCTTCTGGCGAAATTTGTCCCATAGGAATGAATGGCAAAGTTAGAGTGGGAGCTGGCAAAAGCTGAAAAATCAGGACATGATTTCTAAACTGCCACCACTCCCTCATTTTCAGGCCCACCTACACAAATCTTATATCAAAACGCTCAGCTATCCCTGCTGCCACTAGAATTGTCCACGGCTAAGCCATAGTCCTGATAGTTTTCACAATATGACCATTTGTTTGCAACTCACGCCTTCCATTGACATTCATTGAAACTCCACTCTGCAAAGCTCACATTTGAAGGGCAATTTCTAAACTGCGACCGTGCCTTCATTGTTAATATCTCAGAGACATTCTATACATCAAAATGTAGGTCTGGGTCTTGTGATTCTCACAATATAAAGCTCTTCACTGTTGGATTTATAGTTTTTAAAATACGACCGTTTGAAGATGGCAACCGCCAAAATACTCTGACCTGTGCAAGGCTGTAGCAGCAAGTGATGTCATAGACAAAGCCTTTTACACCTGCTAATTTTTTATAACTGTATGTTTTAATGTAACTGTGAAGCACTTTGGGCAACAACATTGCAATTAAATGTGCTATATAAATAAATACTAACAGTTACTCCGCCCACTCTAGTTGTAGACTACTGATGGAGGCAAGAACACTTCACACAATTTCCCTAGAAATTGTAGCTTTTCTAGTTATTATTATTATTCTTATTATAGCCAAATTTGCCACCCTAACTCCTCCCACAGTTTTTACACTACATAGACAAAAATTTACCAAAACGTGCAGATTGTTCCCGATCGCGTTGCTATTACTTTGTGGAACGTTTCGCTGAATGGTTCTCGGAATATCGTCGTTCTTGTGGCGAAATTTGTCCCATAGGAATGAATGGCAAAGCTAGAGTGGGAGCTGGCAAAAGCTGAAAAATCAGGACATGATTTCTAAACTGCCACTACTCCCTCATTTTCAAGCCCACCTACACAAATCTTATATCAAAACGTTCAGCTATCCCTGCTGCCACTAAAAATGTCCACGGCTAAGCCATAGTCCTGATTGTTTTCACAATATGACCATTTGTTTGCAACTCACGCAGTCCATTGACATTCATTGAAACGCCACTCTGCAAAGCTCACATTTGAAGGGCAATTTCTAAACTGCGACTGTGCCTTCCTTGTTAATATCTCAGAGACATACTATATATCAAAATGTAGGTCTGGGTCTTGTGATTCTCACAATATAAAGCTCTTCACTGTAGGATTTATAGTTTTTAAAATACGACCGTTTGAAGATGGCTACCGCAAAAATACTCTGACCTGTGCAAGGCTGCAGCAGCAAGTGATGTCATAGACAGGGCCATTTGCACCTGCTAATGTTTTTATAACTGTATGTTTTAATGTAACTGTGCAACAACGTTGCAATTAAATGTGCTATATAAATAAATAATAACAGTTACTCCGCCCACTCCAGTTGTATACTACTGGTGGAGGCAAGAACACTTCACAATTTCCCCAGAAATTATAGCTTTTCTAGTTATTATTATTATTATTATTATAGCCAAATTTGCCACCCTAACTCCTCCCACAGTTTTTACACTACATAGACAAAAATATACCAAAACGTGCAGATTGTTCCCGATCGGATTGCTATTACTTTGTGGAACGTTTCGCCGAATAGTTGACGGAATATCGTCGTTCTTGTGGCGAAATTTGTCCCATAGGAATGAATGGCAAAGCTAGAGTGGGAGCTGGCAAAAGCTGAAAAATCAGGACATGATTTCTAAACTGCCACCACTCCCTCATTTTCAGGCCCACCTACACAAATCTTATATCAAAACGTTCAGCTATCCCTGCTGCCACTAGAAATGTCCACGGCTAAGCCATAGTCCTTATAGTTTTCACAATATGACCATTTGTTTGCAACTCACGCCTTCCATTGACATTCATTGAAACTCCACTCTGCAAAGCTCACATTTGAAGGGCAATTTCTAAACTGCGACTGTGCCTTCATTGTTAATATCTCAGAGACATACTATACATCAAAATGTAGGTCTGGGTCTTGTGATTCTCACAATATAAAGCTCTTCACTGTAGGATTTATAGTTTTTAAAATACGACCGTTTGAAGATGGCAACCGCCAAAATACTCTGACCTGTGCAAGGCTGCAGCAGCAAGTGATGTCATAGACAAAGCCTTTTACACCTGCTAATTTTTTATAACTGTATGTTTTAATGTAACTGGGAAGCACTTTGGGCAACAACATTGCAATTAAATGTGCTATATAAATAAATACTAACAGTTACTCCGCCCACTCTAGTTGTAGACTACTGATGGAGGCAAGAACACTTCACACAATTTCCCCAGAAATTGTAGCTTTTCTAGTTATTATTATTATAGCCAAATTTGCCACCCTAACTCCTTCCACAGTTTTTACACTACATAGACAAAAATATACCAACACGTGCAGATTGTTCCCGATCGGATTGCTATTACTTTGTGGAACGTTTCGACGAATGGTTCTCGGAATATCGTCGTTCTTGTGGCAAAATTTGTCCCATAGGAATGAATGGCAAAGCTAGAGTGGGAGCTGGCAAAAGCTGAAAAATCAGGACATGATTTCTAAACTGCCACCACTCCCTCATTTTCAGGCCCACCTACACAAATCTTATATCAAAACGTTCAGCTATCCCTGCTGCCACTAAAAATGTCCACAGCTAAGTCATAGTACTTATAGCTTTCACAATATGACCATTTGTTTGCAACTCACGCAGTCCATTGACATTCATTGAAACTCCACTCTGCAAAGCTCACATTTGAAGGGCAATTTCTAAACTGCGACTGTGCCTTCATTGTTAATATCTCAGAGACATACTATGCATCAAAATGTAGGTCTGGGTCTTGTGATTCTCACAATATAAAGCTCTTCACTGTAGGATTTATAGTGTTTAAAATACGACCGTTTGAAGATGGCAACCGCCAAAATACTCTGACCTGTGCCAGGCTGCAGCAGCAAGTGATGTCATAGACAGGGCCTTTTGCACCTGCTAATGTTTTTATAACTATGTTTTAATGTAACTGTGAAGCACTTTGGGCAACAACGTTGCAATTAAATGTGCTATATAAATAAATAATAACAGTTACTCCGCCCACTCCAGTTGTAGACTACTGGTGGAGGCAAGAACACTTCACACAATTTCCCCAGAAATTGTAGCTTTTCTAGTTAAGTGTTCTTGCATAGCAAGACCACTTAATGTTATCTCACATATATATTTAAGTGTTCTTGCATAGCAAGACCACTTAATGTTATCTCACATATATATTATTATTAAGTGTTCTTGCATAGCAAGACCACTTAATGTTATCTCACATATATATTATTAAGTGTTCTTGCATAGCAAGACCACTTAATGTTATCTCACATATATATTATTATTATTATTCTTATTATTCTTATTATAGCCAAATTTGCCACCCTAACTCCTCCCACAGTTTTTACACTACATAGACAAAAATATACCAAAACGTGCAGATTGTTCCCGATCGGATTGCTATTACTTTGTGGAACGTTTCGCCGAATGGTTCACGGAATATCGTCGTTCTTGTGGCGAAATTTGTCCCATAGGAATGAATGGCAAAGCTAGAGTGGGAGCTGGCAAAAGCTGAAAAATCAGGACATGATTTCTAAACTGCCACCACTCCCTCATTTTCAGGCCCACCTACACAAATCTTATATCAAAACGTTCAGCTATCCCTGCTGCCACTAGAAATGTCCACAGCTAAGCCATAGTCCTTATAGTTTTCACAATATGACCATTTGTTTGCAACTCACGCCTTCCATTGACATTCATTGAAACTCCACTCTGCAAAGCTCACATTTGAAGGGCAATTTCTAAACTGCGACTGTGCCTTCATTGTTAATATCTCAGAGACATACTATACATCAAAATGTAGGTCTGGGTCTTGTGATTCTCACAATATAAAGCTCTTCACTGTAGGAATTATAGTTTTTAAAATACGACCGTTTGAAGATGGCAACCGCCAAAATACTCTGACCTGTGCAAGGCTGCAGCAGCAAGTGATGTCATAGACAAAGCCTTTTACACCTGCTAATTTTTTTATAACTGTATGTTTTAATGTAACTGTGAAGCACTTTGGGCAACAACATTGCAATTAAATGTGCTATATAAATAAATACTAACAGTTACTCCGCCCACTCTAGTTGTAGACTACTGATGGAGGCAAGAACACTTCACACAATTTCCCCAGAAATTGTAGCTTTTCTAGTTATTATTCTTATTATAGCCAAATTTGCCACCCTAACTCCTCCCACAGTTTTTACACTACATAGACAAAAATTTACCAAAACGTGCAGATTGTTCCCGATCGCGTTGCTATTACTTTGTGGAACATTTCGCTGAATGGTTCTCGGAATATCGTCGTTCTTGTGGCGGAATTTGTCCCATAGGAATGAATGGCAAAGCTAGAGTGGGAGCTGGCAAAAGCTGAAAAATCAGGACATGATTTCTAAACTGCCACTACTCCCTCATTTTCAAGCCCACCTACACAAATCTTATATCAAAACGTTCAGCTATCCCTGCTGCCACTAAAAATGTCCACGGCTAAGCCATAGTCCTGATTGTTTTCGCAATATGACCATTTGTTTGCAACTCACGCAGTCCATTGACATTCATTGAAACGCCACTCTGCAAAGCTCACATTTGAAGGGCAATTTCTAAACTGCGACTGTGCCTTCCTTGTTAATATCTCAGAGACATACTATACATCAAAATGTAGGTCTGGGTCTTGTGATTCTCACAATATAAAGCTCTTCACTGTAGGATTTATAGTTTTTAAAATACGACCGTTTGAAGATGGCAACCGCAAAAATACTCTGACCTGTGCAAGGCTGCAGCAGCAAGTGATGTCATAGACAGGGCCATTTGCACCTGCTAATGTTTTTATAACTGTATGTTTTAATGTAACTGTGCAACAACGTTGCAATTAAATGTGCTATATAAATAAATAACAGTTACTCCGCCCACTCCAGTTGTATACTACTGGTGGAGGCAAGAACACTTCACAATTTCCCCAGAAATTGTAGCTTTCCTAGTTCTTATTCTTATTCTTATTATAGCCAAATTTGCCACCCTAACTCCTCCCACAGTTTTTACACTACATAGACAAAAAATTACCAAAACGTGCAGATTGTTCCCGATCGGATTGCTATTACTTTGTGGAATGTTTCACCGAATGGTTCTCGGAATATCGTCGTTCTTGTGGCGAAATTTGTCCCATAGGAATGAATGGCAAAGCTAGAGTGGGAGCTGGCAAAAGTTGAAAAATCAGGACATGATTTCTAAACTGCCACCACTCCCTCATTTTCAGGCCCAACTTCTCAAATCTTATATCAAAACGTTCAGCTATCCCCGCTGCCACTAAAAACGTCAACAGCTAAGCCATAGTCCTTATAGTTTTCACAATATGACAATTTGTTTGCAACTCACGCAGTCCATTGACATTCATTGAAACTCCACTCTGCAAAGCTCACATTTGAAGGGCAATTTCTAAACTGCGACTGTGCCTTCATTGTTAATATCTCAGAGACATACTATACATCAAAATGTAGGTCTGGGTCTTGTGATTCTCACAATATAAAGCTCTTCGCTGTAGGATGTATAGTTTTTAAAATACGACCGTTTGAAGATGGCAACCGCCGAAATACTCTGAAATGTGCCAGGCTGAAGCATCAAGTGATGTCATAGACAGGGCCTTTTGCACCTGCTAATGTTTTTATAACTGTATGTTTTAATGAAACTGTGAAGCACTTTGGGCAACAACGTTGCAATTAAATGTGCTATATAAATAATTAACAGTTACTCCGCCCACTCCAATTGTAGACTACTGGTGGAGGCAAGAACACTTCACACAATTTCCCCAGAAATTGTAGGTTTTCTAGTATTATTATTATTATTATTCTTATTATAGCCAAATTTGCCACCCTAACTCCTCCCACAGTTTTTACACTACATAGCCGAAAATTTACCAAAACGTGCAGATTGTTCCCGATCGGATTGCTATTACTTTGTAGAACATTTCGCCGAATGGTTCACGGAATATCGTCGTTCTTGTGGCAAAATTTGTCCCATAGGAATGAATGGCAAAGCTAGAGTGGTAGCTGGCAAAAGCTGAAAAATCAGGACATGATTTCTAAACTGCCACCACTCCCTCATTTTCAGGCCCACCTACACAAATCTTATATCAAAACGTTCAGCTATCCCTGCTGCCACTAAAAATGTCCACAGCTAAGCCATAGTCCTGATAGTTTTCACAATATGACCATTTGTGTGCAACTCACGCCTTCCATTGACATTCATTGAAACTCCACTCTGCAAAGCTCACATTTGAAGGGCAATTTCTAAACTGCGACTGTGCCTTCATTGTTAATATCTCAGAGACATACTATACATCAAAATGTAGGTCTGGGTCTTGTGATTCTCACAATATAAAGCTCTTCACTGTAGGAATTATAGTTTTTAAAATACGACCGTTTGAAGATGGCAACCGCCAAAATACTCTGACCTGTGCAAGGCTGCAGCAGCAAGTGATGTCATAGACAAAGCCTTTTACACCTGCTAATTTTTTATAACTGTATGTTTTAATGTAACTGTGAAGCACTTTGGGCAACAACATTGCAATTAACCCCTTAAGGACCAAACTTTTGGCATAAAAGGGAATCATGACATGTCACACATGTCATGTGTCCTTAAGGGGTTAAATGTGCTATATAAATAAATACTAACAGTTACTCCGCCCATTCTAGTTGTAGACTACTGATGGAGGCAAGAACACTTCACACAATTTCCCCAGAAATTGTAGCTTTTCTAGTTATTAAGTGTTCTTGCATAGCAAGACCACTTAATGTTATCTCACATATATATTATTATTATTATTATTATTACTTATTCTTATTATAGCCAAATTTGCCACCCTAACTCCTCCCACAGTTTTTACACTACATAGCCGAAAATTTACCAAAACGTGCAGATTGTTCCCGATCGGATTGCTATTACTTTGTAGAACATTTCGCCGAATGGTTCACGGAATATCGTCGTTCTTGTGGCAAAATTCGTCCAATAGGAATGAATGGCAAAGCTAGAGTGGGAGCTGGCAAAAGCTGAAAAATCAGGACATGATTTCTAAACTGCCACCACTCCCTCATTTTCAGGCCCACCTACACAAATCTTATATCAAAACGTTCAGCTATCCCTGCTGCCACTAAAAATATCCACAGCTAAGTCGTATTCCTTATAGTTTTCACAATATGACCATTTGTTTGCAACTCACGCAGTCCATTGACATTCATTGAAACTCCACTCTGCAAAGCTCACATTTGAAGGGCAATTTCTAAACTGCGACTGTGCCTTCATTGTTAATATCTCAGAGACATACTATACATCAAAATGTAGGTCTGGGTCTTGTGATTCTCACAATATAAAGCTCTTCACTGTAGGATTTATAGTTTTTAAAATACGACCGTTTGAAGATGGGAACCGCAAAAATACTCTGACCTGTGCAAGGCTGCAGCAGCAAGTGATGTCATAGACAGGGCCTTTTGCACCTGCTAATGGTTTCTATAACTGTATGTTTTAATGTAACTGTGAAGCACTTTGGGCAACAACGTTGCAATTAAATGTGCTATATAAATAAATAATAACAGTTACTCTGCCCACTCCAGTTGTAGACTACTGGTGGAGGCAAGAACACTTCACAATTTCCCCAGAAATTGTAGCTTTTCTAGTTATTATTATTATTATTATAGCCAAATTTGCCACCCTAACTCCTCCCACAGTTTTGACACTACATAGACAAAAATATACCAAAACATGCAGATTGTTCCCGATCGGATTGCTATTACTTTGTGGAACGTTTTGCCGAATGGTTCTCAGAATATCGTCGTTCTTGTGGCGAAATTTGTCCCATAGGAATGAATGGCAAAGCTAGAGTGGGAGCTGGCAAAAGCTGAAAAATCAGGACATGATTTTTAAACTGCCACCACTCCCTCATTTTCAGGCCCACCTACACAAATCTTATATCAAAACGTTCAGCTATCCCTGCTGCCACTAAAAATGTCCACGGCTAAGCCATAGTCCTGACAGTTTTCACAATATGACCATTTGTTTGCAACTCACGCAGTCCATTGACATTCATTGAAACGCCACTCTGCAAAGCTCACATTTGAAGGGCAATTTCTAAACTGCGACTGTGCCTTCATTGTTAATATCTCAGAGACATACTATACATCAAAATGTAGGTCTGGGTCTTGTGATTCTCACAATATAAAGCTCTTCGCTGTAGGATTTATAGTTTTAAAAAATATGACCGTTTGAAGATGGCAACCGCCAAAATACTCTGACCTGTGCAAGGCTGCAGCAGCAAGTGATGTCATAGACAAAGCCTTTTTCACACCTGCTAATGTTTTTATAACTGTATGTTTTAATGTAACTGTGAAGCACTTTGGGCAACAACATTGCAATTAAATGTGCTATATAAATAAATAATAATAGTTACTCTGCCCACTCCAGTTGTATACTACTGGTGGGGGCAAGAACACTTCACACAATTTCCCCAGAAATTTTAGCTTTTCTAGTTA
Source organism: Pelobates fuscus (assembly GCF_036172605.1). Lineage (NCBI taxonomy): Eukaryota > Metazoa > Chordata > Amphibia > Anura > Pelobatidae > Pelobates > Pelobates fuscus. The sequence continues at coordinate 379,305,255 of NC_086318.1, read as the reverse complement.
AGTGTTCTTGCATAGCAAGACCACTTAATGTTATCTCACATATATAGTATTATTATTAAGTGTTCTTGCATAGCAAGACCACTTAATGTTATCTCACATATATATTATTATTATTATTCTTATTATTCTTATTATAGCCAAATTTGCCACCCTAACTCCTCCCACAGTTTTTACACTACATAGACAAAAATATACCAAAACGTGCAGATTGTTCCCGATCGGATTGCTATTACTTTGTGGAACGTTTCGCCGAATGGTTCACGGAATATCGTCGTTCTTGTGGCGAAATTTGTCCCATAGGAATGAATGGCAAAGCTAGAGTGGGAGCTGGCAAAAGCTGAAAAATCAGGACATGATTTCTAAACTGCCACCACTCCCTCATTTTCAGGCCCACCTACACAAATCTTATATCAAAACGTTCAGCTATCCCTGCTGCCACTAGAAATGTCCACAGCTAAGCCATAGTCCTTATAGTTTTCACAATATGACCATTTGTTTGCAACTCACGCCTTCCATTGACATTCATTGAAACTCCACTCTGCAAAGCTCACATTTGAAGGGCAATTTCTAAACTGCGACTGTGCCTTCATTGTTAATATCTCAGAGACATACTATACATCAAAATGTAGGTCTGGGTCTTGTGATTCTCACAATATAAAGCTCTTCACTGTAGGAATTATAGTTTTTAAAATACGACCGTTTGAAGATGGCAACCGCCAAAATACTCTGACCTGTGCAAGGCTGCAGCAGCAAGTGATGTCATAGACAAAGCCTTTTACACCTGCTAATTTTTTTATAACTGTATGTTTTAATGTAACTGTGAAGCACTTTGGGCAACAACATTGCAATTAAATGTGCTATATAAATAAATACTAACAGTTACTCCGCCCACTCTAGTTGTAGACTACTGATGGAGGCAAGAACACTTCACACAATTTCCCCAGAAATTGTAGCTTTTCTAGTTATTCTTATTATTCTTATTATAGCCAAATTTGCCACCCTAACTCCTCCCACAGTTTTTACACTACATAGACAAAAATATACCAAAACGTGCAGATTGTTCCCGATCGGATTGCTATTACTTTGTGGAACGTTTCGCCGAATGGTTCACGGAATATCGTCGTTCTTCTGGCGAAATTTGTCCCATAGGAATGAATGGCAAAGCTAGAGTGGGAGCTGTCAAAAGCTGAAAAATCAGGACATGATTTCTAAACTGCCACCACTCCCTCATTTTCAGGCCCACCTACACAAATCTTATATCAAAACGTTCAGCTATCCCTGCTGCCACTAAAAATTTCCACAGCTAAGCCATAGTCCAAATAGTTTTCACAATATGACCATTTGTTTGCAACTCACGCCGTCCATTGAAACTCCACTCTGCAAAGCTCACATTTCAAGGGCAATTTGTAAACTGCGACTGTGCCTTCATTTTTAATACTTCAGAGACATATATATACATCAAAATGTAGGTCTGGGTCTTGTGATTCTCACAATATAAAGCTCTTCGATGTAGGATGTATAGTTTTTAAAGGGGGCGGGGCTTAGCGGGCAAACGGCACAGACACCATTTCGGGAGCTCCGCTAATCCAGCAACGAAACTAGCGAATAACGCCTAAACGAGCACACCCCGACTACCGGGGCGACCAGGATCAGCTCCAGGAGAGCGTAAGGCACACATCGATGCCTTTCTTTCAACAGGGTGCAAAGCAGAAACGTCGGCCCCCAAGGGTCTCCCACGCGGCCAGCCAGAAATACAGGCCGCATGCAACAGCGGCCTGGTGGGATACAGACTGGCTTACACCCGATCAACAGCAAGCGCAGGCACCAAAGCCAGAAGAGATGGGCAAAAAATCCCACAAATCTCAGGCACCCATTCCTCATGACTCACAGGACATCGGCAAGCTGCTTCAACGCACACCCAGGCCCAAAGAACTGGAACAGGCCGAACCAGAGGCCTATAACTACCAGATGACAGCAGGGGTGAGTGAAAATACACAGGGACCACCCACAGAAGGGCCCCCATCCCCACAAACCCCAGCCAACACTGAACCTGCAACAAAACATGACATGGATAACCTCTTCGACAGAATCCAAAAACTGTTTGCCGCAGACATAGCAGCAGTGCGGACCGAGGTACGGGCGGTCACTGCCCGCATCCAGGCATCTGACACAAACATAGCTGACCTGCAAAGCAATCTGGCAGAGGTGAGGGACACCGTGACGAAACTACAAGAGCAACACTCACACATGTCTCTGAGACTAGACTTACTGGATGAAAGGTCCCGCCAGAAGAATATAAAGATCAGAGGGGTCGCAGAAGCAGTAACAGCGGAGGAATTGCCGCACCTCATAAGACGCCTAATAACTATATTGCTCCCAGCAAAACAGGCGAAGCAATTCACACACGACGGCGCTTACCGTATTGCAAAATCCCCTAGGGCGCCACCTGCGGCACCCAGGGACATTATACTGCGATGCGGAACGAGGCAAGACAAACAAGCCTTGATGAGAGCTATCCATAATAAATCACCTATGGACTTTGAGACTCACAAGATCTCACTCTTCCAAGACCTTCAACGCACCACTCTAATGTGGAGAAAGACCATGAAACCCATCACCCAAAGGCTACAAGAAGAAGGGATAACATATAGATGGACTGCCCCTCGATCACTCACAGTAATTAAAGAAGGCACCCAGTTCAAGGCCACCGATGTGGCGGAGGCCAGCACCTTTCTGACAGCGCTTGGCATAGGAGACGCCCCGCAAGTACGGAAGGCCCAAGCTACCAGTGGGACATGGGACGTTGACAACATCACCCCCTTTGTCCCCCGACATGAACATGGAGCAGTGACATAGGGAACCACACCTCCGCCATAGATTGAGAATCTAGCACTCCTTTGACCCGACCTTCGTACTGAACACCCCAACTGCTACCCCCACTGCACCGACTAGACGAATGCCCCGGAAAAAGTCTGTGCCCACCATAGCCCTACTAATAGCGATGTCCATGACAGGGCCCCACGTAGGCCTACTCCCTAGCACCCTCCCCCCCGGAGTCCCCTCCGGTTAAGGAATACACTAGACCCCCAGCTAACAGACGACAACCAGCAATCCAGACTAACCGCTAAGGTCCCCTATTCCAGTACTCTCCTCTCCCTGATGAGCTCCTAAGATACACTCAGGTTATGCAGACCTTCGATCTCCCATTATACTGGTATTTTTCCACAAATAGTCTGGACCATAGTTGTTCTTATTTTTTGATTTTTCATCTTATTTTTAAGTTTCCTTATGTATGGTATATGGTGCTTAATTGTCCTTAATATTTAGACACCCTCACTACCAACAAGGGGATCACCTACTAAGCGCTGAAACCCCCCTGTGCACCTCCACATAGAAATGGATACCTCGTTTGTTTCAGCTGATGATCACCACAGCAATAGTCACAATATTATTCTTATTTATTTTACTTAGATCTACAGATCGTTCCGTTAATCAGTTAGCAACTTAGCTTTCTCTTCTTTTCTTGTATATTGTCCTAAGATATATAGATGACTCTCGTTAGGGGGTCTTACACCCCAGACGACAAAACGACATCAGAACAAGCTTTACTAGTCATAGCCCCTAGTTTGTGGGCTATAGCCCACTGTACTTCTTTCTTGCAATGCTTCAGACGGCAATAGCAATACATTGAGATAACTTGCTAATATAACACTTTGATGGATTTTAGCTATGGTTACTTGAGTGTCACGAGTTTCACTGGAACTCCGATATAGATCAAACAACAGTGTTTAATAGCCTGCTTTCCTCTTGTTATATATATATACAACTACTTAGTCATGTTTTATGTTTAGTTAAGATAAATGTACGCTAAGCGACTCTCAAAAATATAAAAATGAGGCATTGACAATAATGTGGAAATGTATCTAACGGTGCTAACGTTGTATCGATTTTACTCTGTGAATGTCCTTGCATTTCCCTTTCTTTATTCTGTACCATTCATCCGTGCCTTAATAAAAGAAAGATTGACAAAAAGTTTTTAAAATACGACCGTTTGAAGATGGCAACAACCAAAATACTCTGACCTGTGCCAGGCTGCAGCAGCAAGTGATGTCATAGACAGGGCCTTTTGTACACCTGCTAATGTTTTTATAACTGTATGTTTTAATGTAACTGTGAAGCACTTTGGGCAACAACGTTGCAATTAAATGTGCTATATAAATAAATAATAATAGTTACTCCGCTCACTCCAGTTGTAGACTACTGGTGGAGGCAAGAACACTTCACACAATTTCCCCAGAAATTGTAGCTTTTCTAGTTATTAAGTGTTCTTGCATAGCAAGACCACTTAATGTTATCTCACATATATATTATTAAAGGGACACTCCAGGCACCCAAACCACTTCTGCTCATTGGAGTGGTCTGGGTGCCAACTCCCACTACCCTTAACCCTGCAAATGTAATTATTGCAGTTTTTCATAAACTGCAATAATTACATTGCAGGGTTAACTCCACCTCTAGTGGCTGTCTACTAGACAGCCACTAGAGGTCACTTCCTAGTTTCTAGCACAGGTTTCCTGTGCTAGAGCGTCGCTGGACGTCCTCACGCTGTGTGAGGACCTCCAGCGTCGCTCAAAACCCCATAAGAAAGCATTGAAATGATTTTTCAATGCTTTCCTATGGGAAGACGTAATGCGCATGCGCGGCATTTCCGCGCATGCGCATTAGGTCTCCTCGGCCGGTGGGCGAGATTAGTCTCGCCCACCGGCTGACGTAATCACAAGGAGGAGCGTCGCGGAGGCAGCGGCGAGGGACATCGCCGCTGTCCCAGGTAAGTCACTGAAGGGGTTTTCACCCCTTCAGTAACCGGGGATTGGGGGGTGGGAGGGAGAGGGACCCTCCAGTGCCAGAAAAACGGATCGTTTTTCTGGCACTGGAGTTTCCCTTTAAGTGTTCTTGCATAGCAAGACCACTTACTGTTATCTCACATATATATTATTATTCTTATTATAGCCAAATTTACCACCCTTACTCCTCCCACAGTTTTTACACTACATAGACAGTAATATACCGAAACGTGCCCCTACTTTATTATATTTGGACCCTCTAAATATCTCTGTAAGCGCCTTCAAACCCAGGGTCTCTACTAACCACCACAAACCATAAGTCATAGAACTCCCAACTCTCCTTGTTTGCATGGACAGTGCATCTTTAGGACCTAAATCAATTTTCTCTCTCCTCTATCTTGTTATTCCTTGAATATAGAACCTGAAAATGTTTGGTGTGTAGGAGGCCGCACACCCTTCCACTCCTTCTACCTGGAAGTTACTTTCTGGTGAGGTGGTCTAAATAGACAGGACTTACTTTACCAAAAACGTCATACTCCATGCAACTGCCAAATGGAATAGAGTTGACATTGGCTTTCAGGATTCTAGAGATTCTTGGTCTAGAGCGAATGTTGGCGAGAACAATCCAAGCTGCAAGGAGCTTTGCCAAAGCAAATAATCAGTGCCATTCACCAGGGGTTCACACTAAAATATCAAGGCACATCCATCTCACCAACACGAGCCCCCAGTGAGCAGCACCAGTTTGCATTTGATAAATTCAGATTCAGTGTAGATGCCCAGTGAAGAAAGTGACTTACAAATAGAATAAGTGAGTGGAAATGACATAGGGCAAGAAGAGTGGACAGAACGGGATGGGTTGCAAAAGGAATAGTTGGAAGTTACATAGAGGTGATAAAGTTTTAGAAATTAACCTGTGTAGAATAAAGATCAAAGTATTTTATTTAAACCACTTTTGCAATTACATAACTCTCTGGATATTTTAAGGGACACTCTAGGCACTAAAACAAATTCATCTAAATATAGTTGTTATGGTGCCAGGAGGCCCACTGAGGCACTCTTACCTCAAGGGGTTAAAGCGTTGAAAATACAGCTTAACTCCAAAGTTGCCCTATACGGCGATGAACACTCTCGGGATCTGAATCAGGAAGCACGGAGTGCCGTTAGGCAGGGGCGTAGCTGACTGGCTGAAAGCCGTCAGCGAATCCCCATTCACAAAACTGTCTTGGAAAGAAATGTACCTTTTCCAAACCAGTTTTGTGTATGGGGAGTCATTATTTGGCTGAGAGTGTCAGCTGACGGCTTTCAGCCATGCATCCCTGCCTGGCAACACTCCATGCTTTCAGAATCTGGATGCCGTCGGGGGGAGGGAGTGGACATCACTGCTGAAGGCACCTTTGGGGTTAAACCATTTGAGTACGGTTCAGTCCCTAGAGGTGAGAGTGCATCTCTGGGCCTTATGGAACCTTAACTTCATTTAGATTTAGTGGTTTTGGTGCCTGGAGTGTTCCTTTAAGTCACTCAGTGTTCCATAGTTCTCCAAACATTGTCTACTGTGATCCAATACTTGATCTGTAAACCAATGGAGAATCGGGAAAAATGTTTCTCATTATTCTCTGTTATTTTTATGTATTGTCACACTAAATTCCATACAGAGAAAAAGAACAGATAAATAGGTCTATAAAAAGACAATGACTAACCTACTTTCCACAAAAAAAGCAATGCATATTTTATATTCCTGTCAAAAATTCTTATCCAATATAAACAAGTCTTACCTTCCCTTAATTTCCAAGCAATGTTACAGATTCTATTTAAAGGGATATGTGATTTATGCATCGCAAATACATTCAGCAGACACTATTAAAGGCGAGTAAACCACTTATATGAGTAGTTAGAAAAGCAAATAATTTGATTCCCTAAAAATATACATATTTTTGTGGTTTAACCCTTTAAGGACCGGACTGTTTTGACCATGTTGTATGGTAAGGACTGTTTTAACACTTTTGTGGTGTTTGTGTTTAGATGTACATTTCCTCTCTCTCATGTACTGTTCCATTACTAATTATATATTGTTTTTTTTTCAGGACAAGAAGGGTTTTCTTTATATACCTGTATTTGCTTCATATCATAATTTACTTAAAAAAAACAAAACATGTTTTTTGACTTTTACTTGAAAAATCTTTTACTCATCTACAAAAGCTAATGAAAAAAAAACCTGATAAATAGATTCAAAATGTTGTCCTGAGTTTAAAAACACCCAGTGTTTACATGCTTTTTTTGCAAGTTATAGGGCTATAAGTACAAGTAGGAAATTGCTGTTGAAATATATATTTTTATATAATTTAAATTTATCAGTAGTGACATTGTAACACTGTTATCTGTCATAAATCTCTGAATCACACCTCACATGTATTTTTATTTTTTTATTTTTTAAAGAGAATTTTTATTAAATTCTTTATTTTTGTTGTGCATGGTATAACCATAGGCTTGTTCAGCCACAATAGCAGTCACAAGCAGTAATGTAACGAGCAGTTGAAACATAACGTGGCATATGAGTATACAGCACATTTTTAGTTTTATAAGAGAAAATATAGCTTATGAATGGAGTAGAACATGCTGTTTGTGTACAGTTAGGCTCAATATAGACTACAGGGTTTACCGCAGTGACTGTATTCAATTTACTATCTAGAGTGAGTTAGTAAGGCATAACTAGATTAACATTTATCTTACATGTTAGGCAGATCATAAGATGACATTTCTATCTCAGTAGGAATACCTAGTTCCTTGCTTGCAGTGCCTGCCAGGTAGATCAAGCAGATAAACAGAGCATCGTTTTATGCATGAATAGGCCAGGTTAGGTTCTGGCTTTGCCCGGCTTATATATACACACACGTCTATTTTTGGGGCGCATAATGAGAGACAAGAAGCATGTCATGCCCAATCCTAGTTTGGCTCGGAGTGGGTTAGGACCGCTGGTGCTATACCTCTAGAACATACTAGTGTGCTAGATAGTGACCTGCTTAGCGTGGAGGACTATGGCACTAGGTTAGCACAAAACAAGCCTAACATAAACAAAATGTTAACATAAGTGTCCACTGAATAAGTTGCACGGGGTCAAGTACAGGTGCAAAAGAGTCTCTAGGTTACTTGCAGGATTGTGAGCTTTGGGCTTCTTCTGGAGTCAGTCCATGTGACCTCAGCCTATGCCAGACCTGGAGGCTCGATATGCATGTTGCGGACGGAGGTCGCCGGTGTCGGCGAGTAGCCAGAAGCATGTCGGCTTCACCCTCCCGCTCCGGGCGTGTTGTAGGGCCAGCCTTTTTCCACCCCGGACTCTGTGACTTATGAAGGCCGGGTCCTTCCTTGAAGAGGTAGGTCTGGAGGTTGTGGGGGTGTCGCGCCACCTGTGGTGTGCAGGCCTCCGCCTATGTGGGCGATGCTGCGGGGCTTTGCCTCTCGGGGCCCTCCGCCCGGATGGGATCGTGAGAGCAGGTGTGACCTGTGCCCTTTGTTTTGTGCCCGAAGGCTTCCCGGGTTTTTTCCGGTTGTCGCTGTCTTTGCTCCCCCTCGTGCTCCCGCCCACCTGTAGCTGTGCGTGTGCGGCGGCGTACCGGGCCTCCAATTTAGCCCAGAAGCTTGCAAGCAGCGTTCCCAGGCGAGCGTCCAGGGTTTCGTATTTGCTGTGTGTGGGCTCTGGTACTGCGTGGCCTTTGTTGGGTTGCACATCCGCCATCTTTAGGTGTCGGGTGGTCTGTAGGTTCAATGCTCGGTTTAGGCTGTTCATCCCGATTACCAACCCTGTAGGCATCCGGGGGGGGGGGGGGGGGGGGGGAGAGGGGAAGCCCAATACTTCGGGTGCCGCAAGCTTTGCTGAGCCGGGCCGCCTCTCCTCTGCCCCACTTGGTGTAGGCCCCAGGCCTGCGACCCGTCGGTCCACTGGGCAAACCGGGTGTGTGTGGTATCCTCCAGCTCTCCAGCATTGGCAGTTCATGCTGAGGTTAGTTGTGGGTCTGGATTGCTAGGTTTTCTCACTATTTCCGTCGATTATCGGGTCCAGGGTCAGGAGCTCACGGATAGTGCGTCCGATCAGCTCCCCGGTCAGGCCCCGCCCCCACATGTATTTTTTTAAAGTAGACAACCCAGGGTATTCAACATGGGGTATGTCCAGTCTTTTTTAGTAGCCACTTAATCACATTTATATTTGTTTGTGTGTTTAAAAATGCAAAAAACTATTATGAACGCTCACTTTGGCCAGTGTTTGTGACTAGGTGGCTATTAAAAAAGACTGAACATATCCCATTTGCAATACTTTGGGTTGTCTTCTTTTGCAAATGGTATACCATCATGGAGGTAATTCTCATTTCTGGCTTACCACACGCGCTTAAAGGCAACATAACCAATCTGGCAAATTTCAATGTAAAAATAGAGGAATATCAAGCCTTATATTTGACCCTGTAACTTTAAAAAAACAGTATAATACCAGTACCCGGGGGGTACTATTATACTCGGGAGGCTTCGCTAAACACAAATATTAGTGTTTCAAAACCGTAAAATGCATCACAACAATGATATCATCAGTGAAAGTGCCGTTTGTGTGTGAAAAATGCAAAAAAACTTCACTTTCACTGACAATATCACTGTGATATGTTTTACTGTTTTGAAACACTAATATTTGTGTTCAGAGAAGTCTCCCAAGTAAAACAGTACCCCCCATGTACAGGTTTTAGGGCATCATAAAGAGTTACAGGGTTAAATACAGTGCTTGCAAATTAAGTTCTCTGGACCTTTGGCCTGGGTTGTCAGGCAGGTCCCTCAAATTGTAATAAATAAAATTACTTAATTATGCAAAAATATTACATAAATATGCACATAGAATAAATATATATACATATTTATATATTTGAAGTCTACGTGTATATTTATGAAATTATTTATGTAATTATGTATATGGATATATATATTTCAGATTACTTTTATTTATATATACATACACACATATACATATATATATATATATACACATATATATATATATATACACACACAAATACATACACACATATACATAATTTAATTCTAAGTGTGTTTTGGTATAAATATATATTTCAAAATACAGTTAGAATAAAATTATATATATATATAATGGGGTACTTTGATGCAGTTGGCAGGCTTATGCAATGTATGATCATATAATGTAACCAAACCCCCATTATTTGTTACCTAGGTGAGGTGTTTTTAAATAGTACTATGTAGGATTTGAAATCACTGTTTAGTTAATAAGCGAGTGCACTGGTTTGTGTATTTTATATATATATATATATATATATATATATATATATATATATAAAAAAATATTCAAAAATTGTTTAATTTATTTTTATTTACTTACAATGATTGCCTTATTCAAACTTTTTAAAAAAAAATTTAACAGCACGGGGGCCGCCGGTCAGTTCAGCTGTCAGGCAGTCCTCCCAGACCGGGAGCAATGCTGATCGCTGGCGGGGGAACAGCAGCAATTGGGTAAGTAAATATTTTCGCTATGACTGTTCAGGACAGTCATCGGTACTCAAGGGGATGTTTCTGATAAGGGTCCTGAACAGTCATCGGTCCTGAAAGGGTTAAAGGGATACTGTAGTCACCAGAATCACTACAGCTTAATGAAGTGGTTCTGGTGTCTATAGCATGTCTCTGCAGGCTCAGCAATGTAAACGCTGCCTTTTAAAAAAAAAAGTCAGCGTTTACATTGTTGCCTCGTAACACCTCTAGTGGCAGTCACTCAGACTGCCATAAGAGGTGCTTCCTATTGCACTGTGCGCAGCACCGACTTTCAGCGTCTCCACCCTCTGCATGCAGGCGCTGAGCGCTTCTCATAGACATGCACCGATTCATTGCATCTCCGTGAGGAGATACTGGATCGTCTGAGATCGTCATTGGATCGTCTGAGATAGTCAAGATTGATGGTCTCATACATGGATGCAGGGCCAGCAGTGGCGATGGAGAAAAGGAAAGTTAAAAAACTTTTTACTACATTCTGAGTGGGGCCAGTGACCTAAACAGGTACGGATGTCATGTTTAACAACACTTTCTATTTCAATTGTGTAACAACAGAAAGCACAAAGAGATGGAGCAGATATGTGTATAAACATCATATTTGTATTGAAATGTGATATAAGTTTTACTTGTTTTATAATGATGCAGACCCATAAATTACAATGAAACAAAACCAACCATGAAAAACTGCACCAATGGTCACTCCTGCCCTACAACCTCCATCGGCTTTTGGATTCTGCCCCTGTTCCAGTTCGTTCTCTGGTGTCTTGTTTCTCGGGGCTTGAGAGAAAATCCCCATAAAGGGTAGCGCAAAAGCACAATTAATTCTGTTTAATATATCAGCATTAAATAGTCATGAAATCTGGACGCCAAACTTAATATCTTTCAGCAGATAGACTTTTCAGTACAAAAACAGTGGTTTATAATCCCTGGTTAGCAATTCTGTCACATTCCATTTCATTGTCATTCTGAAAGTGAAACTCTTGCAGAATACGCTATTTCTAGGTACTATAAATGTAATTTTGCATCAATTCATGGTATATTTTACAGACACATTTTGTGTTGGCACCTGTCAGCCCGATGCACCCGTTGGTCTAATTTGAAAACCTTTGCATCTCACCATCATATAAATGGAATGTATTTATTTAACGGTTCTTATACAGCACCTTCATTCAATGCACTACCTATATGTTCCCCCCCCGCTCCCACTCATATTACAAATTACATAAAGAAAATACTTGGAAACTACGATAGGTAGAGAGGGATAAGCACACACAAACCTTCAGTTTGCATGTTATAGAACAGAATGGCAGAGAATTGAGCAGTGAGACTACAGGGGCATGATCTACACACCAAAACGACTTCATTAAGCCAACGTTGTTTTGGTGACTATAGTGTCCCTTTAATATTACCCCATCCAGACCTGGATACAAAGGAAGTGTTTAATATTTATGCAATCCTTAATCCACATTTGGGTTAAAGAACTTGGTTTAAAAGAAACTTCAAGCACCATATCCACTACCAAACCGTTTTCGACCAGCTTGACTTCTTCCTCCACAATCATGCCAAGAGAGCTGAAAATTCCTAAGTAGAAACCTGCAATGCAGGGCTTAGCTCAACGCCCAAGAGTTTTTATTGCTGTTAGCCAATGACCTAAGCTAAAGGTGAGCTGTAGTGGTTATGGTACTTGGAGTGTTCTTTTAACTTAATACAGCAAAAGTCCCAATACACATGTATGTGGTTACTGCACACTTTGCAAACAATAAACCAAAGGTTATCTACCCCTGCAAACATATAAATCCTATCGCAGATTTGCATGTGTAGCACTGCACTAACGTGTAAGGGTATGGTAATCTGCAGTAAAAATTAACCCCTGATTACTGCAATAATACTGGAAAAAAATTTGTACAGAATTTAAGAACATGTGGGTAGTGTGGATATAATAGCAGAGTTATATTGCTAAGAAAACCCTAGATAGAAATAAGGAGCAAACATTCAGTTAGATGTGAATGGCTGGTAGGTAGCAAACATTTCCTGTCAAGTTTGACATAAGTGATGTTTAAAAAAAAAAAAAAAAATATATATATATATATATATATATATATTTTTTTTTAAAAAAGGCAACAAAAACCTCTCCTTTTCCCAATATATAAAACAGATCCTATGCACAATGGACCTTTCTTCACAAGTCTTGGAAAAGTACGGCAACTCAAAAAGACTAACTCTATTAGCCTCTCTCACGTTCTTCAAAACGTCGCTGAACACATCCCTAGATCTATTTCCTTCCCCCAATCCCTTTTAATTTCTAGAATAATAACGAACCCAACTCAGCAATTTAAGCAGTGTGGCAGTCTGACACATACACACATCAATGTTTTACTCTAATGGAGGGGTGCCCAAAAGGTAGACGCCCAGATGTTGTAGAACTGCAACTCACATGATGCTTTGCGTGCCTTGGAATGCCTTTAGAATGGCAAAGCATCATTGAAGCTGTAGTTTTTAAACATCTGGGGATCTACCTTTTGGGTACCCCTGCTCGAATGCATGGAGCTGAAGAAAGATGATGGTTTAAGGCAGCTTAAGGTAAGTAGATCCAACTTCGGCTGTACAGTAGGCAACTGCACTCCATGTACCACACTGTGCATGGGCAGCCAATCCACCTGAATTACACTCTCCCACATTGGCTCAATCCTCCTGATTACAAAATTCCAACTGCTGGGAGCCATTGGTCAACCTATGCTTTATGTCTTAAACTAAAAGAACAAGCCAAACACGTAAAGCTTTAGCTTGTCCTCTTTTTCAATTAAAAAAAATAAATAAAAAAAATGCAGATTTCATTAGAAACTGATACTTTTTTAAATTTACATGGATACACCCCATGGCTGTCAAACAGACAGTATGCTACTTCCTCGTTTGGTTAGCTCAGTGGAGCTCACCTCAGGAGTCAGACAACTGCCCAGAGCACTTGCCTTGCAAAGATGTCTCATTGAGCTTAATGGGAAAAAGTAAAAATATATACACACTAAAGAAAATAGAATAAAATAATATACGTGAAACTAATACAAAAAAAAAACGCACATAGTGAGGTATAATGAAAACCAAAAAAAGAAATGTATTAGATTGCAGGGCAGAACATCTGGACATATCTCCACACAAGGTGGAACTTAGATATATAGATATAAAAGTACAAGATAGCACTCCAGGGACTTCCAAGTCGAATGAATAAAACTTAGCTTTTATTAGCTCAAAATAAAAATCAAGGGGGCGGAGCTAAACTGGGGAAGCAGACAGACGCATGGTGGAGGAGCTCCGGGCAAAACTAATAAAAAACTCACCCTTTCCACACCTGGGCACCGGCGTAAACCACCGCCAAGTGAGTCCCGAACCCCCCGCGGACCAGATGGGGAGAAAAATGAAAAAGCAAAAGCCGGACAAGCCCCGACCTGGCATGGATATCGGGAACCGATGGCGGCAGGCCCATGAGGCCGCGGGCTCCAAGATGGCGTCCCTGCATGGTGGCTGCTCTGACTTCTACGAGGGGTCCCCGGACGACACGGAGGGAGACCCATCACCGGCCCCAGCATTAAAACAGCCGGTCCAGACACGGACTCAGCCACCCGCGACTGACCCCAAACCGGTAACTATGGAAGCCATAGGAGACCTCATGGCTGAGCACCATAGGAAAATCGCGGCTGATGTGGCTATGATAAGAGATGACTTGAAAAATTTGACAGGTCGACTCCAGGCAGGCACATACCACTCAAATAACTGAGCTCCAAGCTGCAATCAGTGCACTGCAAAAACAGAACCAACTATATGACCAGCGATTCTCTTTACAGGAAGACAGAAGACGCTACAAAGGTTGGGGGGTGGCTGGTTAAGTTCCCGACGCAGAGCTCCCACACTTTACCAGGCGGCTCCTCACCGCACTCGACCCCGAAAACCACCAGGGCGATTATGCTAGATGGCATATTTCGCCTGCCAAGACCGACCAGGGAACCACCTAGCACCTCTAGGGACATAGTGCTCCAATTCCAAAACCTGTGGGACAAAAAACTGCAGTCCTAGCAGCCACCAGTGAGCAGTCGGCATACCTCTTTGAAAACATGACCCTGTCATTCTTCCCAGACCTCTCAAGCGGAACATTAGCGTGGCAAAGATCTCTACAACAACTCACTGCAGTGCTACGAGCCAACCAAATCAGATACCGCTGGGGCCCAACTCACGCCCTACACATCATGAGGGGAGACACGCCACATACAGTAAGCAACATGCATGAAGCCACGAGGGCCCTGGACGCGCTGGGTCTCCCCCTGAACGCCCTTCTACCAGCGGGACCACCGGCGAGAACCACATGCCCCCTTGGGCGGGATGCAGTCAGTGCACCGGAGTTCGTGCTGAGGAGGCCTCAAGTGGAACAATACGCAGTGGCCACGACCTGAACCAGACCCGGAGACCACCAAAAGACTTTTGGGACATTCCCCCATGCATCATCAATCCACATCACCTTGAGGGACTCTAAAAACTCCCCCCACATCAGACCATAACCACTGACAGGCAAGCAGAGGCCCAGACCAGATCCCGACTGCCTACTATCTGAATGACAACACCCCCCCATGCCAAGGGGTAATTTAGGCGCACATAATATACACCACAGTGCAAAAACCTAATCAGCAAGGGACTCTACAATCCCCATTAGGTCACGCGGTCACAGTACCCACCGAGACCCGGAGGACTCACCCCCCCCCTCTCCCCTAACTAGACTGCAACCGAATAGTAGACCAACGACTAACATTACATACCTTAACCTGACACACTAACGGACACTTAACAGGAGCCAACACAACCCAGCCGAGGAGACTGGAGTGAAGGACCCCCACCCTATAACAGACACGACTGGTACCACTTACCTTCACATCGACTCACTTCTTACACAAAAATTATATGTGCATATAATTTTGCCAAAATGTTGTTGAATGCTTAAACAAACGTAGACACCAGCTGTTGTGGCAGGTGAACTGTTGAATAACGCTTTGCTCACATGCACACGCCAAAAAAAAAAAAAAAAAAATCGACTTGGAAGTCCCTAGAAAGCTATCTTGTACTTTTGGCTGCATCTGTTTGCTGATGAGCACCGGGTAAGTACATCAAGGAAGGTGGAGTGCATTACTATTTTTGAGATATAGATAGATATATATATTTATATTTCCACTGCCTGAGATTCACCAGCTCCTGGTTCATTTTAACCCCTGGTGGGGTGAGAAGCCTGATTCATCACATGTTTGTGAGTTTGTTACTAACACCACTCATTTGATTTTACTGTATCACGCTATGTTATGTTTGTTATTATTGTAGATCTGCAATTGATCTATCCATCCTGGTTCACTTTCCAGGTTGTGTTTAATTTTTTTGTATACGTATACTGAGCTTAATGGGAAGTCTGATTATAAAGTCACAGAAAGTCTGGGCAGAGTTAGAAGGGGAGGGCTTGCAGAGGCTTTAGATGAGAGATTTGCAGCTTTTTCAAGCGGTGTTTAGATTTACCTTAATGAAAAAAAATGCATAATTAATGATGGTTATTTTTAGGTGGCCAGTGGCGTGTCCCTTTAATATTTATTTCAATGTACCCAGGAATTACACATCAACGCATAATGTATGTTGCATAGACATAACAGCACTATATCCAATCAATATTCTTCAGTGCTAATGGCTATTTAATTGGCCTTTCTTGGACTTCATGCTAAATTCACATCTTTCATAATGGTTGTTACCATGTGACACAAACAAATCTGACAGGAAATAGACACTTGGATATAGCTATATATGTGTGAAAAAGATTTAGAATCAATTGAGCTACAATTTAAGGAGAATATAACATTTTAGTATGTAGCAAATTAAAAATTCTTAAGTCTGGACTACATTGCCTCATGGGTCTTATTTCTGAAGACCATCAAATGTCCAGGCAGAAAACTAAAATTATTCTTTACCAATTATGTAGCGCCATTAACAGGCCCTAAATTTACAAAGCAATCACTTTAATATTGGTTATATTTAAAATAAAAAATTTAAAAATGCCAACATATTTTACAAGCTGCCAGTGGGTTACAACTTAGTTCAGTCCATTGCCCAGTGGCATGGTGATGACAGAATATTTGATTTTGCATGACCTGGTGATTTCCCTAGTGTGATGGAAGTTGAAGGGTGTGGGTTGTAAGGAAAAGGACAATGAACAGAGCCAGGGTTGGACAAAAACAATAACAGGGACACTACAGAAAGAAAAGGGATAAATAATAATGTTAAGCTCTACCAGTTCGGGTGGGGGGGAGTAGGGAGGAAGACTGAAAGGAATCATTACACCTTCACGACAGCAATAACCCCTCTCTATACTTTTTCTGTGAACCAAGTCATGGACTTGTGCAGCAAAGATTCTTGAGCCTCATTTGGGAATTTGCAGGAGATGAACGCCATGCTGTAGTGCAGGGATGCCCAAAAGGTAGATCCCCAGATATTTTAAACCTACAGAGTCTATGATGCTTCGACATTCTAAAGGCATGTAAAGCATCATGGGAGTTGTAGTTCTACAACATCTGGGAGTCTACCTTTTGGGCACCCCTGTTGTAGTGTAATTTCTATGGGATTTGGATAGAAGTCTTAAAACCCTCCACCATCATCTATATCTGATTACCCTTTCAAACCCCGGACAGTCATTGGAGGGGTGTTCTTATGATACCGGAGAAACTGACGGAAGCCAAGCACAGAGAGATGGACACAGGTTTCTTCAGGAAGGAAGAGATTCTTTATTGGATCACCGATCGGGACTCAGAGTGACTAACGTCACCAAAATACAGCAAGTTCTGAGCCCCGGACAATAGTGCAGGCTCCTTATATAGGCACATAACTCCTCCCATATTAAGCTCCACCCGCACATTCTCTTAACCAATCAACACAAATAAGAATTAACTTCCTGTTTGACCGCATGGCTTGTCCAGCACAATGGAGGAGGGGGAATACTACATCCTGTATTCTTGCACATGCTCCGTACACTACTGATCGTATCTTGCCTCGTGCAACCAACTGATCGATACGTCAGCATATGCACGTACACATGCCACATGGTAATCTCGGCCTACTAAATTTATTTTTACCGAGATTCCACCACATTCCCCCCTTTGATGCCTCTTGATATTTCACAATTACTTGAGGCATCACTTAACCTTGGTTTGCATACACCGCAAGTTACCTTGAACCAGACCAGACTTATCTTATGATGTGAATCTTCAACACTCATCTTCTTGCATTGGTTCTCCCTGATTTAGAGCCTTATACTTATAAATCGCCATTATCTGTGCAGCAGCCTTCCTCTCTGCTATATTTTCTATCAGGCTTTGCACAGACCTAACTACTAAGGGTATAAGACACGGCAGGAGTAGACACAACATTAAAATCAGTAGGACTCCACCTACCACTGCCTTAAGCCCTCCAAACCACTCATACCAGCTACCAAACCAACTACTTGGATTATACCCTTTCCATACCTGAGTAGGCACATGCGCTAGTTTAACCATATGGCTAGTAAGCTCAGCTATTGCCTGCCCTTCGTCATCTATTTGAAGACAGCAATTGCTCAGGTTAAACTTCCCACATACACCTCCCTCTACTGCCAAAAGGTAATCCAAGGCTAATCTATTTTGGTAGACTGCCGTCCTCATCCTGGTGTTATGCTTCGCTAGAAGATTGAGCGCTTGTGATGTTTCGTTAGTGATAATCTCAACCACCGCCTGTAATCTTATAATACGGTTGAGCATATAAATAGGGGTTCTGTAACCAAAGGTACCGTCCTCAGCCCACGTGGCTGGCCCATAATAATCTATGATACGCTGGGGAGGCCATTCATTATCTTCCCAGGTGCCTATCTCTATGGGTCCCCTTTTCTTCCTATGATTCACATCATACACTTTAACACCTAAAGTCTCACCTGTTTCAATCGGTAACAAGAAGAAGGATGGTTTGAGCATACCCAACACACATGCCCCTTCCCAGTCCTGTGGCAACTCCGAATAGGCTTTCTTACCACAGATCCAGTACAAATTTGCTGGGGCTCTCCAGGTAGATGTGATGGATAAATCAAACCACACATCCTTTAAATTGGCGTATCTAGCAAACGGGTTAGATGGTTCTGAGACATTTGAAGCCGACCACCAAGTTGTATTCTTTGTATCATCATCATAAGCTTTTTGCCCTAGACAAGTTAATTCTCCTACAGAAGTATTATACATTATTCCTTTCCTTGCTATGCAAACATAACCTATGATGGAGGTCTTTAATCTCCACTCAGATTTACCTCTAACACTCATATGATAATCGGCTTGTGTAGATATTAGTTGGTCAACTGCCTCAGAACCGGACATTACCTCCTTTGCTTCCCAAGGCCATTGGTCTCCCATGTTAGTACCTCCACACACATAGCAGTTGGTAACATTAAGACTACCGGCAATACTTTCGGCTAAATCAATGAACAGGTTTTTAGCATTATGGGGGATCTTATTATCTATACTCATCTCTTCATAAAAGGAATGGTATACTTGATGAGTTTGGGAGGATACCGTATCAGTCTCTATCCCTATGAACAATACTGTCCCAGGATCTAAACCCGTCCCGTATATTTGAAACCCAAATAAATTGCCATATTTGTCTAAGAACTTATCGGGGTTATTTATAAGTATATGGATAGGATTACATTCCATAGACTTACAATATGGGCTAGTCGGCAACTTAGTCACTATCATGTCTTTGTCTACTGTCTGTCCCCAAGTCGCCCACCCCACACAAGACCAATATGGGCAAAAGTTATAGTCTTTATTTGGGCATCTAGGACTCACATATTTATTTTTACTACTGGGACAAATATATTTATCATTAGACCCATACGTCCTCTCCCATCTAAGATCCCCACATACATTCCACGGCTTTCTACCACTCGATATCGCTTTACACGCATCAAATAGCAGAACACCCGAAGAATGTACGGATTCTAACACCGTCTTATTAATTAGGGTCCCCTGAGGATCTCCATTCCTGAGAGTCAACCAGATTGTACGAGGTTGATACTCTGGACTGAAGCACTTAGGTTCTCCTACTCCTAAATGGCACACACTATAGTCTATATTTAAGTATCTACATCTCGATACATCTCCTTTACACTCGTATTGTGAATGCCAGATTAGGGTTTGGGAAATATGGTTACCTGTTCTCGTAGTCTTAATGCATACCTCACAGCTAGGAGTGTCGGTACCTCTACCTTCCTGAATATAAAAACACATATAAATAAACACTATCAAAAGCACATCTTTCGCCGTCATCCTCAGTCTTCGTCCGTGCGAAGGCGCCTCAGCTTCCAGGATGTGAGGGCTGCAGGGAATGGAGTCCTGCTCGTCTTCACAGGTGTCCCTTCGAGACTTTCCTGGCTTATATACTATGTGTTGGTAAGCGGACAGGCTTTATTATGGCCTTCTCACTCACGCACCAAATCCCTGTAACAATAAAATTTTGTAATCCACACGATTCCTCGTTACTCCGACTGAGTAGTGCGTTTTAACCGGATCTTGCAGGGATTCTCTGGATCTGCTGTAACTTGCCAAGAATCGACTGCTGCTGGTTTAACCCTGGAGTGATGTATCCACGGAGTCACTTCGGCTACTTTTATCGCTGTAGGGGTAGACAAAAGAACAACATAAGGACCTCTCCACTTGGGCCCTAACGGTACATTATTCCACTCTTTAATCCACACTTGATCTCCTGGATGATAACTATGAACAGGGGGATAAATATTCACAGGTAATCTATCTTGTACCCATTTCTGTACCTCCTCCATAGTCTTACCCAACTCTACAACCTGCTGCCGGGTAATTCCTTCTCCCAACTGACTCAAGTCCCCCCTTAAGTTACCAAGTACGGGAGGTGGTCGTCCATACATGATTTCAAAAGGAGAGAGGCCCATCCTTCTGGTAGGGGTACTGCGGATTCGCAATAGAGCTATGGGTAAGAGAACGTTCCACTTAAGTTGGGTTTCCTGACACATTTTAGCCAACTGGTTCTTAATAGTTCTATTCATTCTCTCTACCTTACCAGAACTCTGGGGTCTATATGCAGTATGAAGCCTCCACTTTATACCAAGCATATGAGTCAGTTGTTGTAGGCACTGATGAACAAAAGCTGGACCATTGTCCGATCCTATAGAACAGGGTAGTCCATATCGGGGTATTATTTCTCGTAGCAGGAATCTTACAACTTCTCCTGCTTTCTCTGTACGAGTAGGACATGCTTCTACCCAGCCTGAATAGGTGCACACAATTACCAGCAGGTAACGATGTCCACCCGATTTAGGCATCACTGTAAAGTCTATTTGTAGATCGGACATGGGGAGTCCCCCCATAAACTGGACTCCTGGTGGCTTTACTGGTCCTTGTCTTGCATTATTTTTAGCACACGTTACACATCTTCGTACAATGGCCTGAGTCAAGTTGGACAATCTTGGTATGTAGAAATGTTTTCTAAGAGATTCTTCAGTGCTGTCTCTCCCAGAATGTGTCCCGTTATGATAATTTTGGACAATTTCTACCGCTAGTGATGCTGGTATGACTATTCTTCCATCTTCTAGCTGATACCACTTGTTCTCCAAATACTTTCCTGGTTCAGTCTTTAACCACTCCTCTTCTTGAGCTGTATAAACTGGAGTCCATTGGGACAGTGGAGTTGGTATAAGAGCAGCTATATGCCCCACATACTCCTGTCTTCCTGATTCAGCAGCACGCTTAGCTGCACTATCTGCCATCCGATTTCCCTTGGTTACATCACCATCTCCTCTCAGATGCGCTCGACAATGTATGATACCGACTTCTTTCGGCTCCCACACTGCTTCCAATAGTTGTAGGATTTCAGCTGCGTATTTGATTTCTTTGCCTTCTGAATTCAGTAGTCCTCTTTCTTTATACAAAGCTCCATGGGCATGAGTGGTTAAAAACGCATACTTAGAGTCCGTATAGATATTCACTCTTAAACCTTCAGCCAATTGTAACGCTCGTGTTAGTGCTATTAATTCTGCCTTTTGTGCTGATGTTCCTTTCGCCAGTGGCCGAGCTTCTATCACCTTGTCTATTGTTGTTACTGCATATCCTGCATAGCGGATCCCTTCTTTCACATAACTACTGCCGTCGGTGTAATATTGAACATCAGGGTTCTGGATGGGAAAATCACGAAGATCTGGTCTACTTGAGAATACTTCATCCATTACTTCCAAACAATCATGTTGACTTTCAGTAGGTTGTGGCAAAAGGGTAGCTGGATTTAAGGTGTTTACAGTCTCTAAATGCACTCTTGGGTTTTCACACAACATTGCTTGATACTTGGTCATACGGCTGTTACTAAACCAATGATTTCCTTTGTAATCCAACAACGTCTGTACTGCATGTGGGACTCGTACATAAAGTTCTTGACCCAGAGTGAGTTTATCGGCTTCAGCTACTAGCAGGGCGGCTGCAGCTACGGCTCTTAGACAAGGTGGAAGTCCGCTGGCCACTGCATCCAATTGCTTAGACATGTAGGCAACAGGTCTTTGCCATGATCCCAAGTACTGTGTCAATACTCCCACAGCCATTCTTCTTTGCTCGTGTACATATAAGTAGAATGGTCGTGTGTGATCAGGTAGACCTAATGCTGGGGCACTCATCAAAGCCTTCTTCACATCTTCAAATGCCGTTTGCTGTTCTTGGGTCCATAAGAAGGGGTCGTGCTCTGTACCTTTGATAGCTGCGTACAGAGGTTTTGCCAGTATCGCATAGCTGGGAATCCATATCCTACAGAAGCCTGCTGCCCCCAAGAATTCTCGCACTTGTCTTCTATTCTTGGGTATTGGTATTTGGCAGACAGCTTCTTTTCTCTCTGGCCCCATAATTCTTTGACCTTCAGAGATATGGAATCCCAGATATTTGACAGTTGGCAAACACAACTGAGCCTTCTTTCTAGACACCTTGTATCCCGCCTTCCAGAGAATGTGTAGTAGATCGTGCGTTGCTTGCTGACAGATTTCTTTTGTAACTGCTGCTATCAACAAGTCATCTACATATTGTAACAATACACACTCTCCTGGGATGGACTCGAAATCCAGTAGATCTTGACTTAGGGCTGAACCAAATAGGGTAGGTGAATTTTTAAACCCTTGGGGCAGTCTTGTCCAAGTCATCTGGCGTTTTGAGCCCGTTACAGCGTTCTCCCATTGGAAAGCGAAAATACATTGACTTTCTGCAGCAATTCGGAGGCAAAAGAAGGCATCTTTGAGATCTAAGACTGTGAAGTAAGTAGCCCCGCCCGGAATTAAAGCAAGCAGGTTATATGGATTGGGTACAACTGGATGTATACTAACAACCGCATCATTGACTGCTCTCAAGTCCTGCACAGGTCGATACTCATCTGTACCGGGCTTTTGAACAGGCAGCAATGGGGTGTTCCAGGGGGAAGTACAGAATTTTAGGATACCATACCGTATGAACTTATCCAGATAGGATTGGATGTTCTTCTTAGCCTTCTGCGGGATGTGGTATTGTCTTAGGCTCACTGGATAAACCCCAAGTTTTAGTTCAATTTTTATAGGTGGAATATTGCGGGCCAGTCCTGGTGGGTTGTTCTCTGCCCAAACTCCTGGTATATTAAATAATGTCTCATCACTCCTAGGGTTTTGGCTAGTCAACGCTGTATAAAGTCGCCACTCTTCTTCCTTTGGTACGGATAATGTCATGATACCTGAAGGTCCATTAAACTTTAAGGATGTTGTTCCATTTGGTAGGAACGTAATCTGCGCTTGTAATTTTGATAGCATATCACGTCCCAGCAATTGGACTGGACATTCAGGCATATAAAGGAATTGATGTTTTACTACGTGGCCTCCCAATGTACAGAGTCGACTTTTAAGAACCGGTTTTTCAGCACTTCTTCCAGTTGCTCCTATCACAGTAATAGTCCTTCCAGATGGAGGAGCAACTAGATTAGTCACAACTGAATGTTCAGCACCAGTGTCGATCATGAACGCACTCCTTTTCCCCCCTATTGATACATCGACCATAGGCTCCGCTCGACCAAGGGGGATGGAGCCCGGTCGGTATCAATAGTCCTCCATGACCGTGTCAGCCAATCCTACAAAGTCCCTACCTTCTCTATCGCGGGACCTTTGCGCTGCTGGAATATACCTATCTTCCCTAACACTTCCTCTGTTCCCATTACTCCCTCTATAACCATTACTCCCTCCGGGGCCTCCTCTACCTCTCGCTCTGCCTCTAAAGTTTCCATAACCTATCCTAGGTCTGTCTTTCTCACACTGTTCTCTTCGAGGACACTCATTTCTCCAATGCCCTTCTTCCCTACAGTATGCGCACTGATTTCTACTTAGAGGTTCCTCATTCCATCTACTATCGCCTCTATCTGGGCCCCGTCTATCTACGCCTGCGATCGCTACCGCTAGCATGTCTGCCTTTCTACGCATCTTGCGCTCTTCCTCTTTCTTACTTTCTGTTTCCCTATTCATATAAACCTTATTCGCTACCTCCATTAGTTGGGTGATTGACATACCTGCAAACCCTTCTAACTTTTGTAGCTTGCGCTTAATATCTCCGTAAGCTTGGCTGACAAAGGCGGAGTTCACCATTCGGGAATTATCTGCGTCTTCCGGATTAAAGGGGGTATACAAGCGGTATGCCTCCAATAATCGGTCATAAAAGACACTGGGCGCTTCATCACTTTTCTGAATCACCTCAACTGTCTTCGACATGTTAATAGCTTTTTTTCCTCCGGCTTTCATGCCAGCAATTATAGCGTCTCTATAGGCTCTGAGTTGAACCATATCAGCACCATTTACATTCCAATCGGGATCGGTGTTGGGATAATGTGTTGCGGCCCATGCTGCTGGATTAGCTTGGTTCAAAGTACGGGCTTTATCCTCTAGTGCCTTAATGGCTGCTTGATTTATTCTTGTCCTTTCCTCATTGTTAAACAAAGTCATTAATAACTGCTGGCAATCAGCCCATGTCGGGTTATGTGTCTGTACTATTGAGGTGAACAGATCAGTCATAGCTTGTGGTTTCTCAGTATACGAGGAATTGTGGGTCTTCCAATTTAAAAGATCGGTTGTCGTGAATGGGACATATACAAAGACTGGGTCAGCATGTGCCATTTGGCCTGCGGCATCGATATAGGCTGACCCAGGATTCAGACGAAGAGGCATCTGATAGTGTCTTAATTGTTGGGCACCGGTCAACTGTCGGGTCTGTATGGGGCTACGTGGAGGGGCGTCAGTCATAGGTTCCAGTCGGGGAGAAATAGGGTATGGGGATATGGGAGCTTGGTTTTGGGAAAAGGTTGTAAATAAAACACTTCGAGCCGAGCTAGATGAAGCTTGACCGGAAGTCTGAAGTGGCGCCAAATCAGGATATTCGTTTTTAATGGGGGTTGGTTCTGATTCCGGAAGGGGAGATTTAGTACGAGGGGGGGTGGATCCTGTACTGGAGGAGGAAGCGGAAGTGGATGAGGGTAATGAGGGGAGGGTTGCAGGACTTCCTGCGTTTGCGTCACTTCCTCTTAACGGAAAGTAAGGGGGCGGCAAAGGGATCTCGGACTCAGGGGGCGTGTCCAAAATGGGCCTAACACCAGTCCTAGTGGACGAACAAGTCCTAGCTACCATGAGGCGACATTGCTCCTCGTGGCATGTCCGGAGCCATTTTGGCGAGTCATTTACGGCCTGTCTCCAACAATCAATATAAGGAAACTGGCCGTAAAGTTCAGGCCTACCTGATACAGCCACGTGTAAGCGCTGTACCAGAGTTGGATCCAAACTGCCACGTGGCGGCCATGCCGCAACCAAAGTAGGCCACTCCCTAGTACACAAAGTGACCAAACGTACAGGAGACATTTTAACCCCAAAATCACAAGTTTTAAATCCCTTTTTAAAATTCTTCACCATACAACCTAAGGGATCCGGAATCGTTGACTGCGACACACCCATACTTAACAATGGAACGTCGTCGACAACGAATACTATACACGCGTACTATTCAACAGTCACACCCGTTTCCTCTGGCAACAGCACCACATGGTACGGTTACCAAGTGAAACGTACACAATAACAATAAACACTCAGGGAATTCCCGTACACACACAGCTGCTACACCAGTCACTATATAATCAATATTATGCCCTTTGGCGTAACTATACAGTCACCCACGCTATAATTCTCTATATACGAATTACCCGTCTATAACACACCCCAGTAACATCGTCTTTTACAAATAGCGGTTACAGTATGGTTAGCATAGGTCAAAGCACAAGTTAAGGTCACAATACAATTATTAGTGGTTATGGTGTTAAACATGCAATGGACGACAATGATTAGTACTTATATACAGTGTCAGTAAATATACAGGGTTATGGTACCGTGCACTATGATACAGCAACACACTATTAACACTCTCGCTAGACGGCTGAGCTCGCGCTATCTAACAAGATATACACTTTACTAAAACAATCGTTAACACATTTACAATTCCCAACTAAACTATTGGCCAGTACCTTGAATGGACTACCTAAAAACAATCTACATACGTTTTGGTTAGCCACACTGCCCAATCACCACATATATAGCGAGCTAGAGGACCGAATTTACACAGACGCCTCTTAGTCGCACTATCAAAAGTCTAGTGGGTTCCAAATTTACACGCCTTCCCACTTAGCCCAGATAGGTTGAGAGCTAGCGAACCGAATTTACACAGACGCCGCTTAGTCTCCCGGTCCCTCCGACCTAGCGAACAAAATATACACCCTAGAACGCTAGTCTAGACAAGACACCGGTGTCCGGCTAGGGCTATTTACACCAGAGCCCCGCCTGACTAACAAAATCAAACGGTCTGACTAAAGAGCGTTCGATCGAGCGGTGCGCCTTCGCTCCTTCCCTCCGACAGAGGGGGCAGATACACAGATTCAAACCCCTTTGGGCCTACCGCACAATCGGTATACCCCTAGTGGGTCCTGCCGTCTAAAACAGCAGTTGTCTTACCTCCTCGTTCCTGAACCTGAGTTCACACTCATCGACGGGGACACCCCAGCACTTCTCACGTAGAGGCCGATGATCTCCTGGACAACAGACCAGTGGCGCCGAGACGAAGGGAGGTCCACGCAGAAGTTCAGGGGTGCAGCTGTAGAGAACGTGGGCAAAGATAGACCGTCTCACGCCTCTGCCTCTCAGCTACCGTTGAACAATGAGCTTCCCGGCCAATGCACCAAATGATACCGGAGAAACTGACGGAAGCCAAGCACAGAGAGATGGACACAGGTTTCTTCAGGAAGGAAGAGATTCTTTATTGGATCACCGATCGGGACTCAGAGGGACTAACGTCACCAAAATACAGCAAGTTCTGAGCCCCGGACAATAGTGCAGGCTCCTTATATAGGCACATAACTCCTCCCATATTAAGCTCCACCCGCACATTCTCTTAACCAATCAACACAAATAAGAATTAACTTCCTGTTTGACCGCATGGCTTGTCCAGCACAATGGAGGAGGGGGAATACTACATCCTGTATTCTTGCACATGCTCCGTACACTACTGATCGTATCTTGCCTTGTGCAACCAACTGATCGATACGTCAGCATATGCACGTACACATGCCACATGGTAATCTCGGCCTACTAAATTTATTTTTACCGAGATTCCACCACACTTAGACACATGAACAAGAACAAAATTCTCCAAAACCGCAATCTTTTACATTGGCCAAGGAAAGGGACAGCATATATGCACCAAAGGCAGTGGTTTTGGTACTTCGAGTGTCTCTAGAATATATAAAAAGCTGTACAAAACACCACGTTTGTTCTAATAATAAACATGATTATAATAGGAATGTTTTTTAAATATCCGATTTTAATTTTAAACTCCTATTATCAAGCGCCGTGGGAAATGACAAGCACAGAAATATGACATAAGAGATACGGTAATTATAATGAGACTTTTTATCTTACACAACATTTTCGGTTTTAAAAGAAGTAACATACATAACATACATTCTAATACTTTGGTAGAGTCCATTAATAAGCTTTCTATAATTCTCTTAGATTAGATCAATTCTTCTATTAGGAACTCTGTTTTTATGTAACATAATTTGTAATGTGAAGGGATTGTTTTCCACAAATTTATGACTTCAGTAATGCATACTAAATTAATCAGGCCGAAAGCCTGAATATTACACTGCAGTACTGCAATAATTATTTATGAATACAGCAATTAAGTTGGAAGAAACTGTAGAAAAATAGAGTGATTTTTTGGAGAAGATTTTTCGGATGTCCAAACAATACACGGTTTATATCAGAATATAAGTGAACAAGGGGCAGACTGTCTGGCAAGATAGCAAGCACTCTGTGATAAACACGAGGAGCCCCACAATATGTCACTTTAACACCGCAGAGCCTGCTAGTAAATCCAAATGTATCTGACTGAATTATGATGAATTATTAAGGACTAACTCAAAACTGGGTATAATTGTGTTTGTCTTCACAGAGGTTCCTGCTAAGTAAAATACAAGCTACAATTATGGCACCAAGTGATAACACAATAAGTCTATCCAACGAGTTAGATATTACCTTTTACTACCAGTATATTCATGCATGGTCATCTTACCAACTCCTCCCCTGTGCAAATGTCCAGACATGTATGTATTTATGGCAATGATTCCACCTCTACGTGTCATGTCAGGACAGTCCTGGGTTCTGAAATCTGCTTGGCAGTACTGGACTGGTACATTTCACTGGCAGTGTAAAAATGGCACAATGGGCAGCAGTTTGGTTTCTGAACATCTCAAGCAATTATATGCATCTTGCCACACGAACTAATGTGAAATGTGGTTTGTGGCTGTTAGCAGGGTGTCCCTAACATTGCTGCAATCAGTTAGATACTGCGATTTTCCTATTAATACATTTGTATATACATTAATCAGCTCAAGAACTGTATGTGCTTTAACAGCTACTGGAAGTTAAAGGGACACTATAGTCACCAGATCTACCTACAGCTTGATGTAGTTGTTCTGGTGAGTATAATCATTCCCCCCCCCCCTCCCCCCCCCCCACCTACAGCGGTAAAAATCCACTATAAACGGACACTTAGGATTCTTTTCCAGACATACAGGGATGCTTCTGATTAAATGGTTGAGAAACACTGTACAGATTTATTCACTAAAGACAAAATTGTAGGGAATTCAAAGTGAGTTGAAAGGGACTTTTTATTTTTTTTTTAAATCAAATTTAAAACCAAAATAGAAACATAGCTGAATTTGACCTTACATAATTCAATTTGAATTCTCACTTCAGTGAATAATCCTGGGAAGTAGACTATGTAGATACCTAGAAGGGAGAGGACCTAAATCAGTACCAACCAACCAACCAAGTATACATCATCAGAATAAAGAGAACGCTACAAGCTGCTGTCTCTGTCTTTGCTCATCTCACTTGGCAGCTTTGTTTACTATAGCAACATTTCCTGCTTGGTGATACTTCGTTATGTTTGCTGTACACAAACGACTTGCGTTTTCTTAGGTTCTCCTTGCAATATATGTGCTTCTTATCATAACATTGTTATTGTTATGACGTGGGTACAAATACACATGCCATAATGAAAGAACATTAAGCTATACAGTAGAAAAGCTAGCAAATTTATAGGTTTTAATTAAAAATGATTTTAAAGGAACACACAAGCACCATTACCACTGAATCTCACTGCAATGGCTACACTGACAGAAGAGCCACTCGAACACCCCTAATGTAATTAATCAAATTCCTTTAGGAAGGTTTGACTCCTTATCTGGGGTCCTCTGGACGCCATTCTCTGCCTTCACTACCAACGCCAGGAGCCAGAATGAGCCCTGTAGCTCCAGGCATAGCTCATTGGCTGGAGCTGAAGCAGGCTCAAAAAACATAATACAGATGTTCCCGTGTTGGCATAATGGAAAGGATGGCGGTTTCCAAAAAAGCCAAACACGTCGGTGTTACACTCGTGAACCCTAGATTTTGGAAGAGAAGATTACTAGTTGCTTTAAATCAAAATTTGTAATTTTAATTCGTCTTGATACATTGTACTCCTCTTATTGCATGCAAATGTATACCGTATATACTCGTGTATAAGTCGAGAAATTTTAGTCATAAACTTCATTTTAAAACGCAAAGTCGACTTATCCACGGGTCAGTGCTAGTTTCGATAGAATTTTGTACATTGAATGTGGGGCAATGTTGACTCCCGAACGCCGGTCTCTTAGCTGGTCGGGAAGTCGAATGGGCAGGGTTACAAGTTTCAGTGGGGTTCGCGGGCTTGAGATCAGAGATCCATGCCGTCGACGACCATGTACTGCTGCCTGCTTTCTGGAGACAAGATGGCCGCCAACTGTTTGAACATGTGCGTTCGTAGATATGAATGGCGGCCACCCAGGGAATGCTTGTTTGTGGTTAACAGCCAGGTGTGGTCGGTGATTACGAGGTGTTACAAGGGGGACTACACAGAGTCTGTTCGGTAACTGAACAGAAGGGGAACAATTCCATTCAAATGGAGGGGGATATCAGATGAAACAAAGTACAAATAAGGGAACACGTACCCTCGACTTATCCACGAGTCATGGCATTTTCACAATTGTTGGTCAAAAAACTGCACTCGACTTATAGACTAGATCGACCTATAGATGAGTATATCCGGTAAGTGAAAAGCCATTTAACTTGTTAAGATTCTGATCTTTCTGGCCTTACAGCTATACCCATAGCATAACAGTAAATACTCCATCTATGGGGGCTAAGAAGAGATACGTATAAAACCATTATCATTCATGACAAGTTGGCATCCCAAAACACCTACAGAATTATTTACTAAAGTCACAGGTCAGAATAGCCAAACTGCAAATTTCTCTAGGTCAACAATGCTTTGTTGACTACTCTAGCCTTAAATTTAAAATTCACTTTGAATTCTCACTTTAGTGAATAACCCTGCCAGTATGTACATGCGTAGGTAGTACGAATTATGGGATGTCGGTCACATTACTTGCTGCTGCTTCATGGAAAGCAGTGTGATTCTAGTCAGGGTACAATGCTCTGTAGAACAGTATACATTGTATCTTTTAATCTGCAATTTGCTGGAGAATTCATCATTTGCTAGTGACCTGCCATCTACACAATGATAATCAGACTCTCACAAAAGGTTTGTGTTTTCTGCCAATACGCATTCCTTCCCTTGATTACCACTGGTAATACTGTTAAGATATTTGGCTTCAGCACGGACCAATCGCCTGCAGACTTGTACGAGATAACCCGAGAAGTATCAGAGTTCCATAAAAGTTGCTTTAACTCAAGGGTTAAATGCTAATCTACCATAGAAGAGAACAGAAGCGGCTACGAGATCACATAGGGATGATTATTAAATATAGCAAATTGGCATGAGCGCTGAATTAATGAATAAGAGTCCCTGTGTAATGAATGAGTAAACTGTTCTTAATGAAAGCAGTTCAGTCAGTATCTTTTTCGTACGCCAAACCAGCAGACCTTTCCACAGAGGACACGTGCTTATATCATGCCACATTCTGTATACATACTCCGTGCCAATCAAACATTTGTTTAAGGTTTTCTAAGCTCCCCATCATCTCTGCAAAGTAGGCAGCATAGGCAAATGACGACTAAATGAGCCAGAAGATAGTTCACGAGGAATATTTTCATGGAGAAAAATGAATTAGGTGGTGGATAAATATTTTAAAACAGGATATATGTTAATCAAGATTTCCTGTGTATTATGTAAAGCAGGGAAGGTCAAAAGGTAGACATGCAGGATCTTGGTGAACTACAACTACCATAATACTTTAATTTACCTTTTTTAGGCCGTCCCTGACACTGTCCTTATAATAGGACCACCAGTATGTCACTAGTACTGCAACTTCCACCAACTACTCAGCAATTGGTTATTTAAAGGACATACCCCATATACCTGCATCTTCTAAAAATTTTGGAACCGAATCCCCACATTTTTACTCAAAATAGGGGATTTTATATTTTGTTTATATTGGAATGCATCGTATTTCCATATTTTATTATATGGTCCTGACAGCAGCCTTATAAGAAGTATACATATTCAGCTAAGTACTAATTTTCCATTCTATAGATCATAGCAGAGGTTCAACCAATTTCGGATTTTTCACACCCCTCACTTATCATTCACGAATACATGCTACTGAAGCACTTACTGGGGGGTGAGAAGTAGGTCCCCAACAACAAAACACATGTATTTGCTGAGAAATTATATAAAAGAAGTGTGTAAACGTTTGGGCATTTATCACAACTATTTGACATTTTAATGCCTGAAAGACAGCACATCACGGTCAACACTGTTGCATGAGATAATAAACTTGCATCCATGAGACATTTACTTCCACGAGATTCTAAGGTTTCAACATCAATCCAGAAACAATAGAGAGAAGTGTATTCATTTATGTATTGCCAGGCGCTTTTAGTAAATACCTGTATCTAAGAGTAGTGGACAGGAAGTCACTAAGTCTATTAACTTCAAGAAAAAAAAAAGGAAACTTTTTTTTTTAAATTTTTTTAAAAAGGCACTATCCATTCTTGGTCATTAAAACATCTTACTTGATACTGTATTATTGCCTTGCGGCAAAGGTGTGTTATTCAAGGAATATCCAAAGTCACCACAAAAATCGGGTCTAGAGAATTTCAACAAAGGTGGACCTTTGCTCTAGGAGTCAGCATACGCCTGTGAATTTGGTAAAGCAAGCATTGATAACATTGACTAGCTCATGTCAAGCCTGGAATCTTAAGCAGTAGTAATTGGTTGGCCACTATGGAAAAAGGGGATGCATACAAAAGCTGTTTAAGTTTTGGAGGCACTGGGCCCCAAGACTCTTGCGGAACAAAGAGGTAAGCTTATTATTATCATCATCATCATGCAAGTTAGCTGTGACTTGATAAAGGCAAAAATAAAGTTAGAGGTAAAGGTTACTATGTTCCCTTAAATAAACAAGTAGCAGTCAATGTTCTCTCCCAAGTCTTCAAGGACCAAGATTCCTCATGGATAAAGAGATCATTCAATAATAAGACCGTTACTGGGGATCAGGATCACGGAGCAGGGCCACTTCATATGGTGATAGGAAGGGTAGAATTACCCATGGATGTTGGCTATTTGGAACTCAAAACTGATCCGTGTGAACCTGGGATAAAAGACTACTGGGGTGGAAGCTGCCACTACTGTTGAGGGTGCTCCACTTGGTAACAGCAGCAGGATTAAAAGGGACATCCTTAAATGTTCCAGGTCTGAAAATAAAATGTATTTGTTACATTTCCTGAAGCACCCTGACACTTTATGCTGCCCGTATATTTTCTAATTAAACCTCTGCTCGAACCCTGAAAGTATCCTGGCATTTTCTTTTTAACTATGTGTTTGCATTATACACTCTTAAAGACTCTGTTGCAGATATCTGTATTGCTTAGTGTTTTTTCTGAATAAAGATTTTCATTATACGATGGATCTCCCATTAGAATTGCATTCTATGCACACAAGCTCTACCTAGCATCTGTGCCATACGGCATCAGATAAACCATAGGCCTTTCCTCCTAAATACTTCCCCAGCTCAATCTCTAATTACAAACCATTATGCATCAAAAATATGGAATGATAAACGGAAAATGGTCAACTCCTGATGTAAGGGACTAAAAGTGTGGTAATTGCCATTATGATCAGCAGATATATTACATTGGTGACTCCTCCCCTTTTACATGTTCGTACAACTTTTAGGACACTCCCCTATATTCTATTAAAGTGATCTTAGGACGAAGCACATGTTTACCAGATTGAATGCCCCTCTGCTTTGTTCCATAACAGCTTTTATCATCACAATGAAAATGTGCTGCTGGGGCAAAGCAAAAATGATCTTCGGTTTGGTGTCTTCAGAATGATCTCACATCAATCTAGATTGATTTCCTTGCAATAGAATAGTCAGCTGTAAGGGGCCAACTGTGAATGTCTGGATGATCAATTGATCGATAGAGCGATAGATAGAGCAATAGATAGGATTGTGCACCAAAACATCTGCACAGAATATGGGCTGGACCTCTCTAAGCTCAGATACCACTGAGAGTGGCTGAGAAGAACAGGGCTAGGATCCAGATGGACTTCCAGATCCAGACAAAAAAAGCAAGTACTGGCCAACCAACCCGACAATGTGGACAAGGAATAGAATACTGCACTAGGGTGGATGTGGAAATACTCCGTGACTAGAATACAGGCATAGGCAACCTTCGGCACTGCAGATGTTTTGGACTACACCTCCCATGATACTTTGCCAGCATTATGGAGGAAGTCGACAACATCTGGAGTGCCGAAGGTTGCCTATCCCTGTACTAGAACATCAAGAAGCAGGAATATGAGATGTGGACAAAAACCAAGGCCTGAAAAAGGAGCTAGAAAGGATGTGGAGACACACACACACACACCTCTCTCTCTCTCTCTCTCTCTCTCTCTCTATAAAGAGATGTAGGCATGTATTAGGAGAAGTCTCCAACAGTTTGAAGTGTTGAGTACATGCACCCACTTGGGTTATGCTTTGAAGTCATGTACACACTTCTCTTTCGCTAGGTGTTGAGCACCAATAAAATACGGTATCTAGATATCCACTATCCCAGGGCACACATTGTGGCTTCTGTGACATTAGACACATGGCTAATGCTTTATATTCCAATTTTTCAATCATCTTGCTTTCGGAGAGCTTTTACACTCCGGTTGATGAGGTCCTTTATCGAGAGCATTCATGTGCTGGGTGCTTGAATGGTCTGCGGAGGGCTAGTCGGCCTGTGAAAAGGATTACTGAGAGATCTGAAGCAAATGGATTTGACAGGCTCACAAAAGCGCGTCTAAAGCAAGGTATAAATAACTAAAGATTTCGTTTTCAGGAAGAACTCCAGTTACCATTAATTAGATGTTCATTCAAACCAAGATACGTGGATTGTATTACATCAGTCTGGGTGAAAACATACTCTTGATAACTGATACGTTCAAAGAGTTTCATTGCATTGCCGAGCCTGCGGATTTATTTTTAGGAGTCTTTTAATGAAGACAAATAAACATGCCTTTAAATTTTAGGATGAAATATTCAATTTCTCTCGTTCATAAAACATTTATGTCTCCTCAGTACAAAAACAAAAAAAAAACTTGAGGTGCTAATTATAAACTAAGAAATATGCCACAAATTCTAAATATATTTTACATGGCAGGGCTAAAATAAAATATTTATCTTTACTAGTGTACATAACACTTGGCAACATACCATGTAACTATACATACTTTCGAACTGAGAATGGATTTTAACCTCTTAAGGATCTCTCATTATTATTATTTCTAAAGCACCAACAGATTCTGCAGCGCTGTACAATGGGTTCATAAAAATGAATCCCAAAAATATAGGTCTCCCTGACATTTCTGATTGATAATTGATAAGGATGCAATGCCATGGTTACTATAGTGTGACCGTGATATAAATGCTGTTTGGTTCCAGATTCTCTGACTCAAAAGCTATATACTGAGGGAATACATTAAAGAGGCATAAAAATACATCTAACAGCAGAATAAAATGTATCAATGCCATTTGATTTGGAAACAGACTCCTCCAAGCTTCACTGTAAAGGCTACAGAGGCTGCTCTAGTCACGGCAAGCCGTTAACTGCAGCCTGCACTAACTGAATCATTAATACGTGGACTTGGTAGAGTAAACACTGTATTACCAAACAAAACTAAATCCCTCTGCCACATCATCAAAAGAACTTGGAATTTTCCCGATGGTTTAAAACAACCACTGAGTTTTCTGATGTGTGTTTTTACGTCACTGCTGCAGAGAATTTGCACAGGTTAACAATGGCATTTACGAGTTTTAGTTTCTGCTTCTATAATTAAAGGGTAGGTACCATACGCTGTAGGTACCATAACGGCTCTATTTCATTGAAGTTGTAATAGGGTCTAGAGTCCCCTGGTGCTGCCCTTCCATTTAGCGTTAAAAATTATTTTAAAATGTTTTAATTCTAAACAAGAGTCCCCCGCAACCCTTCCCCTCTGAGAGGAAGCATTAGCCTAAGTAACAATGGGTGGCTGTGATTGGTTGACTTCATCAAGACTATCACACTACATTTCATTATTTGTCATTTCTTTTAGATGCCATTCTCACTCTTCCAGGTTGTTAGAATTATTTATTGCATACTATAACCAAATTCACTGCTATAGACTGTATATAGTGCTACAGTGTCCGTTGAATACGACTTTCAAGAGGATAAAAGACCAGAAACAGGATGCTCATGAGGTCTAAACAAATTTTCATCTCTGTTCACACAGCAGGAGAGCTACAATTAATTAGGAAAGCTGTGGGGGCGCGGGGGGAGTACAAAAAAGAAAAACGCAAAACAATTTAAGAAGGTTTGCTGTACTCTTAGAGTTCAACTACAACTGTTGAAGAAAACATTCTTCAATCTACACACAAATGAAAACATTAAATCATTTAATTCATAATTATTTATTTTTGTTACATGCTATGCTAGGATGTCAAGGGGTTCTCCATGTGGGAAGTTGAAGGGACATCCCTTTCTTTAACCCCTTAAGGACCAAACTTCTGGAATAAAAGGGAATCATGACATGTCACGTGTCCTTAAGGGGTTAAAGGACCACTATAGGCACCCAGACCACTTCAGCTTAATGAAGTGCCAGGTCCATCTACGATTAACCCTTTCTGCTGTAAACATAGCAGTTTCAGAGAAACTGCTAGGTTTACCTATGGGTTAATGCAGCCTCTAGTGGCTGTCTCATTGACAGCTGCTAGAGGCGCTTCCGCGCTTCTCACTGATTTTCACAGTGAGAAGACGCCAGCGTCCATAGGAAAGCATTGAGAATGCTTTCCTATGAGACTGGCTGAATGCACGCGCAGCTCGTGCTGCGCATGCAGCCGATGACGGAGAAAAGGAGGAGGAGAGTTCCCTGCGCCGAGGGAGCCTGGCGGGGGAAAACAGGTAAGATTTGACCCCTTCCATCCCCTAGAGCCCGGCCCTGAGGGTGGGGGGGACCTAGAGACCCTATAGTGCCAGGAAAACGAGTATGTTTTCCTGGCACTATGGTGGTCCTTTAAGCGGCTTGGTCACTTTTCTGCTTTTTATAAAGACATACAGAAACACGAGTGCGTCAGGAATACAAATCTGCATTCATAACATTATAGTGTCCCTATCGAGGGTAATATTGTGTCCACCCCCCCTTTCTGGCATTTAAAACCCTTGTTCCAGTGCGGATATTCCTTTGATGCTGCTTAGTTCTCCTCCCAAGCAACTTCACGTAGGAGGCATTGCCTCCTCAGCCGTTGTCCAAAAAGAATGCTCCTCATAGACTCAATGCTTTTCTATGGGGCTTCCACATCAAGTTTTACTCCGTCAGCGCAGTGGACGAGGCTGTAATTTTGACAGCCACTAGACGAGGACTTAAAATTCTCAAAAAGTGCAATGTTTTACATTGCAGGTTTAACCCCCTAGTGACCTCGGACGTATCAGGTACATCCGGCAAATACTGGTCCTTAACCGACCTCAGACGTCCTGGATACGTCAGCAGCGAA
Source organism: Pelobates fuscus (assembly GCF_036172605.1). Classification (NCBI taxonomy): domain Eukaryota; kingdom Metazoa; phylum Chordata; class Amphibia; order Anura; family Pelobatidae; genus Pelobates; species Pelobates fuscus. The sequence continues at coordinate 379,268,164 of NC_086318.1, read as the reverse complement.
TTAGAGTGCTGGAAGCGATCATCGCTTCCAGTTGTTCTGATGGTATTGCAGCGATGCCTCGATGTCAAGGCATCCTGCAATACCCCTCCTCAATGCCGGGTCACCAAGCGATCACTTCCAGGTTGCCCCACGTGGTACCCAGCAGTGAGCCAGATCATGGGAAGACATCAGGCCGATGCTCTGCCTGTGTTGAGTGCCTCGTGGGGTGAAAGCACGCGGTGAAGAATAAAATTTTAAAAAAAAATTACAAAAAAATTAACTCCCCCTTCCCTCCATTCACATGTACATACCCGATCGACGCCGTGCCCCCGCCAGCGATCGGTGTTCTTCAATGGGAGGGATAGATATATATCCCTCCCATTGTGGTGTGCCGAAACCGACATACGGGTTGGCCTGTAACTAAAGAGGGCCAACCAGTTAATAGATTTCCTTTGTGGAGTGGTGGGTGGGGCAACCGGAAGTGACCAAGCGCTGTCAGCAAGGTATGGAGGTAAGTAGTGGGTTTATATAGGCCGGTTGCAACCCCTCCCACAACTCCAGGCTCCGCCTTCCCATTTGAGGTCAGGGAAGAAGGCCGTATTATGAACCTATACCTTTAATCATTAGTATAATATACTAAGTCGGTTGTGGTGTGCCGAAACCGACGTACGGGTTGGCCTGTAACTAAAGAGGGCCAACCAGTTAATAGATTTCCTTTGTGGAGTGGTGGGTGGGGCAACCGGAAGTGACCAAGCGCTGTCAGCAAGGTATGGAGGTAAGTAGTGGGTTTATATAGGCCGGTTGCAACCCCTCTCACAACTCCAGGTTCCGCCTTCCCATTTGTGGTCAGGGAAGAAGGCCGTATTATGAACCTATACCTTTAATCATTAGTATAATATACTAAGTCGGTTGTGGTGTGCCGAAACCGACGTACGGGTTGGCCTGTAAATAAAGAGGGCAAAAGAGAATTATCAGTTCCACACTTTAGTACATATACTTATACATATGCATTATTACCAAAGGTTTCCTTATTTTGCCAATTGTTTAAAAGCTTGTCTCAACTCTTTCTCAGGTTGAGGTATGTGACGATGGTATGCCGAAGATTTCCACCATCCTAGTTTTTTAATAATATGAACTGGTACGTTTTGGCTGGAGGCTAATGTAGCTGCTCCGATACGAAAGGAGTGGCCTGTATAGGCTGCGGGATCGTACCCGATTCTTGTGAACAGTAATCTCACGTATTTGATGAATTTTGATGTAGTCAAGGGTTGACTGTGAATTGTGAGGAGAGGAGCTTGTTTGGGCTGATCAGCCATACCTGCCATGTATATATCAAAGAAGTGCAAAGCCGTTGATTTTCCTTTTTTTCCACATTGAAATTTGCCAGATTGGTTATGTTGCCTTTTAGAGCATATGGTAGCCCAGGAATGAAAATTACCCCATGATGGCATACCATTTGCAAAAGATGACAACACATGGTATTGCAAATGGGGTATGTTCAGTCTTTTTTAATAGCCACTTAGTCACAAACACTGGCCAAAGTGAGCGTTCATAATTGTTTTTTGCATTTTTAACACACAAACCAATATAAATGCTAACTTTAGCCAGTGTTTGTGACTAAGTGGCTACTAAAAAAGACTGGACATATGCCATATTGCATACCCTGGGTTGTCTACTTTAAAAACATATGTACATGTGAGGTGTGATTCAGAGATTTATGACAGATAACAGTGTTATAATGTCACTATTGATCAATTTTAAAAATATATATTTTGAAACAGCAATGTCCTACTTGTACTTATAGCCCTATAACTTTCCAAAAAAAGCTAAGAACATGTTAACATTGGGTATTTCTAAACTTACAAACTTAGCACGGCTTTTTTTTGGCGGTTGATCCAGCGCCGATGTCCCTCGGCGCTGGGTCATGCCCCGCCCACGCTCCTCCACTGCCGACAGGGGAGACCTAATGCGCATGTGTGGCAATTGCCACGCGCGCATTAGACCTCCCCATAGGAAAGCATTATTCAATGCTTTCCTATGTAAATTCCTGTAACGTTGGAGGTCCTCATGCATAGCATGAGGACATCCAGCGTCATTTAAAACACTTTGTGTTCTAAGAAGCCGGAAGACCCTCTAATGGCAGAAACGGTCTGGGTGCCTGGAGTGTCCCTTTAAGTCCTGTAAGCTGCAAGGTGAGGGCTCCATGGATCGTATTTTCAGCACATCCCACAAATGCTCATTCAGATTGAGATCTGAGGAATTTGGAAGCCAAGGCCTAAACAATTTGAACTCTATGAACAATTGAACCTTGCTTTGTCATGTTCCTCAAACCATTCCTGAACCGTATGTCAGGGTCCATTATCCTGTTGAAAAAGGCCACTGGCATTAGGGAACACAATTGCCATGAAGGGTTGTACATGGTCTACAACAATCTCTAGGTAGGTGGTACATGTCAAAGTAACATCTACATGAATGCCAGGACCCAAGGTTTCCCAGCAGAACATTGCCCAGAGCCTAGCACTGCCTCTGTCAGTCAATCTTCCCATAGTGTATCCTGCTGCCATCTCTTTCCCAGGCAAAGGATGCACATACACTGTCATCCACCAGATCTAAAGGAAAACGTGATTCATCAGACCAGGCAACCTCCTTTGATTGATCAATGGTCCAGTTCCTATGCCCACGTCCCCATTGAAGGCGCTTTCAAGGCTGGACAAGGTCATCATGGGCACTCTTACCAGTCTGCGGCTACACAGCACCATATGCAGCAAACAGCGATGCACTGTGTGTTCTGACACCCTTTTATCATGGTCAGCATTAGGTTTTTTAGCAATCTGAGCTACAGTAGCTCTTCTGTGTGACTGGAAGAAATGGTTAGCCTTCGCTACCCACATGCATTAATAGCCTTGGGAGTCAATGACTCATACATCCTAGCACCACCTTTGGTAGGTATTAACCCCTGCATGCTGGGAACACACAACAAGACTTGCCGGATCTGACCTAGTCGTCTAGCCATCACTATCTGGCCCTTGTAAAAAAAAAAAAAAAAAACTGAAGTTTTCTCTTGACCATTTTTTCCTGCTTCCAACACATGAAATTCAAGAACTGACTGTTCACGTACGGCCTAATATATCCCACCCCTTGACAGGTGTCATTGTAATGATATAATCCATGTTATTCACTTCACCTGTCAGTGGTTCTCATGTTGTGGATGATCAGTGTAAGCAGCAGCACAAATAAACGCATAGCAAAAAATGACTTTTTACAAAGACAATCATAGTTAATTAGGCTAACGGTGTATGAGGAGAGTTTCAGAGAACACACAAAAGTCAATGGCTGAGAAGACAGTCTATTCAGAGCCATCAGTAGAGGAGCATGGCTACTTAAAGGAGTCCTCAAGGCTAGAATAGACCTTTTCATTTTAAATGCATTATATAGATAATATACATTTACAATACATGGACAGGTTCCACATGTCCAAGTTCTTAAGTCCCTCTTAAAAACATATAAATACAACATTTATTGGGGGAGAAGAGGCAATGCATCAAATTAGAGGGGTCTATAAGGATGCATGAGAAAACCCAATAGGTCAAAATGTGTGATTTTTGTTTTTGTTTTAAGCAATCAATTTCATGCTAATACATCTGGAGAGCAGGACTTGTTTTTATTGGTGAATGAGTAAAAGGAACCTAGGTATTAACAAAATTCTATTGTTTATCATAATACAGTAAGATAAGCTTGTTGGGTTCATATCGCGGACAGTGTACTTGGGAGAGGCAGTAAGCTCAGTGGATTTGGAGTGAAAACAAGGAATTACATGTTTAAGTAAGGTACATATTAGTGATGAATATTTGACAATAGTTAAAGTCTGTGTTCGTGTAAATGAATGTATCATAAATAATGTCCCTTTTAACAATTGGTCTAATGGTGCTCAACGTTTCGACTCACCACTAGTCTTTGGAGAGTGAACATTCAGCCCTGGCAAGTAGAAATTCAGCAGTCCAGGGTATACTATGGCTTGCAATGGCAAGTAACATTTTACCCCACTAAAATGTAAGCTCATTTGAGCACGGACCCTCAACAACCGCTGTTCCAACTAGTCTTGTTACAAATACTTGTCTGTTAGACAACCAATTGTACAAGACCTGGCTAGTAGCATAGGGCTACACATTTTAAACAATAGGTCTAAAATAACTAACTAGACTTGTACATCAAAAGTTGACAAACTATTTTTATTGTAATGTAAACGCACATTATGATGCCATGACGTCATAGGATGACTAATCTCTTTAACTGAACGGGTTAAATGTTAGATATGCTCTTCTGACACAAAATATATGCACCGGACTAACAAGTCTGAGAAATGTGACAGTGATTTGTTGACTAATAAACATACACGAAGCCTTCCTAAACTAATCAATTCTCTCAGCTATCCAAATTACAAACAGTACATTTTAACATATTTAGAAACAAGAAAAAACACTTATTCACCAGCACAAATACCCAAATCGGCATTGTGCCAGGAAAAAGACGTACAACCCTATAGAAATATACTTATGATTAAAAAAAATATCCTACATTTTAACATACTAAACGCAAATTCATTTATTCTAAATTAACATTTTGTGTTTGCATTAGGAAAGAACAGGTTCAAACACTTTAAAGAGGCACTCCCAAGTATCACAGTCAGCATAGCTCATAGTAGTGTTAATACTGCCTATTGACTATGGATGCTGTCCTCCCTTTTGTTTGTTAAATCATTTGAGTGTGGTTTGACATCATTGGGGTTCTCCAAGGTACCCAGAGATCAATACCTCTTCAGCCAAAGTGATAATACAGAGTTTAAACGTTTTATCAATTTAAATTCCATCCAAACTGGACAAGAATGCTAGGTCGAGAGCTAACCGATCCCTAGGTAAATACTATTTATCAGCATTACAGTTTGGAGCCAGATAATGTAATTACCCTTTCAGGCACTGGAATGCCCGAATTATCTAATCTTATTATTTTATCACCAACACCTAGACTTTTACCTGGCACAGTATGAATTATGTCAAAGGCAAACAATTATCACCCTCTCAATGTGGTAGTCTAGGTGCCAAGCCCCTGCAACTTAAAATATTGCCGTTTTGCAGCAACAGTACAATGACAGGGGCATGGCACCCAGATAGATGTGACTAGAGGACACCTACCTTGCCATTCTTTCCAATTTCCATCTCTACGATAGCAACAGGGGTGTTTACTTGATCTGCGTTTCTGGACTGTGACTTCAAGTCTATTCTCCACTTCATGCCCTTCAGTGTGTTTTCCCATTTGATCTGACTGATCATACTTTCCCGAATTTTCTTCTTGTGGTTCTTCCAAAATTTTCCAAGGACTGCAGCCTGCTCTGCCGTGATTCCTCCTTGTTTTTTACTCTGAGCAGTTAGGAAAGCTTCTATTTGATTTAAATCCATATCTGCGGACACAATGGACTAAAGAAAAAAAAAAAAGGAAAATATATAAATTATCATTTCTCCTTATTAATAATATAATATGCCTAAGTATAATTAATCCATGTAAACAAAAATCTCCCAGACACAGCAGTTATAAAAGGCTGTCAGGGTCATTCACTATATGCAAATTTTAGGAGTTGGTGAAATGTTCTAATTAGACGATCTTGGCCTGCATGTCGGGCAATTCTTCACACTACTCTGCTTGGTAAATAACCCTGTAAAATCCAAGAAACCCCACCGAAATCCCATGCAAAGAACTCTGATTAGCCCTTTTTTAGATTTTACTTTGCTTAGCTATGGCATGCATACTGTGTATATTATACTACACACACATATATGTATATATATATATATATGTATATATATATATATATATATATATAGGAAACATGGGGGGATGTATGTATTGTATATATATATATATATATATATATATATATATACACACACATATATATATATATATATATATATATATACACATATACACACACACACACACACCTTTTTATCTCTTATTTTAGTCTTCATATCCATACACACACACACACAAACTATTCTGATGCTAGTTTCAACCATCATTTTAATGTTCACTCAATCAAATATTTATGGTAAACTACAGTCTAATATTAATACATACATGTGCAAGTTCAGTATTGGGCCAGAACTACTTTTTGCTAAATGTAATTTTTTTTATGCAGTTTAGTAATTAGGTATTTTACTTAGGATAAAAAGGTGGCAGCAGTAGCGGAACTACCGCGGTCGCAGCAGTGTCCATGCCCGTCACTCCAGGGGACCCAGCCGCGCTTTGGACCCCTGCGACCATGGTGCCCGCCGCCATGTGTTGCGGCCCCAGGCTGTGTGGTATAACAGCCCGGTTGCATGTTATGGGGCCCATGTTGTTAGGGCCATCCGGTGACTATGGAATTCCAGGGGGCCCGGTCAGCGCTGCGGCGCTTTATCTCTGTCCTTAGTGAGATTGGAGGAGTGACCGTTTTTTTTTCTGGTATTCACTCATAGAGAGATTGTTTCAGATGTAGAACATATCGTATCCCTAAGACTTGCAAACAACCTATCTCAGAAGGTGAAAAACAAGTGCAGGAAGGAGCAGCGAAAGACAGAGGTAAACAAATCAGCCGCAGCTCTGGGACCAACGCTGCAATGTGAAGGGGGTCAGGACTAAAGAAATGTAACGTTTAAAAATAAAATTAATTTTAAAGAAATGCTGGTTGCTACAGTCTGAAAGGAACATCCATAAATTGCCAAATGCCCATGAATGCCAGGGGTGCCCTGATGTCCCCTTCACCTTCATGCTACTAGCAATTGTCTCAACACTGTACTATCTGTAGTAGCACTCCAGTTGTCTAAAATACATAGTTACATAGCTGAAAAGAGACTTGCGTCCATCAAGTTCAGCCTTCCTCACATTTGTTTTTTGCTGTTGATCCAAAAGAAGGCAAATCTTCTTTGTTTAAATGTTATCACATACAATAAAAGGGACAATCTAAGCATGTCAATCACTACTGCTTATTGTACGGCTTGAATAGCTTTACAAAACCCAAGGCCCTGCAAACACCAAAAATGTGCTCCCTCTGCTGCTGTCCTGATAATGAGAAATTTCACCTCCTCATTAGCCACTCAAATTTAGACCCTTCGCTGGTAGCTTATCCAACCAGGCACTCACATGGTGTGAACAAACATTAATTCCAAAACGTTAGTGCTCCCCCCTCCCCTTTTCGACTTCTTGTATGTGACTTCATTACTGCCACTTGCAGAGAACAGACCCAAGCAGTCCTTTTTCCAAAGATAAAGCTATGACAGAGATTATAGGAGCACATGTAATGCTGAGCTCTGGCAGGAGATCAGTAAGGCTGCCAAGCACTCTGTTTCTCCGCAAAGTCCTACAGGTCAAATATCTCAGCCTATGAGACATTGTAAACGCAATCCATCTTTTTGTCACATGCGGACGCCAGGATCAACAAAGATATTTTCACACACAATATATATATATTTTCGCTGGAAGTCCTGTCCCATAATAGAGCAGCTTGACGATTTGATATCAGACAGACCAGCTAGAAAAAGAATTGTTTCATTGTCAGCAGTGGTGGAAATGTACCAATGGTGCTCCCTGCCAAAGAGAAAAGGATTATCTTTAGCTAAATATTTTCAAGGAGCATGCCAAATATTTTTCTATTAATGGAATCCAATTACTGCAGAAAGAAAGAAAGAAAAAAAATAATACAGTTTCTCTCTTTCATGGTTTCTACAGGATGTTTTTGTCCCATTTAACAAAATCAAACTAGGTTTCTAAAAAACTATTTGGTTGAGTAATCGTCTACGAAAATAATAACATCTACTTAGAGAGCATCTTTTGAATTAATTGAATAAATAAAATATCCCGCTACCCCAGGCTGCTCACAGCGCATATATGCAAAGTGGCTTGACTTTTCTAAGAGAGTCAAAGAGGAGAGTCAGGGACTTGGACACATATTTGTCCATTCCCAAGATCAAATTCTCTCTCTGATTCAGAGTCCCCTTTATTGTCACTGTGCATGTGCAAACAAGGGCAATGAAACACAGTTGGCCTCTGAACTGATATGCAGCAGTATTTTAAAATACCATTCTAAAAAATTTACTTCCAGATTAAGCTTTACAGTTAATACTTGATATCACAATTCCTGAATACTCAAGAATACAATCCTTCTAATTTAATGGTGAATTAAACACTAGGTTTGTGTTCCTGTCCCTACAGTGTTCCTTTATTGCAATCACAGAGCAATGAAAGCATATAATGATGTGAATAATGTCAGAGGAATAAGCGTCAGGCTTAAGGTTGCAAGATTTTTTTTTTTTTTTGTATATTGCCGACGTTACACGAAACAGTGTGCAAGGAGACAGAATCTTCTTAGAAACAGAGCAATAGGAGAAACATGAAAAAAATCCAGTCCATTGGCAGATCTCTAGGAATAATTAGTCTTTCATATTATGACATGTAATCAGGAGAAATAAAATAATATACAGTGGGGGGGGGAGCCAACGCTTGAACCGAGCAGTCGCCATTCCTGATCGCTCCTCGCTCACCGTGTAAATTAAGCCTGAAAACCACGAGACAAACCCGTCCAAACTGAAAATAAATCGCGGCACTGCCAGCCGGGCGACAAGCTGCACACACTGATGCCTTTCACGTTCACCCCAAGGCAAGCAAAACCAAAACGCAAAACTGGGGCCTACCACACATCACAAGCACGAGGCCTAGAAACTTTCCTCGACAGTTTTCTGGAGGCACAGGACATAGGAGAACCCGAATCCCACCTGATAACCCCGCAAACACAAAGCCTTCATATGGGACGCAGATCACAAAAACCCGACAGGGACATAGGAGCCATGCTCCAACGGCCTGCGGCACCTAAGACTCCACAGACGGAGAACCCACAGCCTGAAATACAACGGAGCGCTGTACGGGACTCACCGCCTCCACACCCCTCGACGAGCCTTCACCTTACTGATAGCTCAGCTCCGACAACCAAAGGGGATCTTAAAATGCTCCTTGCTGAACTACACCAAATGATGGCGGCGGACAGAACACTTCTGCAGGCCGAAATACGGGCCAACACAGACCGCATTAAGGCAGCTGAGGGAGATATCCAAGTCACCCAAGCCACAGTGTCCAACTTCAACGGCTCAATACAGCAGCTACAGGCCCAGCAGGACATCATCTCACAACGGGTGGCTAACCTAGAGGACCAACAACGCCGGAATAATATTAAGATTCGGGGCATCCCAGCAGGAATAACGGCGGTGGAACTACCGCATTACACCCGGAGGCTGCTAGCCACTATCTTGCCACCAGCAGTGACCAAACGACTCACCTTAGAAGGGATATTCCGTATCCCGGGCCTCGGAACCACCACCACAGCACGGGACGTCATAGTCCGCTGCACATCTGCCACCGACAAGGCCCACATAATGGCTGCCGTCCGCGGCAAGACGCCCCTACAATTTGAGGACTCTCAGCTCACCTTTTTTCAAGACCTCTCCAAGGCAACGCTTCAGTGGCGCAGATCCCTGCGGCCGGTCACTACCCACCTGCGGTCTTCAGGGGTGCAGTACCGCTGGGGTCCGGCAGGCTCCCTCATGGCAAAGAGTAACGGAGTTACACACACGCTCCGCACGCCGGATGACATATCCGCATTCCTGGAAGCGAACGGTATGCCACTACCTGCCACACAAGCACCCACCGATAACCCCGACAATTCGGTCAGATCCTGGGACCTCGACAACGTAGAACCCTTCGTGCCCAGAGGCTCCGAAACACACGGGACCTGACTGCTCAGAGCCCAATGGGACTTACGCTACCAAGTGGGTCTGAAGGACACAGATATGTGCGGACGTGATAAGGGCTCACTGTTATGCCCTAACATTCTGCTTTAATTTGTTACACCTAATGCTAGGTCAATTTACCCTTATGCTTATGATTTTACAAACTGCTAAATGCTACAATCCATGCTTTAGGCAAGGACTGGGACAGGACACTGTCACAACATGACCTCACTACCATACCGGCACGCCTAACCGGATGGGACATCACCCCCCCACCCTTTCCGCCCCTACCCCCCCTCCTCCCCCCCTCCTTTCCCCCCCTACCCCCCCTCCTCCCTCCCCCCTTTCCCCCCCTACCCCCCTCCTCCCTCCCCCCCTTGAGTCAGGGGCACAATACACGGGGATAACCAGCACAGCGAAGGGCATAGTACTCATGCAACAAACCCACCGCATGTCCCTCATACTACGCCTTACCACTCCAGCAGCTGACCAGACTTTCACTGTTCAGTATAACAACTGGTTTATTCATGTGCTTTAATTTGAGTCATGTGTCTCCTAACAATTATTAGGCCTCTTATCATCTCGCTTTATTCACATATAATTCTGCTCTGTTTAATCTTGACTTACCTACGCACAACCACTGTCTACTCACTAAGCTTTAGATAGCTCACACGCTGTAGATATCGTACCAACACGAATCAGAGCATTTAAAGCTAAGTTACTCTACCTACATTATTATCATTAAGACCTCGTAGACTGCCTCAGCAATCTTGTTTACCTTAACTATAACAAGCCATCTTATAATCCTTGATATATCTAATTACCGTGTTTTAAGCCTGTTCCTAAATATAAAAATAGTGCATTGTACTGCCATATCCCAATGCTTTCTATGTTGTACACTCTTTGATCTGAACTATGCATGCGGATTGCCTTTGGGGTACCACGTGCCTGAATGTTATCACCATATGCACTGCAAAAATAAAGAATTAAAAAAAAAAAAAAAAAATAATAATATACAGTGGGACCTCCGTTTACGAAATTAATGCGTTCTCCGGGACGTTTCTTATTGCAAAAAAATGTGTAAACCGAAATGCGGTTTCCCATAGGAATACATTGAAAACCAATTAATCCGTTCTGGAGGTCAGAAAAAAAGTCAAAATGAGCTGGCATGGAAACCAACCCACAATGCAGAACACACATTAAAAGGCATGCAAACTACCAAGCTCAGCTCCCTACCTTTCCACAGCTTGATAAATGCACCAAAAAGTCCCAAAACAACTGCAAACAATTTCTAGAATGGCTCCAAAACTCGATGCAAAAGCCGCTCCAACACCTCCACACTCGACGCCATGTGCTACCCACAGGCTCCAGCATGCAGGGGGCGGTGCTATAAACCTCCCAGGTGCAATACATCCTGGGGAAACTTGCTTTGTATTGCGAAAAAATGTGTAAACCGAGGCATTATTTTCAAGGGATTTTCATTTGTAAAACGAAAATAATGTTAACCGAGGCGTTTGTAAATTTCCATATACAGTAAACCAATGTCCCACTGTATGTGGAACTAGAACCAAAAACAATTGCTGTAATCAGAAAACACAAAAATAAAAATGAAAGATATAAAAACATTTTTTTCACATGTATTCCATCATCTTTTTATTTATTTTTATAATTATTTTAGCTATTCTTGAAACCGACCCACATATTCCGCGAGTGAACAAGCACCAAGTGTTTAAATCAGATTTTTAATGATGAAGGCTTTGCAAAAAAAAAAATGGCCCAAAAGGCAAACGTTAGATGTTGGCAGTGAAATGAATAAAATGTAGTGTTAGGAGGATGTGGTCAGCAGTTAAAACATAAATACGCATTTAGTTAAAATGCTAAGAAGTCCATGCAGAGCTATTCAGAATTGTTTATTGAGAAGTGAGCCCATCAAGTATAAAACGTTTTACTATTTTACCTACAAAGATGATGAAAACAAGAATTAAAAAGGGAGACATATTTTACTCATCTGTAATCCAGCTCCCCCAACAAGTTTCAAAAGATACATTCAGTCACTAGGAGACGTTATACAAATGGTGTTTATCCAACAACTTCAAGAGTGGTTTAACTTAGTCAGCAGTTTTCTGACAAATGTCATGCCAACTCAGTCAATCGCCAGCTTAATAAATTAAATTAAAAAAAAATGACCAAGTTCTTCTCTGTTTAAACCTTTTTTTTTTACTTCCTGTTGTGAATCTGGTGGATCAGAATGGACAAAGCAGGCCCTGAACCAACCAATAGCTAGACAAAATGTAACCTCCCTGCTTCAGTCTACATGGATTGAGAGCCAATATTATACCAAGTCTACAAACATCAGTCCTGTCCATGCTGGCACTTCGCACAAGGCGAACTAAGAGAGGGGGTGCTGCTGCACTATCAGAAAAAGGCCGGCCTTTCAGAGGACTCAGACCCACAAAAGCAGGGTTTGGTTGGCCACCTCCACAATATCCTATTATGCTTAGCCAACGAATAACATTGGTTGGCATCAGCGAAGTTGCACTTTACAAGCATTTGGAAGGCCTTTAAAGTGTGTATGGACTACAAGTCCTGTAACACTCAGCATCATCAGAATTGCACTTTACATTAGTCATGGGGGACTTGTTACTTTTACATTTCACGCACAGGAACAAAGGCATACACACTTACTGGCACTGCACATAGGGACATCAACATATACACAAACTGACAATGTAGCACCCAGGGACACAGGAACTCCAACAGACAACGCACATAGGAACAACAACATATACACACACAGACAAAGCAAAAAACAAGCCACACATCAACGTAATACAGCATTCACTGATACACAGAGACACTGCTCAGAAACACAATATTACACTAAGAGACATTCATGCGTTCACAATAGTTGTACACAGATACCCTCACATCACAAATAGTGCTCAAATCATATATTTAAAAATAAATAAAATGAAAAAAAAAAAAAAGGCATTTACAACTTTATGTCATAAGTGGCTTTTTCCTGGCACTATAGTGGTCATTTAACTCATAAATGGCAGATAATTTAGCAGTGAAACTTCAGGGGCATGACATATACACAAAAACTGCTTAATTAACCTAAAACTGTTTTGGGGAATATAGTGTCCCTTGTAATGATATCACAAGTTAGGTTATAGGATATAAAACTGAAAAAGCATAAAAATAATAATAATTACGGAATATACTCAGCATGAAAGCTTAAATTCACACCAATAAACCACAAATATTACAACATTAATGAATTACAGGAATACGTGGATCTGCTCAATTAGTGTTCTACTCCCTCCTTCCTAATGGCTGCTTGGTACTTGTCTCTCATCTTTGATATCTTGTTATTGCTTCAGCCACATTAGTTTCTATCCACATTATTTTTCTGTCAACTTGTTATGATGTTTGAGAATCAGTCACACAGGAGTCGTCTTGAGAAACAAAAGAAAAAAAGTCGGTTTGTCGGTTTATCAGAATCCGTGCTGATATGAGTGAAGACATTACTAAACCTTGTGCATAATAAGTAATAAAGATCTGATGATGTCATCAATGATTGAGTCCCTTTAATTTGCATATCAAGTATTGTACCAAGGACTGTGAAGACACTTGTGACATTAAATATAAAACAAAGAATAGAAGAATTCTTCATCCGGCCTATATACAACATTTGAGTATGTATAGTTAAAAACCCGATTACAGACAGAAATTGAGGTCTGTGGTTGCTGCTGATGCTCGAATGGAGTTACAAGTCAAGAGAGTGCTGAAGTATCTGTTTCTCAAATTAAGCAGTCTCTTCCCTAGGAATACCCTGCATAGTTCACGACGGGGATATCGAGTTTTAGGATTTGTGATGTGCCTATGTAAAACTTGACAATGTAAGTTTAACTATGTGTCTAAATAAATGTTTCTTTAAAAAGCTCAGATTTTATTTTTCAGACCACACACTGGTTATTTCAATCTGCAGAGACAGGGACATATATTTATCAATTTATTGGCTGATTTGGACTATTTTATTTTAAATTTTACTGTGAACTTGCCATGTTATCTATTTTATATTGTTTCCTTTTATATTTATTTGGATCTTTATTTTTATCTGATTTACCCTACTTTTTCTATTATTGTGGTTGTCCCTGAGTATATGGATCCCCTATTCGTTGTGTTGAGGACACCTAGTCTTTGTATTTGGGCATGTATAATAGTGCTAGTGGCACAAGTACATTTCAGTAATAAGGTTTAATGAAAAATGATGCACCAATACAATTTGAAACATTTAGTTAATAGGACCAACATACAGAAGACCCCACAGCAGTCCTATATTCAGCAGACAAGGGTATATTTCAGACTCATGTTTCACTTTTGGGATACCAGGGTAATACCCCAGAAAATGTAGTGCAGGCCCATCATTAGACACTTTAGCGATATGGTAAGGTCCCAAGGACCTAACAGAGTGTGAAGTAGCACATAGGGCAAATTCAGCACTTTTTGGGGATGACCAGTGTGATTGTCAGTCAGCCTGGTGTCCATTCATGCCAGTCTGAAAAGCCACTTTATTTGGATGGGAAGGTAATGGCAAGCACACCCCCTTTGGAGGAAGTCCGGACCTTTGGCTGCCAGTGGCACAGTACGTGTTACCTAGCAGAGTCCTGATTTCCATACCAAAAGAAAAACACCTTTAGTAATCATAACTTTTTTTTGAGTATGGGTAGTTCTGGAGGATTCCGGTTTCATATCTTTAGTCACGTATTTGGACTTTCTTCCCAAGTAGGCTGTACACCCTCCAGGTGAACACTTTTCCCATACAGAAACTTCCTAAGGACTTTAATCAAGGCCCCCTCCCTTAGAGATGTCGTTCATCTAAAAGGTAATATCACATAATGTTAAAGGATTACTCACACCTAATAAATGCAAACAGGCCACATGACATTGCAAAACAGCGAAGAGAGAAAAGAGTAAAAGAGTAAAAGAGAAATAGCATATCATTAACATATATACATATTCAACAGTGCTACATAAGGGAACCTCCCCTTTTCAGTATATAAAGTGTAGCACTCTCTTCCTCTTCCTCTTTCTTCGCTGCTCCCTCAGACCAGCTAAGTACCTTTCATTACCTACTTGCCTATTATCTGTAATGGTATTACATTGGCTATCCCTGTATTTTCAGGGCTTGTTTTATGTTTAGTTTTTCTACCTAATATTCATTTCCTATACTCTATTCCCTTTCTGGGGTGGGTTTGGGACCCTCTTTTTCCCTTTGGGCTGTCTGACCCCTGTCCTTATTTGACCGGGTCCCTTGGGTCCTCCGGGTGTTACCCCCAACCCCCCGCCCGGCCGTTTTCGGCACCCATAGACCCCCGGCCGGCGGCTTACCCCGGCGGGTACCTCCAACTCCGGTTCCGCCGCGCGCACTCTGCGCAGAACACGCGCGGCAGCCATTTTGTTGGTTTCTTGTCGCCGGTCATGCCGGCGGCCATTTTAGATCACCTTACTCAATGGTTTTCGTTGCTCCGTGGAGGCTGCATGCTCCCTGCTCCCAGCATCCACACTAACCGGGTATTTCTCTCTCCTGCTCTGTTCTGTGCTTGGGTTAAGCAATCCAGCACCTTCCTCTCTACTCTATTCTTTATATAGTTTTCTCTGCCATCATGCAGTCTGCCAGTGGTGATTTAGCTGACCACCCAATTCCCCCTAGGGGCACCACAGGCTCTGATTCTCAGGCTGACCCTAGCCTCATAGGCTCTGAGGCATTCCAAAGCCTCCTGGACACCACTATGTCCAACTCCATTAGCAAGGCCATCTCCTCTGCCATGGGAGCTATGTCCTCCAGTATTTCTCACTCCATCTCCCAGGCCCTTAAGCAGGCCCTCCCTGCCCCATCTGGGCCAGGGCTGTCTCCCATTTCCCCTGAAGGGACTAGTGCAGGGCGTAATGCGCTTGGCAAGCGCAAACACGCTATTGACCCCCCATGCCCAGGTAAAGCCTGGTTTGACTGACAAGCCTCAGGCTGTCGATGATGGCGCGCAACTACCGCGTAATAGAGCTACTGGCCGGGCTACGGCGGCCAGAGAATGGAAACGGGCACGGGCCCATGATTTATTGTCTGATTCAGACGAGGATGGGGAGGAAGGGTCAGATGACCAGTTCTCAGATCCCTACGGGGACAAGACCTCGGGAGACGGTGAACCTCCCGGGAACACAATTCCCTTCCAGACCGGCCCAGACCAAAACTCTGTCAGGGGCCCATGAGACGGAGCCAACCCGTGACACCAAGGATACCCTGGCGTTTGACCCAGATAATCTCAGACACCCTCGCTCCGTGGAATGGGAGCCCACTGAGCACATAGCTCGATTCCTGGCCCTCAGAGTCTGTAAATCCCTCTCACAAGAGGGTCGTAACAAACTGAGGACGGAATGCCCCCGCCCTATCATACCCGATGCAGTGGCAAAAACCCCTGAAGTTGACCCTCAAATTGTGCAGTTCCTGGCCAAGACGGGTTGGAAACCCAAAAAGGGCCTTGACTACTCCATGCGCAATTGTCAGGACAAGTTCCTCGACACTCTGGGCCCAGTCACCAAGCTGTATGAATTGCTAGAAACAGCTCAATCGAGCGGGGCACCCGTAGACTTCGAAGTGGCGTTCCGATGGCTCCAGCGCTTAATATGCATGATAGGCAACGCCAATACGGCTATGTCGACAGAGCGCAGGAAGGCCATCCTGCTAAAGATTGAGCTCAAGCTCGCGAGCATGGCCCCCAATGAACCCGGTGCCTCTGCAAAAGGCCTACTATTTGGAGAGTCCTTCGTCAAGGACCTGGGATCCTATGTCAAGACCTTTATGGCTTTGGACAAAGCCCAAGCCTCCATCAAACGGGTATTTAGCCCGAAGGTTTTTGGCGGGGCCGGTAGAGATAGGAGCCGTCTACCCGGCCGCAACCCCCGGGGCTTTTCCAGACCGGGAAGAGGCTCCTTCAACCCTCAGAGGCCGAACCAGGAACGGTCCTTCACCCCGTTCTTCCCCTCACGAGGACGGCCTTGGCATACCCGCGGCAGTCGAGGAACACCCACGGGAAAACGCCCTTATGGTAAGTACCATTTTTCCCCATTCTTCCCATATACATGTAGGGGGCAGACTGGCCCAGTTCTATCGGGCTTGGACTCTGATCACGTCCGACAGTTGGGTATTACAGACGGTAGAGGGTTACCTAGAGTTGACTGCTCTCCCCATTCAGAACTCTCCCCCACGGGCAATCCACATGCCAACTACACACCTCGATCTCATCTCTACGGAGATCAGAGAATTGCAAACGAAGAAGGCCATAGAGGAGATCACTCTAGACACCCCAGGTTTCGTGAGCAACCTATTCTTAGTGCCCAAAAAGGGAGGCGGGGTCCGCCCGGTTAAAAACCTGCAACCCCTAAACGCCTTCATCCAATACCGGCACTTCAAAATGGAAGGCATTCATTGCCTCAGGGACCTGCTCCTGCCCGGAGACTGGATGGTCAAACTAGACCTACAGGATGCTTATCTGACGGTCCCGGTAACGCCAATACACAGGAACCTACTCCAGTTCTGCTGGGGAGACAAGAAGTGGCGGTTCACATGCCTACCCTTCGGTCTGTCCTCCGCCCCCTGGTGTTTCACGAAAATACTCAAACCAGTGGTGGCCTTCCTCAGATTACACGGAGTCCGCCTCATCAGATATCTGGACGACATCCTCATACTCTCCGGGACACGGTCCCTGCTGCTAGAGCACTTAAGGTGGACCCTACACCCCATCCAGAACCTAGGCTTCCTTGTAAACTGGAAGAAATCGGTTCTAATCCCCTCACAACAGATGGAGTTCCTTGGATTCCGGATCGACTCCGTCCTACAAATCCTTTGCCTCCCGACGGAAAAGATGTCCAACATCAAAAAAGAAATAAGGAGACTTATGCACCGACCAGACATATCCCTACGCCAACTGGCACGGGTCATTGGCCTGTTAGCAGCCTCTATCCAGGCGATCTTCCCAGGCCCGCTCCACTACAGAGCATTACAACGCCTGAAAGCGACCTGCCTACAAAGTGGCCACTCGTACGAATCTCACGTTACCCTGGACATGGAATCCAGGGAGGAACTGAACTGGTGGCTAACCCACATGGAGGCATGGAACGGCCGGGCGATCTTCGGGTCCACCCCGGATCTGGTGATAGAGTCGGATGCCAGCTTACATGGCTGGGGTGCGCGCTGCGGCTCTATATCCACAGGAGGCAGATGGTCCACGGAAGAGTCCTTCTTACACATAAACTCTCTGGAACTGCTGGCGGCCTCGTTCGCCATTCGCAGTCTTTCGCCCAAAGGCATCTCATGCTCGATCCTACTCAAGCTGGACAATGTCTCGGCGTTGCGATACATAAACCATCTGGGGAGACCAGGTCCCGCATTCTAGCGGTTTTGGCCAGAGACTTCTGGAATTACTGTATACAGAATAGTCTGTCCGTTACCGCGGAACACATCCCAGGCCTGGACAACTTCACCGTGGATTGGAACTCCCGCTACCTAAGGGACTCAGGAGATTGGAGAGCGTGTCTCATCCCTATGGGGACCTTTGAGCATGGACCTGTTTGCATCCAGACTCAACACGCAACTGCCGAGGTTCTGCAGCTGGCGGCCGGACCCAGAGGCCATGGCGACAGACGCTTTCCTACAAGATTGGTCCAAGGGCAGGGCGTACACCTTCCCGCCTTTCAACCTAATAGCCCGTTGTCTAGCGCACCTCCGACGCTTCAAGAGCTCGTTGGTCCTTATAACCCCATGCTGGAGATCCCAACCTTGGTTCCCACACCTATTGGAGATGGCGATAGACCACCCAAGGCTACTCCCGGACCATCCATCTCTGCTGACCAACCCGGACGGGGAGGGCCACTCCCTAGTGGAACAAGGCCTTCTCCGCCTCATGGCATGGCTCCTTTCTGGGGACTCTGGGAAATCACAGAGGTTTCGAGCACAACTGTGCAACTCCTGGCAAACGCATGGGTACCTGGTACACGGCACGCATACACTGCGGCATGGAGACAGTGGGCCAATTGGTGCCTGGAACGATCGTTGGATCCGGTATCAGCCCCTGTGAAGTCGGTGTTGGACTTCCTAACGCACCTGTTCGAGTCTGGCAAAGCCTTCCGCACGGTCAACGTATTCCGCTCAGCCATATCAGCTGGACGGGCTCCCACTGGGACAAAACCCTCTAATCTGTCGCCTGGTCAAGGGAGTCCGCTTCTTACGTCCCCCTACATCCAGATATGGATCCTTCAGGGACGTCAACTGTGTGTTCAGACTCCTAGATGGCTGGCCCGCTAACATAGAGCTGTCCCTTAAACAAATATCGGCAAAACTACTTATGCTGCTCTGCCTATTATCCTGTAAACGGGTATCAGACGTAAGAGCCTTGGACTGGCGGGCCTGCACGCTCACTCCGGAGGGAGTGTCGTTCGATATCTCACGGAGAACTAAATCGGCTACTAAACAGGTTTTCTATCCATGAATCTCGAGTTTGCCAAACTTATGCCCAATAGCATGCCTGAAGGAGTACGAGTCTCGCACCTCTACGCTACGTCCGTCCAATGAAGGACCCCTGTTCATCTCCCTGAAGAAACCTCATCTTCCTGTATCTACCCCGACACTTGCACAATGGATCAAATGGCTACTAGCTACGGCCGGGATCGATGTCTCAGTTTTCTCATCCCACTCTGTAAGAGGCGCCATGGCCTCAAAAGCATCGGCGGCCGGATGTCACTTGGAAGCCATTTTGAAGGCCGCGGATTGGTCTACGGAATCCACCTTTCGGAATTTTTACTTTAGACCTATACAACATTTTTCCGATAAGATTATAGCTCAGCTTTAAAATAGCATAAAAGGAGCCTCCGTGTCTTTAATAAAATTCCAAGATTTTACTATTAACATGACGTAAAGTCATGATTTTATTAATGACACGGAGGCGAGTATTATTCCCTCCCTCCCTCCCTAGGTTGGAAGTGGTGGGATTTTCGCAGCCATTTAGGTCTAGACCGAGTGAGAACTTACCCTCATATTTTCAAGACGGGTCTTCCTGGCCCCATTTCCTACTTTACGCCTAGCCTAGTTGACGTTTTCTGTAGGACGTTGTGACACTGTATTTCTTTCAGATGTAGTTGACATTAGTTTGTGTAACGGATCGCCTGGCACCCCGACTGGGTACCTCCGTTAAAGGATGCTCCTAGCGTTTCCTGAGGACTTCAAGCACTCTGGCAGACACCACAATCACCAAATCAGAGAGGCATATAAATCCTCTCAAACATAGGAATGCTGTAGACAGTTAAATAGGAACCATACAAATAGGTTTTCAATCCTAGCAGTCAAACTGGAACAGCATTCGATAAATCCTCCCCCAATAATGAGACGACACTTCACTTTGAGGGTTAAACAGGAACTCTGGACTGGCTCATCCAGCCTGGCTTTTATTTCCATCTCACACATACAGGCCACACCCAGGGGGAGGCATAAAATAACCAATCCGAGATATGGTACAACCCACACATCCCCTCCCCTTAGCCTGAGAGATAATCCACTTATTATACAGTTTAAAACATAACTTTAACACAATATCTATAACTTCACAACCATACATCACATTCACATAAAAATCACATATTCAGACTCAGCATACTTTAAACATAAACACTTCCAAAAATCAGGCAAATCCCTCCAGTGGATCAAAAGTTACACGGAAGTCCTTTTATGACCGACCGCCAGCACATTTTCTTGCCCAAAACAGTTCCATGGATTTGGGCTGTGCGGTTGGTCAATTTCTGGCATAAAAACGGCTAAGTCGGGGCGTGGCCTGACTGCCGATGGAGTGAGACGCATCTCTGCACAGCTCCTAGGCCCCAACCTGTTAAACCCAGCACAATAGCGCTACAAAACGATTGAAATGGGGAGAACAAGGAAATCCCATGATGCTGACACCTCCGGGATGACACCGGCGAAACACAACCCTGGCCCGATGGACGGATTTTTACTGGCCTCTCAGGGCCCGCGGGGCCTAGACGGCACTGCCACGCCGGCGCCGTCTTCCCCGGCCTCCAGCATGGCACTCTCGGGCAGGACCTCACCGACGGCCCCCACGCTGTCCCAGATTTCAGCCGAGCTTGCCAATATCACCGCTAACATGCTTACCCGTAGAGACAAAGCCGACATGGTCGCGGAGCTGAAAGCGGTCATCCGGGAAGAGATCACGGCAGTCCGAAGGGACCTTACGGCCCTGGAGCAGCGTGTGGACAACTTGGAAGTTGATCGCCTGCAAAGCAACCAAACGATGCAGGCTGCAGAGCTGGCGACTGGGAGACAGGGAAACATCCTCCTGGACATCCGCCGCCAAGTTGAGGATCTGGACAATAGGGGACGCCGCAAGAACATCAGGATTAGAGGCCTCCCGGAAGCTGATGGAGAAAATCCGCACGAGGTTCTAACAGGCCTCTTCACCTACCTTATGGGAGAATCGGCCCCTAATGATTTTGGCATAGAAAGGGCACACAGGGCCTTGCGGGCCCCTAGAAGAGACGGCCTCCCGCGAGATATAATTTGCTCCCTTGACTCCTTCCCATTAAAAGAGGCAATAATGCAGGCCGCAAGGGCGCAACAACGGATAACCTACCTGGACTCACAGGTCTCCCTCTACCAAGACCTATCCACGATAACTCTGGATGCCCGTAGAGCGCTCCGACCGTTAACCAGGCTTCTGCAGGAGCGGAGGATAACCTACAAGTGGGGGTTCCCCTTTAGCCTCCAGGCGAGAGTAGGCAATGTATGGCACATCATCCGCTGGCCGAATGACGTTCCCCGCTTTCTTCAGGCGGCGGGTCTGCCAGCAACACAGATTCCGAATTGGATCCTGGAAGGACCCCCAGCCAGGGCCTCGGGCCCTTTGGAAGTGGCGCACAACCTCAGGGCGGGCCCTGCCCCGACACCACGCAGAGGAGGCCCGGAGTCTCCAGAAGCATAATCGGATACAGATCCCGGCAGGTGGCCTGGACACCCATTCCGAATGTCCCAGCTGACTGACATCTTGCCCCGGATGCCCTCCACGGGGTCCCCTTGCACCGGCCCCTACCGCACGCCGCCTTACCAGGGGTATGTACTTTCTTTACACTCTGCACATTAGTATTAGCGTGGGATAAAAGGGGGGGGAACTACTTAGGTGGGGAGGGGGGACAGCCCAGGGAATTGAAGATGGGGGCAAAAGTACTCCCAGGTAACCACCGATGCAGTTTACTGACATGGGGGATCCCAGCCAGGTTGGGGGGGTTAGGCCCTTTCTGGGGGTGTGAAGGGAAGCAGTGGATGGACTCATCTAATGGTAATCGGACACATTGCAAATGGTGGTCCCCTGTAAACGACCACTATCCATGGACACCTGATGGACCACAGCCTGTTTCAGGGGGGGGCGGTGTGGGGGGTATCGGGGGGGCATGGGAGGACGGGGGCTTAAAGGAGGGAGGTTACTGGGCTGTATGTTGGGATACGGATCTGATTTGGGGGGATGCTGTGCAGCACAATGTTTTTTCTTTTTTTTTTTTTATCCTCGTTTAGACATGTTAAAGTTGATCATTATGTTTATGGGCCCACATGTTTGTTACGAAGCCACATAAACACGTTAGGGGTAGTTATGTTCGCACAGATGCCAATCTGCACACAAATGCCAACGGTTGAAGTCGCACCTTACTGCACACATGGCTGCCGTACACACGCACTATGCAACTGATGCGACAATGCACCTCCCCAATCTAATACACAAGCCGGAGAAACCCGCGTGGGCATGCTAATAGAAAGGCCCCTTAGCCATGCATGTTAAAGTTGATCATTATGTTTATGGGCCCACATGTTTGTTACGAAGCCACATAGTAAACACGTTAGGGGTAGTTATGTTCGCACGGATGCCAATCTGCACACAATTGCCAACGGTGCAAGTCACACCTTACTGCACACATGGCTGCCGTACACACGCACTATGCAACTGATGCGATAACGCACCTCCCCAATCTAATACACAAGCCGGAGAAACCCGCGTGGGCATGCTAATAGAAGGGCCCCTTAGCCATGACGCATAGGACCCGCCTGAGACACCTTACAACATCCCACGGGATACACACTAAAAGGGCACAGGGACTCCGAATTGCGCTGACATAATGAACAACTCACAACCCCACAGATAACACACGAAGGGGGTGATCTTGACATAAGGGAAGAGGGGAATATCCCCCCCACACACACAGGGCAGGGCTCACAAAGGACTTTGTGGCTACACGGGAGACCGGAGGGACACGAACTTGCCCCGCACTCCAGTTCAAACACTTCACTACGCTACGCGCATAGAAGCCTACATCAGGTTGGGAGCCGTGGGAGACGGTAGATGTAGAAGGACATATAGCCCGAATCACTCCATTGGTTACGACTGACTCGACCTCACTGAGACTGACCCATTTGTAAATAACACCGGGGAACCGGGTAGGGCTGACCGCCGACCTATAGGATCCACGACAAACCAGTGCAGGGTCGTTGTCACACTAACGAGAACCCCACCCACGGGACTGACTGGACAACGGACCGCCCCAACCCCCTAGAACCCACTTCCCCGACAAATCTTATCCCAGTAACTTTCCGGTGCGGCGGCGGGTGGGTCGTTCCCCGCCCCTTGCTTCTCCAGTGGAATGACCGCCGCACGAGGGTTTATCCCAGCTCAGTTGAAATATTGGTCCAATAATGTCCAGGGCCTCAACACCCCGGAAAAACGGGCTCATCTGCGCCGCCGACTATGGCACGCCAAGACATCAGTAGCCTTCCTCCAAGAAACCCACCTCAAAGGTGGGAACGCACCAAAATTGGAAAATCAGCGCTTCCCATTGGGCTACTACGCGAACCACCCCGACGCCAAAAGGGCCGGAGTGGCGATTCTGTTCTCGCACACTGTCCCATTCCAATGCACACAATCTCAGGCGGACCCGAACGGGAGATATCTCTTCCTGAAAGGCACTATAGCTGATCATGTATACACCTTCGCTTGCCTCTATGGCCCAAACAGGAAACAACACTCTTTCCTTAGCCGAACGCTGGCCAAGCTGGAGAGGTTCCGGGAAGGCTTATTGATCATGGCGGGAGATCTGAACATGCCACTGGACCCATTGCGGGATACGTCTAGGGGCCAAAGCTCGATCCCCTCGCACTGCCTGAGAGCAGCACAACGTTCCCTACGTAGGCTGGGATTAGTGGACTGCTGGAGGACGTTTCACCCTGAGGGCCGAGACTACACCCATTATTCCTCTGTGCACTCGCATTATAGTCGCATTGATTATTTCTTTATAGCACAAGAGTACCTCAACTTGCTGATCGGTGCTGACATAGACATCATGGACCACTCGGACCATGCGCCGGTGCAGATTCGCACACGCTCGCCTCTCTTTAAACCACGAGAGAGGCAGTGGAAGCTGAATGAATCTTTGCTGGGAGACCTGGAATTCACCACTGCGATGTCCCAAACTTTGACCGATTACTTTGAAACGAACGACAGCCCAGATATGCAACCTCTGACAATATGGGAAGCCCATAAGTGCGTGATACGGGGACACCTCATAACTGCGAGCACTAGACGAAAGCGGCAGAGGATGGCGCGAATTGCCGATCTAACGAACAGAATTGCCGATCTGGAACAGACCCATAAGGTCTCCCTGGACGATTGCATCTACCTCCGCCTCACGGAGGCCCGTAGAGAGCTCAGGGATATCTTATCGCAAGGCCTGACTCACACGGCAAGGAAATCGTCAAGGTATTTTTACGAGCACTCGAATAAAAGTGGGAGACTACTAGCGAAGATGCTACAAGAAAAACGGAGATCTCGGCACGTCCACAAGATACACACAAAAACGGGGGACGTTACACAGCTTCCTGAGGGCATTCTATCAGCCTTCCGCGAATACTACGCGGCATTATATGCCCAAACGCAGGCTAAAAAGGGGCATGGGGAACAACTCCAGCGGGTACGGATCGCAGCATACTTAGAGGAACATGTCACACGCAAACTGACCCCAGAACAGACGGCCGTCCTGGAGCAACCCATGTCAGTTGAGGAACTGGCGGGAGCACTGAAGGCGACCAAACCGCACAAAGCCCCTGGACCCGATGGTCTTCCAGTTACCTACCTTCGAACGTTTAAAGACATCCTCCTGCCCAGACTCTTACTGGGACTCAATTCCATTCAAGAAGGGGGAAGCTTTCCTAAAGATTCCCTGAGGGCAACGATCGCGATCCTGCCGAAGGAGGGTAAAGACCCGACCAACTGTTCCAGCTACCGGCCGATTTCGTTGCTTAACGCGGACGTAAAACTTTTCGCCAAGGCCATGGCTGCCAGAGTGGCACAGACGCTCCCGGACTTGGTACACGCGGATCAAGTCGGGTTCATACCCGGGAGAGAAGCAAGGGACAATACCATCCGGGCCCTTAACATCATACACAACGCGGCAGCAAGCAAACGAGACATGGTGCTCCTCTCTACCGACGCCGAAAAGGCGTTCGATAGAGTGGACTGGCATTATATGGCCGCTACCCTGGACCACATGGGATTCGGGCCGCGCCTGCGAACTTGGGTTGCGGCGCTATACACCGCACCCTCAGCACGCATAAGGGTCAACGGAGTGTTGACAGATTCATTCGACATCAGCAACGGCACGAGACAGGGATGCCCCCTGTCCCCTCTACTGTTCGCCCTTACACTCGAACCCTTTCTGGAAGCAGTCCGGCAACACGGAGGGATCACGGGTCACCACATAGGGGGGAAGGAGCATAGAGTGGCGGCGTACGCCGACGATATGCTCTTCTTCCTAAAACAGCCGAGAATCTCGACACCGAATCTCCTGGAAGCATTTCGTATTTACGGTGAAATATCCAATTTGAAGCTCAACCTGGACAAATCTGAGGCTCTGCCTCTCACCAGGGACCAGGCGCTCAGACATCACCTCCAAACGCAATTCCCATTCAAAATATGCACCACCAAACTGCGCTACCTCGGCATCTGGCTGCCAGCAGACACAAAGGACATATACCAACTTAACTTCGCGCCCCTATTAGCAACCATACAGCAAGATATCAAAAGGTGGACGGCCCTCTACGTCTCGTGGTTTGGGAGGATAAATGCCGTAAAAATGAATGTCTTACCTCGCATTCTGTACCTCTTCCAGACATTGCCGACAGCAATCCCAAGGAGCTTTTTTCAATCGGTGTCGACCACCATACGACAGTTTGTCTGGAATCACAAACCTTCACGTGTGAGAAGGTCCACACTGGAACGCCCAAAGACCGAGGGGGGAGCGGGACTGCCGTCCATCGTTATGTACTATCAGGCTACCCACCTCCATAGATTGGTCGACTGGCATGCCAGCCCGTGCACAAAGCAATGGGTTCACATTGAAATACAACAGGCCCGAGGCAAGATCCCTGCACAGTTATGGCTTGGCGACGCTTCACTTGGGGAACTGCGCACAGGTAACCCAATGATAGATGCGACGCTGCGGGTCTGGTGCAGTGTGCGCTATAACAGAAACCTCACGACATCTCCCAACCCGCTCACGCCCATCACCAACAACCCGAAACTGGCAGGGGGGCTTAACCCGTCCGACCTGCGGAACCTAGGTGCACAAGACTGGGTATATATTAACCAGTGGTGTGTTGGACCGACTCTGAAACCGATAGCGGAATTGCTAAATGACCGTAGATCTAGCGGGCTGGACGAATTCCGATACCACCAGGTTAAACACTATGTTACTTCAGTGGCGGGCAAAAACCACCTACATCGCCCACTGTTCCACCTGGAGAAACTTTGTGCGGCAAGGCACCACCTTTCACATGGGGTCTCGACCTTATACACATTGCTCCAAAACAATGGTGGCAAAACACCCCTAGGATTCACGGAAAAGTGGGAAAGAGATGCAGAGGTAGAACTTACGGAAGAAGACTGGGGAAAATTTTTCCAACTAACGCACAAAGGGACTATCTGCACCAAATACCAAGAATGTAATTACAAAATCCTGACGCATTGGTACAGAACACCGGACGTTCTTCGCCATGTACATGATTCGATCTCAGGTGTATGTTGGAGATGTGGCGCAAAGGAAGGGACAGGGATACACATATGGTGGAAGTGCACGCACATCATACCATACTGGCGAATGGTGCAAAGGACAATCAAAGACATCACGGGAACGGAGGTCCCCTTTCAGCCGTTACCTATGCTGCTAAATCACACGACTACGCCGACAAAAATATACAAGAAAGGTCTTGTTATACACCTGCTGACGGCGGCGAAAACGCTTATACCAACGATGTGGAAGAGCCCGGCAGTGCCCACGTACCAACAATGGATAGCCAGAGTGGAATCCATATATGATATGGAAATGATGACGGCATCCCTGCAAGGCCGCTCGGACAATTGCGCCCGGACGTGGTTCCCGTGGATGGACTATATTTCTAGGAGAGCAGCGGAGGCCGACACGGAAGGGGACGGGGACGGGGACACCAGTGCCGCCGCACGGGAGATCCCTACGGGCTGACTTGCACTCACTGACTCTATTACACCCGACTGACCTCACCTGCGACAGGACTCCCCCACGCTTCTCCTTATTCCTTTTTCCCTACCCAGGACGGTTTGACGTCAGACGGACCATGACTACGGCCAGGTGCTCGACAGGTGAAAAGAGGAACGGACACAGTATAGACATCACAAGCGACTTCAACGACTAGTGAGGCTAGACGGGATACATAGGACACCCTTAGATAACACGACCACGCACTGGCACAAGCGGGGACCCCTGACGAAGGGACTGCCCTGGTTCGACTACAACTAACGGAGACTGGCAGGGGCTACTAGCATTCACACCATGATAGGAAAACGGACACTGGCAGAACAATGAGACATAGGCAAATGTCAGACACACACTCGCAATCACTGCATGATGCTGCCAAACACCGCCAAACACGCCCCTCCCCACCATAACCCAGACACCTGATAGCAAGCATACACGGACCTACACCGCACATGCCAACCCGACAGACCCCTCACGGAACAGGACGGGAGCTGGCAACCACCTGACTTAAAACTGAATGAGATTAGGTAGAGGACAACACGAACGTAGACCGCAATGACAACCCACCTAACCCTTGATCCTAACTTCTCTCATAAACTCCAATAGTCAACCACACTCACACTGCCATCGCCCTTAGCAATTAAAGACATGGAAGGGGATAGAAGGAGGATTAGTAACGAACACCTAACGCTAGCGACCGCTAAGACAGTACAGCAGGGGAACAATCGTGAACAGTCATAACATGAAATACGCCCGACAAGGGAAGCAGACATTGAGGTTATTCGATACACCACACGAAAGTTGAGATCAGTAGTGAATACGCCCACGCGGATTGGGGGACACAATGGCACCCACCCAGGTATGACATTCCCCGCTGTCTCCGCCCGCAACCTAAACTTGCGAGTACGGGGACATGCCAAATTAGACAAAACCCGTCTGCTTACCGAAGTACCTGCTATTGTTCCCGCCTAGAGTTCTAACTGGCACCCACACATAGCTTGTAGTGATGTTTAATCAGGCTGTTGGGTAATGAAACTCTTACAATGCGATACGTTGCCTAACTTAACTAAACCATAACAGTCAGGATACTGTAGATCCGCCTAAGAACCAGGCCGCCGGCCCTTGGGCTGGGAGGTCCCTACGTAAGCCTATTCATGTCACGATATTATATTACTGTCATACGTGTGTATCTCATTGCGGTAACTGTTAACTTTAACCGAACCAATGTCCCTGTATGCGATTATTATTAACTAATGTCGTGAATATGTACGCCTGTTTGGAGACTAGAGTGAAGTATTACTGTATTATCCACTATGTTAAAGATGTTCACTTTACCAATATACTTGTATGCTGAAAAACTACAATTAAAGAATGTCAAAAAAAAAAACGGCTAAGTCCCATTCGAAGTGTGCCTGTACTTCGACTTTAGTCGAAGTGTCGAAGTGGAGTTGATGTTAAGGGCCGGCGGTGTTCGAAGTTAAAATGGCCGCCGCCACGTGGTCCTTTGTCCGATACCGGCCACTTCGGGAACTTCGACAACTTCGGTAACTTCGACAGCTTCGACTGTGTCCGAAGTGCCATATACAAAAGTACCAATCTGTCCCCAAAGTATTTAAAGGGCTAGGGACAGTATTATACAATCCACATGCCCAACAGTAGTTCTTAAAGGGTCAGTACATTATGGTAGCAGTCCATAAGCCCCAATTCAGTCCCTTAAAGGGCAATATACTCCATTTGAAAGAAAATATAAACGTCAAAGCATTGACATAAAACTCGATGGGTAACAGGTAGAACCATAGTTCAAACTGTGGCGGAACCAACCTCGCCACTGAGAACTGGAGAAGCCTGGTTGCTAGCCTCCTGCCCAGTGATTATGGCCCCTGGGAGATATTGCCCTTTAAGGGACTGAATTGGGGCTTATGGACTTCTACCATAATGTACTGACCCTTTAAGAACTACTGTTGGGCATGTGGATTGTATAATACTGTCCCTAGCCCTTTAAATACTTTGGGGACAGATTGGTACTTTTGTATATGGCACTTCGGACACAGTCGAAGCTACCGAAGTTACCGAAGTTGTCGAAGTGTCCTGCCGAGCATTGAGGTCCGTGCGGTGTACCCCCAAGATGGCCAACCGCCATCTATCCGGAGCACGATGCAACATGGACACCGAGCGCAGCAACCACACTAGCTGAAAAGGAGAACCCTGTGTGACATACTAGCACGGTGATCATAAATCACACAGCCAAAGATGACACAGCGGGAGTGCCTTGCAAGCTCTCAACCACCCCTGGAACATGCCTGTCCGACGGCAAGCTGTAACCATAGTAGCCTCCAGGTATTAAACCTACCCTTACCACAGCGGCAATCTCCTGGAGAGAACTCTGGGCCCACCCCAGGGCCGGTGCAAGGATTTATGAATACACAGGCGAAAATGTATTTTGGCGCCCCCCAAAAATTGTGTCTTTGCCTGTGTCTTTCTTTACCCCTCCCCCTTAGTGCATTTGCAGTAATAGCAGAGCGTGTGCCAATTTCACCAAGAATGGAAGGGACTCTGTTGACACTGACAGTCTCCCAGGGATTGAGCAGGGTTCAGCAGTAAAAGAAGACTCAATGTCAGATATTTTTTGGGGGGGCCTGGCACCTACTGGGGTTAAGGAATTCCCCAAACGTTAAAACCATATAGTGGTTTTTAACGTTTGAGTGTTCCTCATATGTATATGTATTATATTAATATTTGTATATATATTATAAACATAAAATATATACATATCAATATATGCTAATACTAAATACGGTATGTTAATATATTACACATATGTTAATATACTTGTTCTTGTTTTTCTTGAAACTTGATGTATTAAAGACACATGGACACAAAAACACAATCACATTGACACTGACATAAACGCACACGTACCAACACACACTCATCACTGACACACATTAAAGCACACAAATGGATACACTCATTGACACACAGTGTGCCACACAAACACACAATCTGACACACACTCATCATTGACACAGTCTAATACATAAACAAGCACACAATCATTGACAAACAATCTGACACACAAGCACAGTGACACACACAAACAGACACTGACACACACACTCATCACTGATACACAGTCTCACACACAAACACACTGATATACACAAACATACACTCATCATTAACATATAGTCTGACACAGAAACACACTAACTGACACACACAGGCATGAGCACATTTACTGTCACACACACACTCACTCTGACTGACTTACTGTCGTCAGGTAGCAGCTGCCATGGAACTTTGTAAGGCAGCCTGATGCTTCATTACAGCTATTCATAGAGCTAAGGCTGCTGGATATGACATCATGTATCCCAGCAGCCTTAGCTCTGTGCACTGCGAGGAGCGACGGGCTGCTGGCGCTCCTCCCTCCTCCAACATCTCGCAGCAGCAAGATTTCTAAAAGCCAGCAGTAAGTGCCATCCCCAGGTCATATAGACCCACTGGGAAATTTTGCTATATCCCTGTGGGCTCAGAATGACCAGCGGGAGGAAAGAGCTGGGTGCCCCTCCTTCCTGCAGGTCACCCGAACTTTGCGCCCCCCTGGCCGCTGCGCCCTAAGGCGGCTGCCTGTGCCGCCTTATGGTAGCGCCGGCCCTGGCCCACCCTGACAGAACAAGCCTCACCAACAATCAGTGGGCCTGCGCCGGGGACATCATCCCCATGCACCAACCTCACAGTGATGCTGCCCGCACCGGAGTGCTACAGCTTACAGAGTACAGCACCCAGACTCACCCAGCAACCCGGAAGCTTGTCGACGACGGTCGGCGGACACCGCGCCACTGGGCAGGACAATGGGACCCAGTGGACTTCTTGTGGTACTATACAGGGACTCTTCCACACACCTATGCATGAGCTGTGTTCCCCCGGACTCTCATTTTTTGCTCTGCCGGAGCTGGCTGTCACCCCAGCCCTTTATGCTAAGATGCACACCGTATGCTGTACCACTCATAGCCTCATTAGACGTTGCTGTAGCTAAAATTATCAATAAGAGAGGTCTATAGGGAGCGTCCGGTACATACGAGTCATACAGTAGGTGGTGAGAGGAAGTGGTCTGAAAGAAAGGAGGGGGGGGGGGGAGAAGGGGTAAGCGGGTAGCAGTAAGATAAGGTAGATAGGGTGTGGAAGGTGGAGCCCTAACTGAGCAGCTGCTCCCCTCCAGCCCCTCCTCTATTCTAATTTTCTGAGATTGTGGATTTAGGGTTTTCATGAGCTGTAAGCCATAATCATCGCACTTATGACAAATCACGGTTTGAACTATCTTGCTTTGCATGTAATGCGTCTGTCTCATATATTAGTTTGCCCTTTTACGTTGCATTACTGAAATAAATTAACTTTTGCACGATATTCTAATTTTTTGAGTATCACCTGTATGATAACATAAAACGTAATAAAATAGTAACATTAGTATTCTACACAGGTGTACCCAGCTTCCGATATACTGATATGTTTGCCTGGGGCTGTAGATAGACAGTAAAAAGTTCAGGCAATTTGCTCGTTATTGCCTTTCAAATGGAAAGCGTGATAGATATGTATGGGTGGCAATGTTAGGCCAAGATATGTGCAGCTGCTAGTCAAGTTTACACCGGTGTTTTGTTTTGTTTACACAAACAAGTTTATTAGGGACACTATAACATTAGGAATACAGATTTGTATTTCTAATGCATTAGTGTTCCTTTATGAAAAACAAAGAAAATATAAAGACAAGAGTTCAGTGTCATGACACCCAGCAAGATGATGTAAGATGAAACAATGCAACACTTTAGCACTCTCCTCAACTCAAGCTCCTATTTAGAATCGTCAGATCTACCGGTACTTGTAGCTAAGCAGAAGAGGAAAGCTGTGTATTCCTAACACTAAAATGTCCCTTAATTTATTTTTTTACTTTATTGATATTGTGAAATTATTTCACTGTCAATAAAAACTGCCTGCAGGTGCTGATGGTAGGAAATTCAGTGTCTAACATACTCACGCTGACATCACCTGCTGCTTGTCAACGTGAAAAGACAGTAAGTGTACATTTTTAAGATACTGCTTATGTTCATGTCAAATATTCAGAGATTTGCTGCCGTAAGAGCCTTAATGCATCTCTCGAAGGCTTGATACAGATTTGTTTTTATCAAACCACATATCCAGAAAAGAACACATTTTCAGAGCTTAACAAAACTGCAGCTGACATTTTGCATTGCACATGTGGTTGTAAGATTTTTGCATGTTCGCATCGCTATGGAAACCAATTTCATAAAGTTCCTGAAGAATAGTTTGTGTGTTGACTTTGCTTTAAGAGGCTTTTTTCAGCATTGAGGGCAACAGCTGAATATGCTTCAGCACTCAGTAGTTCAATTACATGGAGTTTGAGTGATTTACCACATCCTTGCTAAGCTGCTGTTGTTCTAGATATTTCCACAATTACAGCTCTCACAGTTGCATAAGACTGCACAAGCATAGCAGAGCTGACTTGATTGACAGGTGGAAAGTCAACGAGCACGGCACTAAGAACAGTAGAAAAGTTTTAGCACTCTTTGGCACCTTCTTCAAACCATGATACACAAACACGCTGTCAGGTCTTTCTACACTAAATTGGTATGTGTATGTCCAAAAATGCAGTCTTGAAATACAGGTACTCCTCACTTACCGACCGGG
This sequence comes from Pelobates fuscus, assembly GCF_036172605.1. Classification (NCBI taxonomy): domain Eukaryota; kingdom Metazoa; phylum Chordata; class Amphibia; order Anura; family Pelobatidae; genus Pelobates; species Pelobates fuscus. The sequence continues at coordinate 379,235,006 of NC_086318.1, read as the reverse complement.
TTCCGTTCCTACGACCTGGTCGTAGAACGAATTGGTTACTAAGCGAGTTAAGGGATTCCCTGCTCTGGTGCGCTTGTCTATGTTCGGGTGAAATTTCCCCGAGCATATACGAGCGCACTATAGCAGGGAATCCCTCTAATCTATGTTTGGGCAAATTTCCCCGAGCATAGATTAGAGGGATTCCCTGCTCTTGTATGTTCGTCTATGTTCGAGGAAATGTTCCCGAACATAGACAAACGCAGCAGAGAAGGGAAGCCCTCTAATTCCCACGACGGCTCACACTTACCACCCCGCGAGAGAGCTGGTCGTAAGTGCGAGCCGTCGTAAAACAGGTAGGTAGCAAAACGAGGACCATCTGTAAAACAAAATCCTTACAAGTTCTAATGAAGAATGCAAATGCTATTCCATCAGAATTTGTTCACAAGAACACACAGATGTGTCATGGGTGTGATCAAGCCCATACGATCGCCCAATTTGGTCCCTACAAGTAAATCTGCATCAGTTCAATATCAAAATAAATAAACAAATATTAAAAAGAGACTGAATCCTTCATTATGACAAGATATCCATAACAAATATTCAGATCATACTGAAACTAAAATGTTGAATCAATAAAAGCATTGATCAAAACTGTCCCTAGCAAGAGATCATGAAAGCTACAAGACATCATGAAAGCTAGTGTAACAAGAGAGATCATGCATGAAACGATCAATAGGCAAATATCTGAATTTACAAAGCATATTCTTCTAACCTGCATTGTGATGAGTATCTAAGCTGTAATAGAAATGCTTGATGAAATATAGAGGTAAACAGTGAAATAGACTATAAGAATAGAGAGGAATTAAGAGAAATCTAGACCCTCAAAAGAAGGCCAATGTAGCGCTGAGACCACTTTTAACACTCAAACAGGTTATGAACCAGTTGCTCCAGCTTTTTGAGTCAGAGAACTGGGGTATTATGGGTTGAGGCACCTCAACAAAACATTTTTTTTTCCAAAAAAGGTAGTAAGTAAACAGTCTGGCACCAATCATAAAGACAAAATATGATTGAGTCCCCTACAGGTATTAATAAGCTTCAGCCTTCGGTAAAAGCTGGTGGGAATCCGGTGAACAGTGTTCTGGTATGTCTGTGCTACTATTCACAAAAACAGCATAACACAAAACAAGTAACTAGATTACAAATAAACAATTTTTTAATATTGATGTCCCTATAGTTCTCCCACATGTGAACATCATGCAACCTCACGGGCGAGAAAGATAACCGTTCCATTGGGGAGACTTCAAATGTAATGAATCCTGAAAGCAAACCATGGGGTTAACCCAGCGCTTGGCAAATTTGCTTGAAATCTAGGAGCAAGCTATAAGTTAGGAGCCAGATTTTTTAACATCAAAAATACAATTTTTAAAAAGGGACACTATAGTTACCAGAACCAATACAGCTTAATGTAGTTGTTCTGAAGTCTATGTAAACACTGACTTTTCAGAATAAAGGCAGGATTTACATTGCTGCCTGGTTACACCTCTAGTGACAGCCAATCAGATGGCCTCTAGAAGTGCTTCCCGGGTCAGTTCTGCACACTGATTCAATGCATCTCTATGAGGAGAAGTTGATTTCGCAGCATGGCGCAATAGTCACCCTATGTTTCTCTATGGGGAAGCATTCGATTGTCTGAGTTCATCAAGAGTGATGATCTCAGCCATGGAGGTGGGGTCAGCCACGGCGTCACCAGCACAGCGTGGGAAAAAGGGTGAGTAAAAACAACTCTTTCATGTGATTGGAGGGGGGAAGGTCACACACAGACACATATGCTCACTGACACACATACACAGACACACACTGATTTCACACACTCACACACAAATAATTACTTCTATTTTAAATCCACCCAGCCTTCCTATCTTTGAGAAAGCTGGAGTGGATTAGCTTTCCCTGGGGTCCAGTGGGGTTGCTGTCATCCTTCTGCTTTGCTCCCTAAAATGCTGTTTAGTGATGCAGAATTACGTCATATTCCGACACCAGGGATTATTGGAGGGTGCGCGAGGGAGCAGAGCAGGGAGAGTACAGCTTCATCGCCGCCGCACTCATTCCAGCAGCCCGTGGCACGCCGCACTTATACAGCTGTCCACCTCCCTCAGCTCTCAATGAGCCGACCATCTGCCTGTCTGCTATAGCCATATGTGAGCCGACTGCCCGCCTCCAATCTCAGGGGCTGAAGAAGCTCACAAATCCAAGACCTGGCTCCTGGGATTTGTCGAGCTCTGGGTTAACCATAATTACTTTCTAACAAACTTTATATACACTGATAATCACCGGAATGTAGGTTTTTTTTTTGCGTCCTATGTCTGCATTCGTTCAGGTTTAGTTAGCAATAATAATAATAAATAAAAAAAAAAGTTTCATTAATTATTAGCCTGATGAAAGCTACCTGGTTACATGCCTTTGTAAGAACGCAAACACGTTAAGATGTATATCAGCAATCATTGTTTATGTTTATATATATATATATATATATATACACACACACACACACACACACACACACACACACGTTTGAGTCCATTTTACTGATTTACAAGAGCATTTCCATATTAAATTGTTTGCATAGCACCATGGTATATCATTTTAGCCACAATGCTGTCAATCTATTATTTCAGTGACAGTGATAAATAAGTAAATGATGAAAGAAAAACTACAGACGCTAAACTATTGTGTGCTGGCTGTCTAGACCTTATAACAATAATAATGTAAGCTTTATAATACTTTCTTTTTCGCAGGAGGAGAAGGGCATATAGACTTATCGACACCTACCAAACATACTCTCAAACTGAAAATTTGCATACCTGTCAAATGACAGAGTGACATTTCTCACCGTTGTAAGGAAAAAAATATTTCAACATGTTGTCTATAGAATAATGTATACAATCATGGAAACGTTAATCAAATAGATTTATAACCAAAAAAGACTCCTATACAGAGAAAGTGTGTTTTATCAAAAAGTGCTTTACGTATAAAAATAGCAATGTGGCATAGCCTCTTCCCCACACAACACAGTAATTCTGTGATTTAACCCCTTAAGGACGGCAGGCATTCTATGCCGTCCTTTTTAGGGAGGCTCTAAACGCAGGCGGGTGTCATAGAAAGTCCCCCCCGTCCTTATTACTTACCTGATCGTCGCCGGTCCCCTGCCGGCAATCAGTGTTGCTCCCGGTCTGGGGTGACTGACAGCCCAGACAGTTGCCCCTCTGCAAATTAGGCCCCCGTGGGCACTGTGATCGCGCTGAAAGAAGGGGATCACATGGCCGCAATAGGCGTCCACAGTGCTGCTTGCAGGGGGACATAGGCAAATATATATATATATATATATATATATATATATATATATATATATATATATATATACACACACACACACACACACACACATACATATACACATATTTTAATGGTTTATATTAAAAACATGACGGTCATTACCATTTCAAATGAAGAGCAATGCGACAAGACACAAAACATATCTCAATTTTCGTTTTACAGTAAACAAGAACAAAAACCAAAAGTAAAATAAAAACCAATAAAAAAAAAATATATATATATATATATATATATATATATATATATATATATAAACCAAAAAAAAACAATTAAGCTGGGCTTAAAATTACAAGTTGTGCCCTACTATCTAAGCACTTGCAACAGCAAGCCATGGTATTCCCACCTGAAGTAAACCTCTACTCACCAGGGCTAAATGTTCACTTGCCAATTGCTAATGGAGAGTTGAAATGTTGAGGATGTCAGATCTTATAAAATTACGTTACCGGTAGTGTATTATGAACTGTATTTCTGATTTTAACCAAAAAAAAAAAAATTCTTTATTTGTTATGGGTGATTACTCTATAAATCTTGGAAGCTGATGACGGAGGGATCCTTCTACAAAATATATGTATTGTTGGATTCTGGTCTCTTCCAGATTTTTTTAAATCCCAGAGACACACCTGGAGAAAAATAGCTATTTTGGAAAATAAGGGTGAAGTTGAAGGGAGATGGACTTGAGCCCAAATAAAATGTATGCCTTAACTGATCCCATATAGATATGTCATTTAAAATAGCAGGACAACTAGTCTAAAAGAGGGTCCGTTTAAATTGGTCTAACCACATATTACATAGTTACATAGTTACATAGTTAGATAGCTGAAAAGAGACTTGCGTCCATCAAGTTCAGCCTTCCTCACACCTGTTTTTTGCTGTTGATCCAAAAGAGAAAAAAAAAAAAAAAAAACACCCCAGTTTGAAGCACAATTTTGCAACAAGCTAGGACAAAAAATTCCTTATTGACCCCAGAATGGCAGTCAGATTTATCCTTGAATCAAGCAGTTATTACCCTACATTGAAAGATTATATCCTTGAATATTCTGTCTTTGCAAGTATGCATCTAGTAGCTGTTTGAACATCTGTATGGACTCTGATAAAACCACTTCTTCAGGCAGAGAATTCCACATCCTGATTGTTCTTACAGTAAAAAAACCTTTCCTTTGCCTTAGACGAAATCTTCTTTCTTCCAGTCTAAACGCATGGCCTCGTGTCCTATGTAAAGTCCGGTTTGTGAATAGATTTCCACACAATGGTTTGTATTGGCCCCGAATATATTTGTATAATGTTATCATATCCCCTCTCAGGCGACGTTTTTCTAAACTAAATAGGTTTAAATTTGTTAACCTTTCTTCATAGCTGATATGTTCCATTCCTTTTATTAATTTTGTAGCCCGCCTCTGCACTTTTTCTAGTGCCATGATATCCTTCTTTAGAACAGGTGCCCAAAATTGCACAGCATATTCAATATGTGGTCTTACCAGTGATTTATAGAGAGGCAAAATGATATTCTCGTCCCGAGAATGAATGCCCTTTTTCATGCATGACAATACCTTACTGGCCTTGGCCACTGCTGATTGACATTGCACATTGTTGCATAGTTTGTTGTCTATAACAATTCCCAAGTCCTTTTCGTGTGTTGTTATCCCTAATTCGCTTCCATTAAGGGTATACGTTGCTTGTGTATTCTTTACGCCGAAGTGCATAACTTTGCATTTTTCAACATTAAATTTCATCTGCCATTTGAGTGCCCAGTCCTCCAGTCTATCTAAATCCTTCTGCAGCAAAGTAATATCTTGCTCACATTGTATTATTTGACAAAGTTTTGTGTCATCTGCAAACACTGAAACATGACTTTCAATGCTGTCTTCAAGATCATTTATAAAAATGTTAAATAGAAGGGGTCCCAGAACAGACCCCTGAGGGACATATAAATAGGCAAATATTTTCAAGTGCAGTAAATTTGTTTCTACATTAGCCACATGCTCTTTGGGAAACCAGCATGGTCATGTGCATCGTCTCACCAGTATGTGGGGCTTTCCTGCACCCACTTGGCATCATTGGCCTTGTTTGCATTAGAACTCCACTTTTCCTGGTGCAGTTGGATGTCTACAAGGCAAGTGGCTGATTTTTTGGCTCCCTCCCTCCTTCCCTTCTGAACACTAAAAGCATTTGTGCTGGCTGTAGGGCTCACACAGCTTGTTCGGGAACTTAAAATTGCAACAGGCACCGCTTTACTTTGAGATGCTTGATATTGCTGCCAAGGTTCAGACTTCGCGTCTCCCTCCCTCCTCACGGCAGGCAGGTGCATTTTTAACTAGGAATGGTGGAAGGCACTTCATCATCAGGTGTCTGCAGTATATCTGACAGTGTTACCAACTCTCTCCTCATCAAGCAGGTTTCTGCTGCTTTTTAGCAATAACGAATAATGTGAGGAATTTTTTTCAGTGATGGTGACATAGGGATATGAGAATATGCATCTCTCAGGTCTACTTTGGATAGCAAATATAAACTATAAGATACACCTAACAAAATCAAGGCAGAGAAAAAATGGTGATGTTTTATTTCTCCTGTTATTATTACATTGTATTTTATTGTATTTTATTTTGCTCCTGAGGAAGTCTCCATTGGGAGACGAAATGCGTTGAGCTGTACATCATTATTCATTTGGGTCTCCCATTCGGCTGAAACCGAGGAATACAGAGACTTATTGATGAGCTTTTTTACTTTTTACCTCCTGTAAGTGCATTCAATTAAAGTGTCTATTTATATTTAGCATTACTGTACTATGTCCAGTTTTTTCTCCTTTCTGACATGTACCCTTGGATTCTGAGGATACCTGTGGCTGAGCATTGAAAGATACCTTGATGGGCTCTTAACATTTTGACATCTTGTGAGTGCATTATTTACTCAGAGGGGTTACATATTTGAATGTACAGTGTTACCCTATGAATTTTTTTAGGTGTATCTTATAGTTTATATTTGCATTTTGAGGACCTTTGAGGAATCCTCTTGTTACAACCTGATATATGAGGGAAGTAATAACCTTTATCGTGTATTTATTGCTGCACCTGGGTGGTCTACATCCCTATATACACTACTTTGGATAGCCAATCGCAAGGATTTAATCCCTTTATGATATAACTGCTGGATTTCCTCTTGAATGTTCTTGCCACCAGTTGCTTGTTGAGAGATCAAGTATGAATCTCCATTTCCCTTTGGGCTTTGAAACTAAAAAGACTGAGGAGTAAACGCCCTGAAATCTTTCTTTTTGAGGTACTTCCTCTATAATTTGCATGAGAGGAGAACCGTGATGGTGTTTTTCATTGGATGATATTTCAGATTTCAAAAACTTTGGAGAAGGAGTCTAATATAATTCTATTTTTGTAACCTTCGTTTATAGTTTTCAAGACCCAAGAATCTGGTGTTGTTTTGGTCCAGGTCCATAAGAAAGCTTTCAATCTTCCTTTTGACTTTTTTCACCTGGACCTGTACACCTTTAGAATGGTTTTGAGATGTTTTTTTTCCTCCACTGTCTTTGGTTCTGGAGAAGTGGGAAGATCTCCAGCAATAGCTTCTGGTTCATTCCTTGCCTGGATGTTACTGTCTGGAGGCCTGAAAAGATTGGTCTTCCTTAGGTATTTTGTCTCTGCAGGAGTGTGCGGGCCATTTCCTTTTTTATTCCCTTCAATTACCTTTTCACAGCAGCATTGAGGGATTCTCCAAATAAATCTCTCTGGAAACAAATAGTGCATAAATTAGATTTGGACACATATCCGGTTCCCCATGAATGCTCGCCTAGAAGCCACTACCATGGCCATACTGTTTGATACTAGCTTGGTAATGTCAGGGTATCTCCACTGGCAGAAATTTTTGTGCTAAAATAGAAATTAAAAATGTATACTGTAAGTCACCATTAAGCAGAAGTGACTCCATTTTTGTAACAAAAATTGCAAGGACAGACACATTTTATTTCTATAACTCTATTCCTTAGCAAAGGAATGCATCTAACGTAAACACAGGCCAGAGATAGAAATTTTACAAGACCTTATGTTTGCAGCAAGGAGGGGCTAAAATAGCCCAGAAACACATATATACACACACACTGAACAGAATTGTAAATGCAAAATCTAAGACTTTTTCCATGTACACAAAAGGTCTATTTCTCTCAAATATTGTTCACAAATCTTTCTAAATCTGTGTTAGTGAGCACGTCTCCTTTGCCGAGATAATCCATCCACCTCACAGGTGTGGTATATCAAGATGCTGATTAGACAGCATGATTATTGCAATAGGCTGGCTACAATAAAAGGCCACTCTAAAATGTGCAGTTTTACTGTATTGGGAGGGTCCGGAGGCCAGTGGTGTATCCTGGTTTTGTGCTGCCCTAGGCAGGACAAAACTCAGGCGCCCCTCTACCCCCCCCCCCCCCGCGACACCACCACCCAACCCTCCCCCCCCCCCGTCCCGCCTTCTAATAAACACACACAAATTCACTGACAGATACGCATACACTAGCTAACAGACACACACACACTCTCTGTCAGACACACACACACACTGTCAGACACACACACACACACACACTGTCAGACACACACACACACACACACTGTCAGACACACACACACACACACACACTGTCAGACACACACACACACACTCTGTCAGACACACACACACACACTCTGTCAGACACACACACTCTCACTCTGTCAGACACACACACTCTCTGTCAGACACACACACTCTCTGTCAGACACACACACTCTCTGTCAGACACACACACTCTCTGTCAGACACACACACTCTCTGTCAGACACACACACTCTCTGTCAGACACACACACTCTCTGTCAGACACACACACTCTCTGTCAGACACACACACTCTCTGTCAGACACACACACACTCTCTGTCAGACACACACACACTCTCTGTCACACACACACACACTCTCTGTCAGACACACACACACTCTCTGTCAGACACACACACTCTCTGTCAGACACGCACACACTCTCTGTCAGACACACACACACTCTCTGTCAGACACACACACACTCTCTGTCAGACACACACACACTCTCTGTCAGACACACACACACTCTCTGTCAGACACACACACACTCTCTGTCAGACACACACACACTCTCTGTCAGACACACACACACTCTGTCAGACACACACACACTCTGTCAGACACACACACACTCTCTGTCAGACACACACACACTCTCTGTCAGACACACACACACTCTCTGTCAGACACACACACACTCTCTGTCAGACACACACACTCTCTGTCAGACACACACACACACACTCTCTGTCAGACACACACACACACACACACACTCTCTGTCAGACACACACACACACACTCTCTGTCAGACACACACACACACACTCTCTGTCAGACACACACACACACACACTGTCAGACACACACACACACACACTGTCAGACACACACACACACACACTGTCAGACACACACACTCTCTGTCAGACACACACACACACACTCTCTGTCAGACACACACACTCTCTGTCAGACACACACACACACACACACTCTCTGTCAGACACACACACACACACTCTCTGTCAGACACACACACACACACACTCTCTGTCAGACACACACACTCTCTGATATATAATATATAATATAATATATAATGTAATGTAATATATATAATAATATAATAATATATCATTTAATAATATATAATATATAATTAATGTAATAATATATAATATAATATAATATAATATAATAATATATAATTAATTTAACCTACCCCCCAGCCTCCTTACCTTTGGGAATGCTGGGGGGGGGGGGGGTTTCTTTATCTCCCTGGGGTCTAGTGGAGCTGCCGGTCGGGCTGCTGGGCTGGTTGCTGGGCGGGCGGCTGGCGAGGGAGCTCTTCCTCTGAGCTCTCTGCTCAGCTCCCACGCGCGCCGCAGAGTGAGGCTGGGAGCCGGAAGATGACGTCATATTCCGGCTCCCAGCCTCACTCTGCGGCGCGCGAGGGAGCTGAGCAGAGAGCTCAGAGGAAGAGCTCCCTCGCCAGCCGCCCGCCCGCCCAGCCCATCAGCCCGACCGGCAGCCCAGTTAGCCGCAAGGCTAACAAGGCATTTGCGGGCGGCGTTTTTTGCCGCCCCCTGGAAAATGCCGCCCAAGGCAAATGCCTTGTTTGCCTTGCGGCTAAAACGCCCCTGCCGGAGGCGTCCAGGAGCGTCTGAAAACCAGTCAGTATCTGGTGTGACCACCATTTGCCTCACACAGTGCAACAAATCTCCTTCGCATAGAGTTGATCAGGTTGTTGATTGTGGCCTGTGGAATGTTGGTCCACTCCTCTTCAATGGCGGTGTGAAGTTGTTGGATATTGGCAGGACCTGAAACAAGCTGTTGTATACGCCGATCCAGAGCATCCCAAACAAGCTCAATAGGTGACATGTCTGGTGAGTATGCTGGCCATGCAAGAATTGGGATGTTTCCAGCTTCCAGGAATTGTGTACAGATCCTTGCAACATGGGACCGTGCATGATCATGCTGAAACATGAGGTGATGGTTGTGGATGAATGGCACAACAATGGGCATCAGGATCTCGTCACAGTTTCTCTGTGCATTCAAAATGCCATCAATAAAATTCACATGTGTTCATTGTCCATAACATATGCCTGCCGATACAATAACTCCACAACGCTGATATCAGCAAACCGCTCACCCACATGGCGCCATACACGCTGTCTGCCATCTGCCCTGTGGCATTGTGCTGTGTGATAAAACTGCACATTTTAGAGTGGCCTTTTATTGTAGCCAGCCCAAGGCACACGTGTGCAATAATCATGCTCTCTAATCAGCATCTAGGTATGCCACACCTGTGAGGTGGATGGATTATCTCAGCAAAGGAGAAGTGCTCATTAACACAGATTTGTGAACAATATTTGAGTACATAGAAAAAGTCTTAGATCTTTGAGTTCAGCTCATGAAAAATGGTGGCAAAAACAAAAGTGTTGCGTTTATATATATATACACACACACACACACACAAAATTGATTGACCCTTTTAATAAACACTATTATATATTTAATTTTCAATTATTTAGTTCGACATGCTCCTTTTGTTGTTCTTTTGAAAATCAAATAAACTCTTTGAACAGGGCAGACTTACTACAGCCCGATTTTCCTACCAAGAAGTCAACAGTCCATGACTTCTGTCCAATCAGATGCTTTTACAGAATCATTACATTGTTACATAGGCTGAAAAGATACTTGCATCCATTAAAGGACCACTCTAGTGCCAGGAAAACATACTCGTTTTCCTGGCACTAGAGTGCCCTGAGGGTGCCCCCACCCTCAGGGACCCCCTCCCGCCCGGCTCTGGAAAGGGGAAAGGGGTTAAATCTTACCTTTTTCCAGCGCTGGGCGGAGAGATCTCCTCCTGCTCTCCTCCTCCGATCCTCCTCTTCTCCTCCCCGTCGGCTGAATGCGCACGCGCGGCAAGAGCTGCGCGCGCATTCAGCCGGTCACATACGAAAGCATTCACAATGCTTTCCTATGGACGCTGGCGTGCTCTCACTGTGAAAATCAAAGTGAGAATCACGCAAGCGCCTCTAGCGGCTGTCAATGAGACAGCCACTAGAGGATATAGGGGGAAGGCTTAACCCATTCATAAACATAGCAGTTTCTCTGAAACTGCTATGTTTATGAAAAAATGGGTTAACCCTAGAAGGACCTGGCACCCAGACCACCTCATTAAGCTGAAGTGGTCTGGATGCCTAGAGTGGTCCTTTAAGTTCAGCCTTTCTCACATCTGCTTTTGCTATTGATCCAAAAGAATGCAAAAAACAACGTTTAAAACTGCTTTCCAATTTTGCGATAAAAAAGAAAAAAAATGCTTCTTGGCCCCAGAATGACAGATCTCTCCTTGGATCAAGACATTAGCCTGAATAATATTCGGGGTTATAATAAAAAAAAATGATGTCCCTGCATATTATGTTTTTGCAAGTATTCATACAGTTGCTGTTAAACATCTGTACAGACTCTGATAAAACCACCTTTTCAGGTGGAAAATTTGACAGTTCTTATTGTGAAAAACCCTTTCTATTTGCTCCTTTCTCCCAGTCTAAATGCATGACTGTGTTTCCTTTATTGTCACTTATGTAACGGAAACGTCAATAAAAATTAGTCATGGAAAAAACCATAAGCAAAGGATGAAATAAAACTAATTTCACAAGTATTCACACACACACACACACACACATATAAAATGAATTAGTAACGGAACTACAACTTGCTCCACTGAATAATGCCATGGCCTCAGAAACCCTCTCACATAAGGCATAGTTGAAGGAAGGACAACACAGTTTTCTGATATAACACTACTGCTCCCTGGAGGTTAAAAATTTTTTTGTAAAAATCATTATAGCTTCTATGTAAAACAGATTACATTCATGACTTAAGTTCACTTTAAACTTGACTACACTACAAAAGACACACAATATAAATTATCTAAAAATACTCCGGAATTTCAATCTGTTTTACTCACAAAGAGAAGCCTTTGTGGATTGAAATGAATGATCTGTTTCTGGGCTAAACATCACTCGTTGTTTCATAAGACACAAAAAGGAAAAAAGTTTTAACTCAAAAGGCTGGCCGCACAATTTAGGAAAGCTTTGGAGGAAGAAGATCATATGCAAAAGGTTAAAGAATCAACCGCCCTTAGATCAGCAGAGATCTTTGTGTAAAAATAAATTAAAATATTATAATAAATATATTATTATAATCTATATAGCTCCAGCAAATGCCGTATCACTGTATACATAAAGACATACATACACACACACAAAGAAGAGGGCCAATAGCTTATATGATTAAATTATAGTTGACAACAATACGTAACAATAAAATATAGACCTAGTTCTCAAATTAGCATTAGCTACACAATAACTACATTGTATCAGTTAAGTAAGGGACACTGAGCATCAAAACAACTTTAGATTAATGAAGCAGTTTTGGTGTACAGATCTTGACCATACTGTTTCACTGCTCAACTATAAGCCATTTAGGAGTTAAAGGAACATTATAGGGTCAGGAACACAAAAGTGTATTCCTAACCCTACAGTGTTAAAAACACTATATACATTTTTCGCTGGAAAGGCGGTGTTTACAGCAAAAAGCCTCCAGGGACAGGCTATAGACACCAGAACAAATACAATATGATGTAGTTGTTCTTGTGTTTTGGTGACTATAGTGTGCCTTTAAATCTTTTCCCAATTGGTCTCTCCAGAAACCGTACTGCCTCCCTAGAGACCATCATAAACGTTGCTCCCAGGTTTATTTTCCTCTGTTCGCTTCTCTCACTCATTACCCCTCTGCCAATCATTATACTGGCTTCTTGCACCCTACAGGATTCAATAAAAAAAAAATAAAAAAATTATTACCTCTTACCTACAAAGCTCTCAACGACTCAACCCCTAACTAGATTTCTTCACTAATTCACATGTACACCCCTTCTCACCCACTCTGCTCTGTCCGTAACCTTTTCCTATCCGCTGCTCGCACCCATACTGCTAACTCATGCTTACAGGACGGCTCATGGACAGCGCCATTCTCATGTAACAGCCTGCCTTCCCCCATCAGACTCTCCCCTAGTCTTCAATCTTTTAAGAAATCCCTAAAAACCCACCTCCTAAGAATAGCGTATGGATTCCAAGGGTTACTGTCATTATTCTCTCAACTAAAAGGGACACTATAGGCACCCAGACCACTTCATCTCAGAGAGGCTGCAAAGTTTATATGGTAGGGTTTAGACTCCCTCTAGTGGCCGTTTACCAGACAGCCACTAGAGGCACTTTCTGCGGTTTCACAGAGTTTGACACTGTGAAACGATGCTGGGTGTCCTCACACCTTGCATGAGAACATCCAGCTGGGAAAGGTAAGACCTAATGCAAAAACGGTGTTCGGCGCACTTCATGCGCATAAGGTTACACTGTCGGCTGACAGCGGAGGACGACAATCTTTTTTTTTTTTTTTTTTTTTTTGCAAATATATCTTTATTTGATTTTAAAAAAATTTCTCATCATATCAAAACATTATTTCATATAAACATGTAGACAGTTTCCACAATATTAATAGACATCCAGTCCTCCAAACTAAATCATAAGACATATTTCACAGTTCATTCATACATCATACCTCATACATTCTTACATTTGTGGGCGTAGGCAGCAAGTTACAATAGAATTTAAACATACAAAGTCATTTATATCTGTTAACAATTCTGTGTATACATCACAAAAGATTACTATTGTTGCTCATTAGTTTCTAAGAGTTTTAAGCACTTTTTCCCCATTTCATATTTCTGTACACTATCCTTCCTCTTAAAAAGCCCTATCTCGTTATTAATCTGAAGTTTTAATTGTTTCTCCCAATGTTTGAACTCAATTGTCACGGAGCTCTTCCACCCCCTTGCTATCAATATCTTTACTGCCATAAAAGAATGGCAGACCAGAAATTGTTGGTATTTTAATAACTCAGGCCATTGAAGGTGTAAGAGGGCCCTTACTGAAGATTGTTCTATAAGAATTTTGTCCCAAACATACAATTTTCTAAAAACCTCATCCCATAACCTCTTAATTAATCCACAACTCCACCAAATATGGACAAAACTTCCCAAATTACTTCCACATCTCCAACATATTTTAGATTCATTGTGATCAATTCTGTTTAGTCTCATTGGCACTAAATACCAACGATAGCAAACTTTATACTGAGTCTCAAACAATATATCGTTGTGAACATTTCTTTTTAACTGTATCAACATATCCCCCCACTTTGTTGGGTCTATTTTTATATTACATTCTTTTTCCCAACTTTTTATTTGTTTAGACCTTATATTTTTGGGGGTCGCTCTTATAAGGGCGTAGCATTTTGCCATGTTTTTTCGAGTACTATTATTTCCGAAGATCTGTTTTATGAGGATACTACTACTTATATTACTCTTAGCAAGTGATTTATCCAAAAAGGATTTTATTCTTAAATATCGAAAAGCCTCATCCTGAAGAAGACCAAATTCCCCAGACAGAGTTACAAAATCTTTGATTCTATCTCCTATTATTATATCATCCAAAGTTTCAATTTTCCTATCCTTCCAAGAGTCTATTTTTAAGTCTGGCAATAGGGCTTCTAATATTTCTATTCTCATAAACCCAAAAATGTTTCCCAGGATATTTAATTTTTTTCTAATCTTATTCCATTCATTCAACAGATATTCTAGAATTACACTGCTGACTTCTTTTTCAGTTTTTTTGGGTTGCCAAATGTACCTAGTCAGTTCTTTACCATTTAGGGCTCGGGTCTCTAAGCGAAACCAGCCCGTTTTTTCAGAATCTTTTTTATTTAATAACTGAGTATGGAATATAATAGAGGCCTCATAGTGGCTTATTATGTTCGGGAAGTTTACCCCTCCCTGCTCTGTATTATTTGTTAATTGATCTAATCCAATCCGTGGTTTTTTCCCCTTCCAAATAAAGTTTTTAATAAGCCTCTGTGTTATCTCCAGCCATGGTAGAGGGATTTTTAACGGAACCATTCTAAAAAAGTATGTCCATCTAGGCACTATGTACGCATTAATTACTTTTATCCTTCCTAACCAACTCAGAAACAAGGGGTTCCATTTTTTTAACGATATCCCAGTGGATTTCAAAAGCCTAGTAAAGTTGATCTCCACCATTTTATCCAAATTCTCCGATATTATTACCCCAAGATATTCAAAACTCCCCTTCGCATCCACAAAGCTATAAGTTTTCAAAAATTCACTTTTCCACTCTTTGCTACAGTTTTTAAATAAGACAATCGTTTTATCTGAGTTTATTTTGTAATTTGAGATAATGCTAAACATTTCTATTTCTTTTATCAAATTATCAATTGATTTAATTGGGTCTATTAGAGTCAAAATGGTATCGTCAGCGTACATACTTATTTTTAGTTCTCTATCCGTAGTTGGTACTCCCCGGATATCCGGGTTCTCTCTTATTCTGATTGCAAAGGGTTCCATTGAGAGAATGTATAAAATAGGTGAGAGTGGACACCCTTGCCGTGTGCCATTTTTCAATGGAAACCAGTCTGAACATAAATCTATGCCCACTACCCTCGCCATAGGATTTTGATAAATAGAGCCTATTGCCGACAGCATCCATCCATCTATGCCCATTGCCCTCAGTACTCCCATCATATATCCCCACCCGACCCTGTCAAAGGCCTTTTCTGCATCCAATGACAGGGTCAGGAGGGGAATTCGCATTCTATCACTCCAATCCAGAACATTAATCATTCTTCTTATATTAGTTCTAGCTTGTCTGGTTGGGACAAACCCTATCTGGTCTCTATCTACCAATTCCATAATTACCCTTTTCAACCTATCTGCCAATATAGATGAAAATAACTTTGAGTCGACGTTGATAAGTGATATCGGGCGATAATTCTTTAGATCTTGCGGATCCTTCTCTTTTTTATGGATAGGGATTATATTTGCTTGTAATAGTTCTCTAGGGCCTGTACCTTTGAGAGAGATTTCATTATATGTTCTAGTCAAGTAATCTGCCAATATATCTCCATAGACCTTATAAAATCTATTAGTCAGACCATCTGGGCCGGGAGTCTTATAGTTCACAAGTTTTTTAATTGCACCTGTAAATTCCACAATTTGTAAAGGGGCATTGAGCATTATTTTCTGTTCTTCCGAAATCCTAGGGAACCTAATCTCCCTCAGATAATCGTTTATAGCTGCTTCTTTTGATTGATTTGGTAAATTATACAACTTTTCATAGTATTTTTGAAACGCCTTAGCTATTGTTTCTGGTTTTCTACAGATTCCTAATTCGGTTCTAATACAACTAATCCTATTTTTACCATTTTTTGTATTTTTAAGTTTTTTTGTTAACCACTTATTAATCTTATTATTGTCATAATAAAAATTGGATTTCATCCTCTCCAGATTTTTCTCTATTCTTTCTTTCTCCATTTTTTCTATTTTCATTTTAATCTCAGAGAGTTGCTTGAAAGATTCATTACTTAAAGAACTTTTGTTTCTTCTGGCCAACTTATAGTACTCTATATATAGTTTTTCTCTGGTCAGACCTCTATCTCTTTGAATCCTTTTCTTAAGTTTAATCAGATACCCCCGTACCACTGCTTTGAATGCGCACCAAATAGTGGTTATCGGGAGTTCTTCTGAGATATTCTCACTAAAGTACAGTTGAATCAGTTCTCTAATTTGTAACTGATCTTTACTATTCTTCAAAATACTGTCGTCTAAACGCCAGGTCGTCTTAGATCTGTACTTTTTAACGTCGATTATAGAAAAAATTATATAGCTATGATCTGACCAGACATTCTCTTCTATATATATGCTTTTTATTTGTTCCACTAAATTAGCTTCCCCCAACACAAGATCAATTCTGGAAAGTGAAGAGTGTACCCTTGAGAAATGTGTATATTCTCTTCCCTCTGTGTTATATACTCTCCATATATCCAATAAGTTATTTTCTAAAAGTGAGTTTCTCAGAATCCTAGCTTGATTTATCAAATGTTTAGTTATGGGTTTATTATTTTTTGTTTTTTTATCCAAAGCTGTATCCACCACACAGTTAAAGTCTCCTGCAATAACTAATAATCCTGTCTTGACCCTTTCTACCTTTTCCATAATCTCTTTAAAACATTTAGTGGGTAGTACATTTGGGAGGTATACATTTACCAAAGTGTAAACTTTCTCCTCCAACTTGCATATTAATATCTGGTACCGTCCTTCTATATCTATATCTTCATATATGATTTCTCTATTTATTCTTTTTGAAAGGATTATGGCCACTCCTCTTTTCTTTTTCTTAATCAAGGCTGCTTGTGAGATTATCTCATATCCTTCATCATTCCATCTAGTCCTATCTTCCCGTATCCAATGTGTCTCTTGCACCATCGCTAGATCTATTCCTTTTTTTTTTAGCAATCCTCTCATCATAGCTCTTTTATATGGGGTATTTAGCCCCTGTACATTTAGTGAGATACACTTCATGGTTTATGTTTTCCTGTAACACCTATTCCTGCTGCCCTCTCTCCCATTTCATTCACACACGTCTGAGCTCTCATAGTACAGAGTAACCCATTCCCAAACATTCTTACTTGTTGTTTCAAGAGATAATAAAAATTAATCATCTCTTCAACCTGTAAGCCTTGACAATATCTTATGTCTAGGGCTAAGGTCTATCTCTGACCTTAAAGTGGTAGCTACTCAGGGGGAATCCGAGCAAAAGCAGCCAATCTTTCTCCTTCCCTCTGTCTGTCCCTCATACTGGGCAGAGAGAGAAGGAGGAAGAGAGGGAGAGAACAAAAAAAAAAAAAAAAAAAAAAAAAAAAAAGAAAGAAACCCTTACCTCTCATTCCCCCCCCCCCATTCTAATTATTTATACTCTTCCATAAATCACTGATTCTTCTCACAGGGCTTTTGGTGAAACTGTATATTTTCCCTTGGTATTTAAGTGTTCGTATTGTTTTACCCTTAGTCCCTTATTTCACCTTATCCATGCAAAAAAATTTTATTCTCGTGTTCATTTATATCCCCTACACAGCACTCCATCTATTCTATATTATATTTAAGCAAATCTCTTACTAATTTATCTATTTTTTATGTATCCCATATCAAAATATCACGAACAGACACCCCTCCGTGTTATACAGTATCATTATAACCTTCGGATTATTTATGATATCTCCTAAGCAAACATCTTCCCTTAATCCCGGAATGCATCTTCCCATTCCATTAGTGAAAATATACTGTAAATCTTAATATTTAAGTGCTCACATTTTTTTTTTTTTATATTACTCCCTTGTTACCTCTTATACTTATAAAGATTACCTCTCATATTTTATCCGTAAACAGAATTCATTCATTTCTATCCCCTGTACCAAACTCTATCTATTGTGTAGTTATGTTTAACCAAGCTCTTATTAATGTTATCTCTTTGTATATCCCTTATCAAAGTATCACACTCAAATTCACGCCCCTCCGTATATACAATATCATTTTATCCTTCTAATTTTTGTGATACCCCCTGTACAAAGCCCCTTCCCTTAGTCCTGAAATG
Source organism: Pelobates fuscus (assembly GCF_036172605.1). Classification (NCBI taxonomy): domain Eukaryota; kingdom Metazoa; phylum Chordata; class Amphibia; order Anura; family Pelobatidae; genus Pelobates; species Pelobates fuscus. The sequence continues at coordinate 379,216,488 of NC_086318.1, read as the reverse complement.
CATCTCCCACCTCCATTAGTGATTTATACTGTTATTCCCAAAAAATTCCTTTTAAATTATATCCCATCATTCATCTATTGTATGTACATTAAAAATCTCATATTAATTTATCCATGGGATAACATATCCCATACACAATTTCATATTCAGCACTCTTGTCGGGGGAGAGAAAAAAAAAAAAAAAATCCTTCCTCTCTCCCATCTCTTATCTCTTTCTCCCCTCCTCTTCCCCTTTTTTGCCAAAGTTCTTGCGTTTTCTCTCCTTATCACTTAAATTGTTGAGCTGTCCATTCTTCTAATTCTTTTGGGTTCAGAAGGACTTTCCTTGTATCGTTCCAATTTATTGTAATGGCCTTGCCTGGTCCCCATCGATATCCGATATTTCTTTCTTTCAGTGGTTTTAATTTTTCAAAATATCTTTTTCTCTCCATTCTTACTGCTCTGGGTAGATCTTGATAAATTTGGATATCTTTAAATTTATCCTCTTCTGAGAATTTTTTATTTCTTATTGCATTTATTATTTGCTGCTTGGCAATCAGGGAGTGGAGAGTAACCATCGTATCTCTAGGAAAAGCATTCTGGATTCCCTGTGGCTTCTTAATTCTGTATATGTTTTCCATACACACTGCCGAAACTTGAGTTTGTAAGTTTAGTGCTGCAAACAGCCCATTCAAATAGTCCTTGATTTTATCATGAGAGATATCTTCTGGAATATTTTTTATCCGTATATTTTTAGCTCTCATTCTTTCTTCCATCATATTTACTCGATCTTCTAAACTGTTTATTTCCACCTTTATTTTGGTTTGTTCTTCTGTGATTAGATTATAATGGTTAGTTATTTGTTCTTGAAATTCTTCCACTTTTACTATTTTTCTGTTAATTTCTTCCATTTGTCTTGTCATTTGAGCTGTGCTATTTTCTAGTTCTTTTTTAAAAATTTCAGTTTGATTGTCCAGGCTTGTTTTTATAAAATCTTGAAAATTGGTTATTGAGACTCTTTTATCTTCAAATGTTGATTCATCCAGAAAGGATAGTTCCTCATTCTGTTTATTATGTGGTGAGAAAAAATTAGAAACCACTTTTTCATTTTTGTTATCTTTTTTGACCTCCTTGGTTTTTTTTGAGATCTTTGGCATCGCCATCTTTATTTACTATTGTGTCAAGGGACCCTTATCCTTTCCACTTTCACTTTCTCACCAGCTTCTCCTTTTCTTTATCTTATCTTGAAAACAATCTGTCTTTGTAGTCAATATCTCTGGTCTTGGCTTTATTGTGCTTTGACCTTTATGACCTTTATGCTGTTTTTTCTCCCCCCAATTTCTTGGTCTTATTATCTTCACGTTTTGCAAGAAGTCTATTGATCCAATGATCCAATTAGGGATCCAATTAAAGGTCCAAAGATACCAGTGATGTCGGTCAGGGAAATCAAACGTTATAAAATTCACATCTATGATCTTGCAGTTCCAACATATATATTTTAAGTGGTATCAGCCACCTTAACAAGAACAAACCAAACTGAAGCACCAAAAATAGCACCAAAATAGTAAATTATTTACCAACTGAAAGTTAAGCTATAAGCTGTTAGATTTCTCCTCATCTGTTTCTCAGACAGTTAGCCATCAAATCTTGTGGTCATAACCTTTCCATTCTGTTAAACCACTTTATTAAGCCACTGATTATATATTTGATCTTTGTACTGTCTTTCTCTTCCAAATTTTATATATTGCTATTATCTAATAGGTTGTTTGTAACAAAAAAAAAAAAAAAAAAAAAGAAAAGAACAAACCAAAAAAAAAAAAAAACTAAAAGTTCAAGGTTATTGAATTTGATCTATATTTGCAGTTTCCAAATTTGCAGTTTCCAACAGTTATATCATTAAATGGTATCGGCCACGTTACGAAGTAAACCGAGCCACATAGAAATCGCTGCAATTATTTACCAGCTACTGCTCCGGTATACGTCTGGCTGTCCGGTTATAAATCCACATAACATTGGTTGCCAAAATTAGTATATACCCCGATTCTTCCTCTCCTTGTAGTTATGTAGTTATGTGTCCGCATTTCTCCGAACAGATACCAGGCAGCTGCTGCTTCTCAGTTCCCCGACGGGCTCTACACGGGCTCAGCACAAACGCCATTTCCTCGTGGCTGCGCCTTCCTCCGATACCCCCATTGAGCTCCACCTCCTGGTGCGTGCGTACGCTTACGTCCCGCCGCACTCCGTCATCCTCTCATTCCTCTCAAAAAAAAAAGAGGACGACAATCTTGGAATTAAGTATGTGTTTATTTAACCCTTGGTGGCATCGTGGAAGCATAGGGGCTAGTGCGTATCTTTAATTAATTAGTGGGTCCATTCTCCAATTCACTCTCACCAACACTGCTACTATTTTACCTGGTCCTAATGGTTTCTATCCCCCACACTATTCTTACCATTGTGGATTTATTGAGCTTGCAATCCTCTAGATTGTTCAACTTGTTTGAGCAGAGTTATCATCAACCAAATGGTCCTGTCAAAATGTGTAATAGTTTGTCTCAGTTGTTGTTACATTCTCCCTTAATAATATTGCAAAGTACTGTGGAATAAGTTGGTGCTAAATAAAACCAATAATATCATTAAATTGACAATATAGTTTCCAGGACAACTACAGCTTAATGTAGTTGTTCTGATGAGTATAGTCAATCCCTGCAGGCTTTTTAATGTAAAGACTGCCTATTCAGAGAAAAGGCAGTTCTCACATTACAGCCTAGGAAAACTTCTAGTGGCCACTTCACAGACAGGCACTAGAGGTGCTTCCTGGGTCAGTGCTGCACAGTGTGTTTGCTGTACTCCAGGCTGCCTAAATGACGCTGGACATCCTCACACTCAGCTTGTCCACATGGGCATTAGGTGCCCATGTCGGAAAACGTCAGAGGAGACAGAGCGACGTCCCAGCACCGAGGGAAATTGGCTCTGAAATTGGGTAAGTGAATAAAAGGGTGTTATGGGGAGGAGGTGGGGTGGTGGGGGGGGGGGGGGGAAGGAGGGCGCACTATATAACTTTGTATTCTCAACACTTTAAAATCCCATTAAAGGTCAAATGATTGCTTTCTTTCAGAGCTTCTGGGCATTGTTACCTTTAATATCTGTGAGTGTTGATTCAGAATCATTTGTTTCTTTCCACATGCATTTTAGTTAACCAAGCACCCACGTGACTAAGGCAGCTAAGGTGTGACTAACTATTCCTGTGGGAAAAGCAAGTCTTATGGCTTGACTGGTGTTCAGATTTTTGTTTAACATTGTATTAACTACCAACTAAGGTGTGACAAAAAAAAAAAAAAGTAGCCAAGGAGCACCATCTAATGGCAAACATTGAGATTACACATGGATTTATCAAACTGGTAAACACTTTCTGAAATTATGCTTAAAGGGACACTTACAACTACTAACTTAAGCTCATTTAAGTTGCAAAGGGGGCAGGAGGCTTCTGCCTCCCAGCTTCAGTTCACCTCTGCAGTGTAATACAAGGAAAGGCTGACTGGCTGGGTGGTCACTTAGAGGCTGAGCTCATCAGCTTACACTTTCAATGGGCACCAATTGCGAAAAAAATGTCTTAATGATAGCATGATAGCCATTTTGCAATTAAATGCCGTTTTGCAGTGTCAATTACATAAATATTACCAATAAGCCTCTGACTTCAGTTTAATGACTTATGATCTTAAATTTTGTAATTCATGTAGAAATCAGGAGGAAAGAGAGGTTCATTACCCACTTCTACATATAAATACTTCAAAGTAAGGTTAATGTTATTCTATCAATAAAAGAAAATATTTTTAAAAAGAAATTGCAATATACACACACATTTCAATGTGATTATACACGGGTGTAGAATTATTTACTTTTTTAATCTTCTTTCCCAAGGGAACAAAGCAGTAGCACAATTTACTTATCCATCACGATGATCTACTTTACCAGACACAAAACAATACCAATTCTCTAATTCCACTACAGCCACAACATGGCTATTTTTCCCCCAGTTGGATTTATTTTGCAAAAAGTAAGAGTTTTGTGATTTACCCATGAGTTTAACCCCTTAAGGACACATGACATGTGTGACATGTCATGATTCCCTTTTATTCCAGAAGTTTTGTCCTTAAGGGGTTAACCCTATGCCCTCTCACCGTTTGTCACTTTATAATAGTTTATGTTGATTTTGTGTTATATGTGTACTGTACAGTGAGTGCTCAGTGTGCTTGGTCTGAGATAGCTGTGTGCAATCTCAGTGTGTGTGTCTGTGTATGCTGGTTATATGATGTGTGCATGTTTATTGGCTGCACGTAACGTGTGTGTGCTGTCTGCACATGACGTACGTGTGTGTGTTGTGTGCTGTCTGCACATGACATACGTGTGTGTGTTGTGTGCTGTCTGCACGTGATGTGTGCGCCTGCTGCAGTGGTGCTCTGTGTAGCCACTTTAATGCTTGGGGGGAGAGGGGTGGGGGGCACGGCGGGGGTTTACTTCTTGGTGGTGAGAGCAGGGGTAAACTCTGTCTGGTGATCATGGATTCTTTATGGTCTAGCGGCTGCGCTCTGACTTACAAGAGAGAAAATTAATTTGTGAATACGAAGGTCTGCACCCACCGGTAGTGCAGACCTCCACTATTACTGTGGCAGGGGTTAAGAGTAAAACAACTGCCTGGTACTCAGAACTGCTTATCCTTGGCATCAGACTATATCATTTCCACGTCCCTGTTATAAGAAGTTATAACATTTACAGGGTTATCTGTTAAAGTGAGAGTTATCAGGAAATCAACGTGAATTTCAAATGTAAACACCAAATCTAGAAGCATAACTGACTTGGACAACTTTTCCAGTTCAGCAATATTGGACTTAAATGTGAAAATGACTGACTTCCACGCAATTCTAACTGAAGGGAACACTAAAGGGTCAGGAACACAAACATGTATTCCTGACCCTAAAGTGTTAAAACCACTCAGAGACATCTAGCTGTCCCTGCCCCCTCTTGCCTCTCTAAATATAGTAAAATCGTACTTGTATTCAAGTCTGCAGCTGCTGCCCCTGTCTGCCTCTGACCTGTCCGCTAACATCCTCAAAAGTGGTGGTCTGAGCCATTCACAATGCTTCCCCATAGGATTGGCTGAGACTGTCAAGACGGCAGATCAGTGGCAGAGCCAGCACAAGTCAAACACAGCTTTGGCCATTAAGCATCTCCTCATAGAGATGAATTGAATCAATGCATCTCTATGAAGAAAGTTCAGTGTCTGCATGCAGAGGGTGGAGACACTGAATGGCAGTGCTGCTCACTGTGCAGCACTGCCCCAGAAAGCACCTCTAGCAACTGAGAAGTGGCCAGTGAAGTTATCACCAAGCTGCAATGTAAACACTGCATTTCTCTGAAAAGACCGTGTTCACAGCAAAAAGCCTGAAGGTAATGATTCTACACACCAGAACAAATTCAATAATCTGTAGTTGTTCTGGTGACTTTAATGTGAATAAACCTGCAAGTAAATAAAATAAATTGATTTAATCACGTTTTATCCAGAGTCTTTCTCAATGTCACTGTCCAATCCCTCCAGCACTATGGACCATAGATGCATGAACGTCACTAAGCAACTCGCCATTGATCTTTTTGTAATAGATCATCATTGCATGCAATGGCAAGTTGTGATGGCACTGTGCATGCAAGCATGACAGCACTTACAATTCAACAAGGGATGGCTACAATCTCACTGACAGAAGTATTCAGTTTCTAATATATGTAATGAACAGATTTTCATATTGATTCAGTTTGTGCTAGCTTCCATTGTCAGTCTGACAAGCGAAGGATACTTTTTATTCAGTATTCAATGGGCAGAGCTAAAACGAATGAATGAGCCAAATATTGTCAGAAAATTCAAGGATTCTGTAGAAAAATGGGGGATCTGAAATTTGAAAATAGGAGGCATGTGACTCTGATAGAGGGGGCAGCACAGGCAACAGAATAAGAGCTGCAAGACTATTATTACATTACATTCACAATATCTTACATCCCCACTAGACACCATGGGTGCCACCCTCCTGCGAGTGCAAGGCAGGCAAACAGGACGTTAGCTAAAACAGAGTTTGATTTTTGTGTTTGTATGTGCCAGACTTTATCAGGGTTATTCACAAAAGTGAGAATCCAAGGTGAATATCAAATTTAAGACCAAAGAAGCCAAGTCCACATATCTAACAGAGAATTTTTCAATTTGATTACTTTTACCTTAAATTTGAAATTCACTTTACATTCTCACGTTAGTAAATAACTTGAAGGACGTTTCATCACTAGACAACTATGTTACACTGTATGTGTGTATCCGTGTGTGGCACTGTTTAAATGATTGTGCTGGTGTGTTTATGTGTGAGTATCTGTTTATGTACTGTATGCATGCATGCATTCAGCAGTGTATATGTACATGTAGCAATATGTATATGTCTGTACCTGTGTGAGGCTGCCTGTATATATTATCTGTGTGTGGCTGTGTGCACCTGTGTATGTGTATATCTGTGTGTGAGAACATTTGCAGCCAATAGTTTTGCAAGTGGCACCAAGGGATCTGGTGATGGCCCTTCTGTTACCTGTACCAGCCACAGAGTTTGAGGGCTGCCGATAATGATCATTAAGTCGTCCTGTTTGCCTACATCCACAGAGAGAAATATATACACACCACTAATTTGTACTGCTTGCCTATTTCAACAGAGAGGGGTGATTACAATGGGGGATCACAAACTGGTTCTGTCTGCTTACATCCACAGAGATAGTAAGTAATGTAGATCACTAAGTGGTTCTGTCTGGTTACATCCACAGAGATGGCAAGTAATATAGTTCACTAAGTGGTTCTGTCTGCTTACATCCATAGAGATAGTAGGTAATATAGATCACTAAGTGGTTCTGTCTGCTTACATCCATAGAGATAGTAGGTAATATAGATCACTAAGTGGTTCTGTCTGCTTACATCCATAGAGATAGTAGGTAATATAGATCACTAAGTGGTTCTGTCTGGTTACATCCACAGATATGGTAAGTAATATAGTAGTATATAGGAAGTAATACAGATCACTTATGGTCCTACTTTGTTGCAGAATACACATGTACTGAGGATCATACCTTCACAAGGCCGACCATCTTCTCTAGGAGGGCTTTGAACTCATCCTGGCTCAGGTCGGGGTACAGCTCCCTTTTAAGCAGCTCCTCGGTGATGTCCTTGTTGCCATAATACCTGCGCTGGGCAATGCCATTCAGTAACCCGCTCAGGGATTTGGCACTCTCTGCATCAGCCATGACAGTCATGTGACACGAGCGGCCTTGGTCAGGTGATCTGCCGTGTGTTTGGCGGAAGTAGCTCTATAACCCACCCGCCGCCATGTTTTGGCTGGCAAATGTCTGAACACTGGCTCTAATACCTGACTCTGACCTATCCCCGCACTCTTCGCTGTCCTCACTTATTCTGCAGGATCACTGATCATGATATCAGGTCTACTGATTGTGATGTCATAGCCTGATAATGCAGGACGAGCACAATATGACCCAATCAGTGACAACACAAGTCACAAACGATGAGGTCATAAAAAACATATATTTAAACGAGAGCCAGTAAAGTTGATTTTTTTTTTTTTTTTTTTAAAGTGTGTGTAACACAAAATGTGAAACACTGCTGCACATTGATTTATTTAACCCTTTGAGAACCAGTGTCAGTTTATGGTTACATGGAGTATGACATATATCGAATATATGAAGTGATTAACCCTTTCTAGATTTAGGAGACTGCCAAAAAGTGACAGTATCTACACCGCTTCCATAGAGTATATGTTGGTAACAAATAGCAATCGGCTTGGTACACGATATCTATCCAACAAATGTGTGCCCCGTGAAAATATCAAAAAAACGTACAGTAACAATACAGGAATTATCAGAATCAGTACAGTATAAGAACCAATGTGCAAGTACAGGCACCACTAACCAATAATAATGCTGTTATCATGGAAGGTTATGGCTAACTAGTTACAAAAGTGAGTAAATCATGTTAAGCCAAATCCCAATTTAATTTAAATCATGTTTAAGATGAGTTTTCCCAGAGACGAGGGGGATATTTATTTGGATGTCTGCTGGTACCACAGCTCCAGGACATCATTTCAGTAATCTAGTGTCGACCAGACTCATCTTGCTGAAATCTCATATCTCCCTGTTTGGGATATTCGGTTTAAAATTTCTGCTATCAGCTATTAGCTATCAGTGATGGTGCCGCTACAAGACTATGGAAGATTAAATATTTGATTTGCTTGGGATAGGTCTCATCAAACGCAAATAATATAAGGGAGGCAGGGTTATTCAAAATGCGATTTAAAAAAATAAATTAATACGTTTTACATTAACACAAACACAAAAAAGTATTTTAGGAAAAGGCCTCAAATTTTGTTCTACAAACAAAATTGAACATTTTGTATGTTGGTTGATGTTAATAACCTCGGCATCAGGGTCGCTGGAGGAAGAACTGTAGGCGCAGGTAAGAGTTCTGCCTAACATAATGGCGTGTGGGCACACAGTGGATACCAGCACAACAGATATCCATAAACTGAGTATCCCGGTTGGACAGTGGTCTTAATTCCATAGAACAACTTATATCTAGGCACTGTTACATTGAGCATAATCGAGGCTTTCTGTCTCGTAAGTTACATAAGAAAATAAAGATCTCATAGGCGCATGTTCAATGGATATTTTTACATAAAATTGTTTATTTGTTCCTGTTCACCTATTTACACATTGTATATATGTGATTTAAATGTTTTTCTTTAGTATTTTGCAACTAATTTGTATTATTTAACAGCGCATATTAAAAGTTGGTAGTGCCCTCCTAGACTCAGCTAAGGCATTGAACGCAATGTTCTGGAAGCAACTGATACCACCACCCCGATCTTTGTGTGTGGCCGGGTTGAGGAGGCGAGGTAGATGGACACTATAAGCACAGATACCTCTGGGAGACAGGAGCTCTGTTGGAGGCGCTAGTTCTATTGGCTGGGGCTTCTGTCCTCGGAAGAGATCTGACTGGGTACCTCCGCCAAACACGCTCCCTAGCTATCACCGGGACACCATCAGCACTTCAGCCCCTAGCTACCGCAGCTTGGCTGCGGTCTCGCCGTTGCTTCCCACCCTGGAACAGGGTCCTGGATCCAGCTTCCAGTGATCAAAGCTCTCCTGCAGAGAGTATAGGTGTGTAGCCATTATATCTGTTATAGCCTTCCTCCACAGATATTAACCAAGACTTAATGCTGGGAGTGAACTGAGTTTAATGAGGCATAGTACAGGCAATTTGTACAGTTACATACAAAATCCTTCCTGGCATCTCTGTGTCTGGGAGATAATTGAGTGTGCCTTGCTTAAACTAATTATCTCCCAGGCACAGAGGTACAATGCACAAAATATTAAACACCCAAAACACACACAATATTACAAGGGACCCCCACAAGTTCTTTGTCCCCGGATAGCCTGGATCTGAGCGCTCAACATATCCAAAAAACGCTCAGATCCCACAAACACAACCAATCGCCACCGGGGTAAAGTTTTGACCGACCACACACGAGGCTTCTGTCGAAAATAGTTCCATAAGAAAAGTAGTAGGGGTCGGTCACTTTCAGGAGTCTCAAACAAAAAGACTATTGTACAGCTCCTCTGGCTCATTGGTAGCGATTGTTCGCATAGTTCATGCAAACAATTCTACTGAACTGCGCTCTCCTGAGATTTTTGGAAAAGAAGCGGGCGTTCGTCAAAATTCAGCGGTGTTCGCGAGTTTGTATGTCCGATTTCAGTTCCATGTACTCGACAACACCGCTGCCTGCATTCGTGTGACATGATGGCCGCCAACTCAGTGCCCACATGTTCGTGCATACTAACAGTGGCCACACTTATGATACAAACTGTGAAACTGTGACAGAGGTGTCAGGAGAGGTTAATATGGGTTAACAATAATCATAATTATCATAATAGCCCAGAGGTGGTTCGCAATTCATGAGTTTGTTTGGTTCCCGAACTAAAAAGGGAAAACACAAGAACCAAGTATTTTAAGGGTCGTTACATGGCCCATAGTCCTTGGGTAGGAGGCTAGCCAGCAGACTCCTCCAGGAGCTGGTGGCATAGGCACTTTTGCCACACAGGCATACAGGAGACAAGCAGCAAATGGAAATGTACTTCGGTGCAAAGAGGATAACGCTCTGCAGGGGGTGCTGGCACCAGCCCCCACCCTCCTTAAAACATTCTTACCCTGTCTTCACTATCTTGCTTCATACATACCTTTACTCTGACTCCCTTCTCATTTTTTTTCTCTTCTCTCTTACCCTCCTTCTCTCTCTCTTCTTTTCCACCTTATCAGTACTTACCTTTCCTGCATGTCCTGAGCTGTTTAGCTTTGAATTCAATCATAGTGGTTGATGTAGTTGCGCAGTGCATGTTTATTACAGAATTTTTAATATGTACGATCTACACGCAAACACTATACCTTGACTACTTACGTCTAAAAATGGGTATATGCTGCCTTTGTAGTTATATCTTCATTATAGTTATAGTCTTGTCTACATGGTATTTTTCATAAATGTCAATAAACATTTATTAAAATATTATTTAGCATTAAAGGGACACTATAGTAACCCAGACCACTTCAGCTCAATGAAGTGGTCTGGGTCATTGTCCCTCAGGTTTTAACCCTTCAGAAGCAAACATAGCAGTTTCAGAGAAACTGCTATGTTTACTTTTGGGGTTAAGCCAGCCTCTAGTGGCTGTCTTCCGGACTGTCACTAGAGGCGCATCTGCAACGCTGGAGGCATATTATGCCTCCATTGCGCAGAGCGTCCATAGGAAAGCATTGAAAAATGCTTTCCTATTGACAGCTTGAATGCGCGAGCGGCACTTGCCGCGCATGCGCATTCGGCTCAGCTGACGTCAGCGGGGGAGGAGAGGTCACCAGCGCCGAGGGAGCCCGGCGTTGGAATTAGGTTAGCTTCGGAAGGGGTTTTAACCCCTTCAGCGCCACGGGAGGGGGACCCTGAGGGTGGGGGTACCCACAGGGCAAGGTCAACACCAGAATACAATACTAATCACAAGGAACACACTAAAGGGTACTGGGAACAGAAACCACAATATGGCCAGGTAAATTTAAGTAATCCTGGATTTCATTTGATTGGTCCACGTCATGCCTGCGCCCCAAAACGTGCGTGAATGGGGGCGCCAAAATTACGTGGTCCAATGGGAGCGACCGCAAGGTTAGGCTCTCATTTCCCCTTTAAGAACGTGCTCGCAGCATTTCTAATACTGTACGGGCAGCGCACCTGATCAGACCGTTTGGCACGCACGGCACACCAGGAGTGTTCAAGCCATACACGGCTTGCCTGAAGGCAGAAATGCTCAAGCCACTTGCGGCTCAAGCAGAGGACCCTGGCAGGCACGAGGACTGGGTAAGTACTGCAACAATACCTCACTTTGTTTCGCGTAATTGTGTTTTTTTAAAGTAGTGCTGTCACCCATATATATTTTTTGAGCATTTCATAAAGAGAAAATCATTTTTTGTCACTTCCCCCAGTTGACAGCTGTGGGTATAAGGCACTACCTCATTCACCACAAGATAATATCTATGAAGGCTCCCATAGCCTGTGCTGTATTCTCGTGCATGTGCAAGAGTACGGCACAGACGTGGGTTTATGGTGGATGGAGTGTCAGGAACTTACTTACAAAGATGGCGGTGACCACAAGGAACAGAATAAGGTAAGTACAACTCCCATCCGCTGCACCCCCAGGCCACCACACCTGTACAGTGAAGTCACCATCTGTGGTCAATACGAAATTTGCAAAGAACCTAGGAGGTGACAGAGCCGCTTTAAAGGGACACTATAGTCACCCAGACCACTTCAGCTCAATGAAGTGGTCTGGGTGCCAGGTCCATCTAGTGTTAACCCTGCCTGCTGTAAACAAAGAAACTGCTATGTTTACATTTGGGGTTAAGCCAGCCTCTAGTGGCTGTCTTCCGGACAGCCACTAGAGGCGCATCTGCGACGCTGGAGGCATATTATGCCTCCATCATGCAGAGCGTCCATAGGAAAGCATTGAGAAATGCTTTCCTATTGACAGCTTGAATGCGCACGCGGCACTTGCCGCGCATGCGCATTCGACTCCGCTGATGTCGGCGGGGGAGGAAAAATTCCTCAGCGTCGAGGGAACCCGGCGCTGGATTAAGGTAACTGAAGGGGTTTTAACCCCCTCAGCACCATGGGAGGTGGGCCCTGAAGGTGGGGGCACCCTCAGGGCACTATAGTGTCAGGAAAACTGCTTTGTTTTCCTGACACTATAGTGGTCCTTTAACTATAGTGCCATATTTTTCCAGTTTAGCTATTTTGGGCTAAAACTCGTTAATCAATTATCCTCCATTCTCTTCTCAGTGAATAAATCCCCAGAGACTCAGTAAAGGTTTCTACATAGAGGACATATAAAACAATTCTGTAAGAAAAAAAATACAACAAGTGAAACAGAGAGAAGGTATGTCTTGGTCGCCAGGCTCACTTGCTGCGCATGCGCAATGCTGGGGTTCTGACAGCATTCCCCTATCCTAGTAACGGTGTTAACGGCGCGCAGACTGGCGCGCTCTGACGTCATCGCGCAGTACGGCCTCCCTCACGCTGCTGAGACACCACCTCTAATCGGCTTTTTGTTCTAGAAGCTTCAGGGTTCGTGCTGTCAGGGGGGGTCTGTCACTATCCGCACGCATCCTCCACCCAGCCACCCTCATTCGTAGCGGAACGGTGCCTGTATCCACCAGCGGGGTCACAGCGAGCCAGGGGGACCAACATGCCCGACGTTTCCGCTCCAAAAGCCATGGCAGCGGCCAAGGCCGGGGGTAAAGGCGCCGGCAAGAGGAATGGTGCTTACCAGGATAAAGACAAGCCGGCCCAGATCCGCTACAGCAACATCTCGGCTGGAAAGGGTAAGGAATAGGCCAAGCTCAGCCCCAACCCCTGTATGAGCATTAAGGCTACAACTCCCAGCATCCATCATGGGTAACTGTCAGTGAGTCTGTACCTTATTATCTTCTATGTCACCTGACCCCTTGGAAATGCTGCCTTAGCATCATGGGAAATGGAGTGTTGGAGTGCTTGTGATCACTTAGGGCAGTGGCTGCCCGAGCATCATGGGAAATGGAGTGCTTGTGATTACTTAGGGCAGTGGCTGCCTGAGCATCATGGGACATGGAGTGCTTGTGATCACTTAGGGCAGTGGCTGCCCGAGCATCATGGGAAATGGAGTGCTTGTGATCACTTAGGGCAGTGGCTGCCTGAGCATCATGGGAAATGGAGTGCTTGTGATCACTTAGGGCAGTGGCTGCCTGAGCATCATGGGAAATGGAGTGCTTGTGATCACTTAGGACAGGGGCTGCCTGAGCATCATGGGAAATGGAGTGCTTGTGATCACTTAGGACAGGGGCTGCCTGAGCATCATGGGAAATGGAGTGCTTGTGATCACTTAGGACAGGGGCTGCCTGAGCATCATGGGAGGTGTAGTGCAGGATTGTTTGTGAGCCATTGGAAATTAACTGATAGGATGTCTGAGATTATTCAGGGCAGGGGCTGCCTGAGCATGATAGGAAATTTATTGATTGAGTGCTTGTGCATACTAACTAGGTGTACTGATCTGTCTGACTTATTCTGGGCATCATGGGAAATGTAGTGCTGTACTGCCTTGTGTATCACAAGCCCAGAGTACCATGGAATATGTGGTGCATGTTTTGGGCTGCAGGTGTGAGACAATGCTGTGATTTGCTACCTGGATCTCTGCAATCCAGATTTGGCATTTACTCTGTCACCAGGAATCGTGTTTGGTTGTTGGTCCACTGTTACATTTTATGGGAATTAACAAAGAGGCCTTCGGGGCGTGTGTTCACAGTTTTTTTTCTTTTTGAGGTTTACTAGAAGTGGTTTTGACTAGCCATTTTGTTTTTAATCTGCCTGTCATTGTTGTGGCTAATTTTATATTCATGTGCCGATTTGGTGTCTGTGTTTTTACGATGATTTGGATGTTGATATTTATATAGAGTCATCGTTTGAATTTATATTCATAGGGAAGGCTAAAGTCACCAATGACAAGACTACTTGGAACTGCATTTAAATAGCCTGTTTGAAGCCTATACTAGCATTAGAGGGAGTGGCATGGTCCATGCTGCTTTATCCTTAGCTGTACCATAACCATGTATGGATAACTTGACAGGCCAAGAAGCCTGTCACATCTTGATTTTTTTCCCCCTCTTAACAGCTATAGATTGTGATATTCTCTAAGAATGCGTGTGAGCTTGGTTGAACAAAGTCCTCAGCAGCCTATTGTTACTGTAATTGTCTCATTTATTGCTATTTTCCCCTCTTTTTATAATGTAAGGTGCTGTATATATTTACATATTGTATGCAAGGAACGTATGTGTTCTTCAGTTTGCTTACCACCCCTACACTGTCACACAAGTGACACTTATTGCATCTTGTGACTCTGATACAGTGTAACCACGGAACTCTAACTTAATCCATTCCTGAAGGATACAATGGATAAACACCGATATCGGTGTTTATCCATAGTATTTTTTCTATAGGTTTTAGTGGATTCCTATTTTTCCAGTTTTTGAGCGGCCCAGTGACAGTCCTACTCCCTCACCCCTGGTTAACACATTAGGTGTACCAGATACAATTATTTTATCATTCCTGAAGGATGTTCGAGTTTCCGATTTTGTTTCGAGAACCGAATCAACATTTCCCATAAGAATTAATGTAACATTGATCCATTCCAGACCCCAAAATTACAGCATTTTACATTTATATGTATGCTTTAAAAATAATTCTCAAATTATAGTAAGTGCAATATTCCTCTTGTTCTCCTCTGTCCTACCCCCCATGCAGCTTTCCTCTCTGCTTCCCCTTGCTGGGAGGAGTGGGGACCCTCAGAGTCACAGTCAGTACAGCTCCCCTCGGTTGAGGTTTTGGGGTCCACCTCACACAGGGTCTCTGAGCCTGAAGAGGAAGGTGACCAGGATGATGAAGCGGAGAAGGTACCTGGGTCCATGTCCTGGGAAAGTTTGACTTCCGTGGAGAACTCGCTGTCCGCTAGCAGCCAAGCACACTCAGGCAATCTCAGTGAGAGCAGAGTATGCACTCATGGGCTCCCAGCTAGTCAACTCCCGATTGTCACCCGGTGAGATTGGGTGGATGTTGTGACAGCTGGTTGGAGGGGGTCACATGTTCCCGGTGAGCGGCTCTTTGATGTTCGGGTACCGAAGATCATTCGCATACCGAGACATTTTTTTTTTACTCAAAATTTGTGTTAGACTTCTGAATTGTTCGAGAACGGGACTGTTAGAGTTACGAGGTTCCACTGTATTTTCTTATGAAGAATGAGACCTGTGTCACTGATTTGTGCATTAGTTTGAAGCCATTAATTGACATTTTTTGAAACAAACTTTGATTTAGAATTATCAACAACACATATCTAATAAGCTTTGTTGTTCACAGCTGTTGCCGATGCTGTTAGAACCAGCCTTGGACCAAAAGGAATGGATAAAATGGTATGTATATTTATAGACACTCAAATTCTTTAAACTGTGATTTTGAAAAATCCTGTTGCAAAATTTAATGACACAATAGCCAACTCGGGGAAAAAAAACCTATAGTTTAAGATTTCAAACTCCATTATTTTGGCTTTACATTTTCGTACCTCTTGCAAACACAATTTAAAAAAACACCACAGTCACCAAAACCACTACAGCTTAATGTTGTGATTCTGGTAAATATTAACTGAACAAAATTGTAAACATGACCCTTGCTTTTGCCCCAATTTTTCATGAGCTGAACTCAAAGATCTAAGACTTTTTTTCTGTGTACACAAAAGGCCTATTTCTCTCTAATATTGTTCTCAAATCTGTCTAAATCTGTGTTATGCCTCGTTTCCACTGAGCAGTATGGTTCGGGTTTGAAAGAGTTAGAATGATTCAGCCTATTCAGGTGAGCATTTCCACTGCAAGTCGGACCAACAGGGGAGGGAGTATGCGGGGTTTAGACCAAATGCCTAGCGTGTCATTTGTCGTGAGCATTGACGTTTTCCTGTCCGCCAATCAATGGATTGTATAGTGTGCCGCCAGTAGCTCCGCCCTAACCGTACCGTACCCTTTCCTATGGACCTACATCTGGAGGGGGCCCAGGAATGTTGCGGTTTGGTTCGGTTGTATGGGCCACTTTTATAATAGAAACACTCAAAATAGCGTACCAAAATGTCCCGTACCGCTCAGTGGAAACTGGGCAATAGTGAGCACTTCTCCTTTGCCGAGATAATCCATCCACCTCACAGGTGTGGCATATCAAGATGCTGATTAGACCCTCACAGGTGTGGCATATCTAGATGCTGATTAGACAGCATGATTATTGCAAAGGTGTGCCTTAGGCTGGCCACAATAAAAGGCCCCTCTAAAATGTGCAGTTTTATCACACACACAGCCACCCAGACAGCTGCCGCAACAATTGGTTTGCATAACCAAAGAATTTCTGTCGGAAACTGTCTCAGGAAAGTTCATCTGCATGCTCGTTGTCCTCATTGGGGTCTCGACCAGACTGCAGTTCGTCGTAACCGACTTGAAGTGGGCAAATGCTCACATTTGATGGCGTCTGGCACTTTAGAGAGGTGTTATCTTCACTGATGAATGGCAGACAGCGTGTATGGCGTTGTGTGGGTGAGCGGTTTGCTGATGTCAAAGTTGGGGATCAAGTGGCCCATGGTGGCGGTTGGGGTTATGGTATGGGCAGGTGTATGTTATGGACCACGAACACAGGTGCATTTTATTGATGGCCTTTTGAATGCACAGAGATACCGTCACGAGATCCTGAGGCCCATTGTTGTGCCATTCATCCACAACCATCACCTCATGATGCAGCATAATAATGCACGGCCCCATGTTGCAAGGATCTGTACACAATTCCTGAAAACATCCCAGTTCTTACATGGCCAGCATACTCACTGGACATGTCACCCATTGAGTATGTTTGGGATGCTCTGGAACGGCGTATACGACAGCGTGTTCCAGGTCCTGACAATATTCAGCAACTCCGCACAGCCATTGAATCAGCATCTTGGTATGCCACACCTGTGAGGTGGATGGAATATCTCGAAAAAAGAAGTGCTCACTAACACAGATTTAGACAGATTTGTGAACAATATTTGAGAGAAATAGGCCTTTTGTGTACATAGAAAAAGTCTTGGACCACGGGGGAGGAGCCGACTGAGCAACGGAGTGGACGCACTTTCTCGGAGCTCCGTCTCTGACTTATCAAAATCGAAGATATATGGTGGAAATCGAGCCTAAATCCTCCCCACACACCACCCAAACACGGGCTAATAGACCATGGGTAGGAAATCTAAGAAAGCAAAAGCCGAAAAAAGCCCCCACGGAAGGGACATTGGTGAGATGCTTCGGCTTTCACAACAGGCCGCGTGGCCCAAAATGGCGCAGCATGACGACCTTTCCTCATATTCATCGGAGGATTTCGCTGCCGACATCCTGGAGGGTGCATCCTACAGGCCACCTACAGACACTAAACAAGTACCCCCGAAACCCGGGGACCCGGTCACTGCCGAGCAACTCAAAACCATGCTGGCGGAACTCCGCAAAGACTTGGCGGCTGACATGGCCCATTATCGAAAGGCCGTCGAAGGAGCCACGATCAAAATTACCCAGCTAGAGGCCAGCTCAAGCTCCCAAGACACAAGGCTACAGGCACTCGAACAGACAATCACAGGCCTGGTCAAATGGCAAAACGCCACTAACAACAGGCTTGACACCATGGAGGACCAGCGAAGGCAGTGTAACCTAAAGCTGAGGGGGGTGCCGGAGTCTGTAGGCCTGGATGACTTACCTCACTACGTTAGGCGCCTGCTGGAAGTACTACTACCGCCGAAGCGGGTAAAATCAATAAAAATTGACGGCATGTTTCGGCTGCCGAAATCACCCAGGGCACCGACAGCAGCGACGGCAGACCTCATCCTGCGGTTCCAGACACTGGCTGACAAGAGCACGCTTGCAACTGCATTGCGGGGCAAAACCCCTCTAGAGTTCGAAGGGGCATCGCTGACGGCGTTCCCAGATCTGACCAGGACCACAATAGCCTGGCGAAAAGACCTACAACCCCTCTTGCATCATTTACGTGCCAAGGACATACCTTATAAATGGGGCACTCCTCGTGCTGTATCCTTCACCCTCAATGGGTCCATATACAAGGCGCAAGACAAGCTGGAGCTGGAAACCCATCTACAAGCAACAGGTATCTTACAAGCAGCACCGGCACCCAGACGGAGCATAGCCCACCTGAACCCCGACACTATCCGGGACTTTACCCCGCGGAACCATCCCAGGGCCTCCCCAGGTGGATCCCCCACTTGAAGAATCACCAGCGAACCAACCTACAGGGACTTTCCCTCACTTTCCATTCCACCATCCACGTAGACGGACCGTCTCACACAGCCAGAGACTAAAAAATCAGCGGAACCACTAC
Source organism: Pelobates fuscus (assembly GCF_036172605.1). NCBI lineage: Eukaryota > Metazoa > Chordata > Amphibia > Anura > Pelobatidae > Pelobates > Pelobates fuscus. The sequence continues at coordinate 379,197,925 of NC_086318.1, read as the reverse complement.
CTGTTGTTAATGTTTTTTCTAATGTTTTCTATAATGGTTCCCTTTATTACTTCCTTAGACACTTCATTTATTTCATTTGTGTTTTATGCAATGCCCACACATAGCGACCCGACGAAGCCACCACTGTATAGCCGCAGCATCTAGTGGCTAACACACCTAGAATGGGCAAACTGCCTTACTCATACCATGAATACCCAGATAGGGTTGCAGAAGCCCGTCTAGCAGCGTTATCATGTAACCCGCATTGCACTACGACACCCCTAACCCCCCCCCCAGACGAAACACTGCAAACCACTCAGAGAACGACTGCTTCATACAAGGCGAAGGGGTAGCCCTATAGGGCAGTTAAATAATTAGAGAGTAGCATCGGGCACACCTCACCCTCACCAAGGGCATTAAAGTTACCAACACAGACCTTCTCCTCTAGAGATAACCCTATATTATAAAACAGTGCTATGATATGACAGCCATCTATGTTATAATTGTTTGACATGTTGAATATGAGCCGTTGTGGCCATGAATGCATCAATGTTACTTTAATGCACGCAAAAATAAAGAATTTAAAAAAAGAAAGTCTTGGATCTTTAAGTTCAGCTCGTGAAAAATGGGGGCAAAAACAAGTGTTGCATTTATAATTGTAAGTGTAGCTTGTCCCTGCAGAGTCAGTGTAAATACTGCCTTGTTTTCAGAACACGTTGATAGCCAATAGAGGGACTTCCTGGAGTTGGTCCTGTAATCTTTGAAGGACAACTGTTCAGTGCATAGATTCTGAATGTTCCCCATAGAGATGCATTGTTTGTATCAATACATAGAACACAAGGTTATTTTCCTCTCAGCATGACTTGACTTACTACTTAGTTGTTTTATAAAAATTAAAAAATTGTTTCCTTGTTTCTCAAGATTCAAGATGGCAAAGGGGATGTAACCATTACAAATGATGGAGCAACAATTTTGAAACAGATGCAGGTCCTGCACCCTGCAGCTAAGATGGTAGGTTAATATGCAAAAACAATTTCTGAAAACCAATAAATATAAGATTGTGTTTATCATATGAATTTTATGCAATTTTCTGTGTGAATTAGTCAAATGTATTGCATATACCAAAACCTGTCCATGCTTAAAAAAATTATCTGTAATTGAAAAATGGTTGTCTAAATGTTTTACTTTAAAATATAACCTCTGATTATTATATTTAATATATTTTATTTTTTTTAATCTCAAGAATTTATGTGAAATAAATTTAACTCCAGCTTCGAACATATTTGTTCTTCTGGTAATGCTTCTCACATTGGTCTATGGAAGGAAGTCTGCAAGCACCATAGCCTGCTGTAGTGGTTATGGTGCCAGGAGCACCCTCCCATAGTAATTTTCCTAACTATTTTAGGACAATTTAACTTACTTTGGTATCTCCGGAAACCGCAAACTAAGTACTAGTAGTACTTGGTATAAGTTGAGTGTCCGCTATCAGTGGCTACCAGACTAAACCCTTCTCGCACTACAGAAAGCAGAGGTTCAGGGCACTGGAGCATTAACTTTGGTGATAAACCATTGCAAATCATTTTTTTCCTGTTGTGAAAATGGCGTCTGCACATTCCTAACCCCCATAATAATTTAAATGAGTTTAGTGGACCACTCTACAAATTGGAAAGGGAAGCCAATATCTAGTTGACATACACCCAATTAAAAAAAGCGTGCATTTTTATTACATTTTTTGCTTAATGTTATCGGGGGGATAGCTAAAAAATAAATGAACAAAAGCTGCAGTTCTTTTGACTGCAGCTTTTGCAAGCCCTACCCTGCTTTCCCTTAACCCAGTCTGTACCAGGAAAATTACCAGATTCTCAGCCATGTGCACCACGAGGAGTGGCCAAGGAGGAAGCTGCAGTCAAGAGCAGGGATGATTGGGTACGTTGGAGTCCTGTAGACAAGTTCACAGGCACGCTGTCTCCTGTGGGTAAAGGCAGGTGGGCCCTAACAGAGCTTGTCTGGCACTTTACGTTAACCTCACTGCGTAACTAACTAACAAACCTCAATGACTTCCAGCCAGGGAGGTATTTCATAGAAACCGGCACTTTTACCAACTGTTATTAAAATGGGATACTCCTCAAACATGAAGCACTTCAGCAAGCTGAAATGCTTTTAGTGTGAAGCGGTCTTTTAAGTTGTTTAAGGGTTGAGAATGCTCTTTTACCGTGCCTAGCATGCAGATAAAGAATAACATTAGGAAATGGGTCTTCCTAAGCCCTTCTAACTTCATTATTATTATCATCATCGGGGACCTGATGTGCTTACGCAATGCACGTTTTTAACCTTCGCACATGAAAGCATTGTATTCAATGCTTTTTTTTTTTTATGGACTTCCGCATAACCTTACCAAATTTTACTTGGTCAGTGCATTGACATCAACTTTAGTGGCTTTCTGCAAGACTGCCACTAGAGGTGGATTTAACCCTTCAATCATAATAGAAGATGGGGAATTAAAAACAACAATGTTTTAGATTGCATGGTTAAAGGGATACTATAAGTGCCAGGATTACAAAGCAGTATTCCTGGCACTATTGCTCCCTCGTGCCTCCTCACCGACACAAAGGGTTAAAATACCTTTATTTACTTACCTGATTCCAGCGCTTATGTCCCTCAGCGCTAGGTTGCGGCTCCGCCTTCAACGTCCCGCGATGAGCAGGTGCTAATGCACATGCACAGCAGACCTCCCCATAGGAAAGCATTGAATCAATGCTTTCCTATGGAGAAATGGCTGACGCTGGATGTTCTCATGCAGAGCGTGAGGACGTCGAGCGTCGGTTACTGGACCAAAAGTCCGTTGGTTGCCAGAAAGCCCCTCCAGTGGATGTCTGGTAGACAGCCAGTGAAGGCAGACTTAGTGCTGCAATGTAAACATTGCAGTTTCTATGTAAGAGCAATGTTTTAGATTTGAGTTGAATTTTTCCCTTTAATGCACCCTAAATTGGTTAATTTAAGTGTAAAAAAAATTGAGTTTGCCAACAATGCACAGGTGATTATAGACACTGCCATGTAAACCACGCATGCTGTCACCCATGTGCTGTGCATGTATTAAATGATGAAGCATTAATTCTCTGTTTTTGTGTGTTTTTCAGTTGGTTGAATTGTCAAAAGCTCAAGACATTGAAGCTGGAGATGGCACCACATCTGTTGTGGTCATTGCTGGAGCTCTTCTAGATTGTTGTGCCAATATGTTACAAAAAGGTACTTTTGCCTGATTGACTACTCATATTGGGCTATTTCTTCATCCAACACTGATGTGTATGTATCCACCCTACCACCAAATGACTTACATGGCTGTGTGGTTAGAATTGTAATGTAGATATGACCAGTGCAACTCCGTCCAGAAGCTATGTTTCTATACTTTTGTATCTCTGGCAGTGACATTGTGGAAAATATGACTCTCCAAGTAATTTATTGCATGATGTAGTTGGACATGCAGACTGCTTACATATTCATAGATTTCAGATGTATTTGATCAGTTTTGCAGCAAAAGCAGTTGTGCTGATATTTAGCGTTGGGGTTTGTAACTTGAATTTTATGGAGTGATCCTGTATTTTTCTTTTACTTATTTTTTCTTTAAAATGTTCTGTATATTGCAATATTTGCTGTGCTGTAAAATATGTTGGCGCTTTAATAAGTTGTCTTCCTATTTCATAGGTATACACCCCACAACCATTTCAGAGTCCTTTCAGTTGGCTGTGTTGAAAGGAATAGAAGTTCTAAGCAATATGGCTACTCCTGTGGAATTAAGTGACAGACAAACATTACTGAACAGTGCTTCAACTTCATTGAACTCCAAGGTACATAATGCACATGTGTGTACCTCAGTGTCCTATTCATGTTTCAAATAGGAACTGAATTCAAGTTCACTTAGGAATGTACTAATCAGAGGTGCAAACAATTTACAATGGGAAAGCAGCAAATAGTAAATTCAGATCAATCAGCATCTCCTCATAGATATTCATTGAAACAATGCACTTCTATGAGGAAAGTTCAGCGTCTCCATGCAGAGCTTAGAGATGCTGGACGTCTATGATGCACAGTGTGCAGCACTGTCCCAGGAAGTAATTTTAGTGACTGCCACTGGAGGTGTCCCTAGGCAGCATTGTAACACTGCCTTTTCTCTGAAAGTTACATTATGTGTTCATACATTGCAGTAATCTGCCACTTTGTCCAGGGTAACCCATTTTTAACACAACCTACTTTATAGAAAACTAACAACTGCTCTAATGAGCTTAAATCTTACCTGAAGCATCCATATCACTTGGTGTTCTGTGCAGCTCAACGTTTAAATACGACTTGCTGTGGCTTATGGAGTTCAGTAAATGACAGAGTTAAGTAATGCTTTCTGCCTACATATTTTATCCTGATATGGTCAGAATTTATATCAATTGTGGAAGTGAAACTTTTTTGTTTTTAGATGTTTCAGAAAAGGGCTTGCCCAGGGGACTTGGATTAGTGTCGTACTGTTCATAGACCGTAATATGGAACCAGACAACTCCTGGCACGGTACACACTACAACGGACATGGTGTCTATTCTGAAATTTTAACAATATTACCATAGTGCTACTTAGGTTTTTGCTATGCATGCATCACACGGTTCCCATAATTATTCTGTGTGTGGTTACCATTCTTAGTACAATTCTGTATTTTCTGGTCAACAATGATCACATGCATACCTCTGATTTATTTTCCAGGTTGTGTCTCAGTATTCCAGTTTGCTTGCCCCAATGAGTGTAGATGCTGTGCTGAAGGTTATTGATCCTTTGACTGCTACTAGTGTTGATCTAAGAGACATCAAAATTGTGAAGAAACTTGGGTGAGTGTTTGAATTTTTCCATAGTGTCGCTTTCCCCTTCTGTGTCCACAGCTTGATTAGTAGCACACAAGTTAATATTTAATGTTCTATAGACTGTAAATTAATAGCAATTGGGAGGGAAAAATAAACAATATCAGATTGAATGTATTTTAGGTTTTGCAGATAATTAATATATTAGTGAATTTCAATGTTTTGAACTGTTATTAAATGTTTCATCTTTTTCTAGTGGTACCATTGATGATTGTGAATTGGTTGAAGGCCTTGTGCTTACACAGAAAGCTGCAAATACTGGTGTAACCCGTGTGGAAAAAGCAAAGATTGGTCTCATTCAGTTTTGCTTATCTTCACCAAAAACAGATGTAAGTACCATGAGGGTTTTGTGGGCATTTTTTCTTTAACCCCTTAAGGACACATGACATGTGTGACATGTCATGATTCCCTTTTATTCCAGAAGTTTGGTCCTTAAGGTGTTAAAGGAACACTACAGTGTCAGGAATACAAACAGGTATTCCTGACACTATAGCTGTAATAACACTATTTAGGTCCCTGGCCTCTATCTCCTGCCTTTAAAAGGTGAGTTTACTTACCATTTTTCCAGCTCTGGTTTTGTCACACCTGGCTCTTCCTTGGCTGAGATAATCTAGAGAATCGTGAGAGTTGTAGCAACATCTAAAGAACCAGAGTTTGAGACATCTGTTGTAAAGAGTAATGGGACTTGCTTGATGTCCCAGCACAATTAAAAATAAATAAATAGTTATGTAATGCAGCACAATCTCTATGAACTAAATGTTTTCTTTCTGAATCTGATTTTTTCACACACTCTTTTGTCATCAGTTTTAGTTGGATAGTACTCTTGACATCGTTTTGACAGGTTTAGTTTGAATTCTTAATAACCACATTTTATTTGAAAGATGGGTTCTAAGAAATTATGGACACAGTTCCTGTTTGTTTTAAGTGCATGATATGGCATGTGTAGTTAATAAAATATCGGTATCATTACAGATGGACAACCAAATTGTGGTTTCAGACTACGCACAGATGGACAGAGTTTTGCGGGAAGAGAGGACCTACATCCTGAACCTTATAAAACAGATTAAGAAAGCTGGATGCAATGTTCTGCTCATTCAGAAGTCCATTTTAAGGTATGTTAACATAATATAACAAGTATGGTATTTAAGATGGTTAAAAGGTGTGTGTTTGATATTCTCACAAATAATGTAACTGTTACTATCCTCCACTTTATTCCCCCTTCTCTGTTTCCACTTTATGTCCCCTTTTAAATACTACCCCTTTTTCCCCTTTCTGGCATCTTTACATCCCCTTACCCATAGTTTCTCTTCCCACATACTCTCTTTGTTCACCTTTCCATATTCTTTCAAATTCCTATGTGCAATGCTATTTTAAATTTTTATTTTTTTTACATGTAGAATTAGTTAAATTAACATTATCTCTGTTATGAATTATAATTAATACAACAATTAAACATCCAGGTTCCTAACTGTAAATTGGGCAGATAACCATAAGCTTGTCATGTACCCCAGTCTATTCCGTTCGCAGAAGAGGTTCACTGGCCCAATTTAGTCCAAAAGGAAAGAAATATAGTTTATGGCGGCAGGACTCGGGAAGATTGCATCGCTTCGTAGTGTGATGTTCATTGGGGTTTTAACATTTATTAACCATTTTAGTTTCAAAGGTGAGCAATGCCTTAATGCTTTAAATTTTTGCTTGTTTACTAGGGACGCTCTCAGTGACCTTGCTTTACATTTTTTGAATAAAATGAAAATAATGGTTGTTAAAGACATTGAAAGAGAAGACATTGAGTTTGTATGCAAGGTAAGATCATTTTTATAAAATGGTGTGATTTATTTATTTTTTGGTACTTGTATAGTATGTTGGGGTAGAATTAAATTTTACTCTAGGATAGGTTGGTGGGATTCCATACATGAGTTGTAATCGTTTTCACACCTTTTTATGGGAGGGGAAACACACTAATTTACAATTAATTGTGCATTTATCTTTATTTATTTTGCATAAAATGTGCAATATATTTTAAATGGGCATTCTAAGCACTAGAACAGCTTAATGTAATGGTTTTCGTGTAGAGAGAGACTGTCCTTGCAGTCTCTCAACGGTAAAACTGACATTTCTATTAAAATGTCTCTTCAAAGAAATGCCATATTATACCAGGGAAACCTCAGATTCCCTTTAACGTACTAGGTCCACCGGTGCTTCATCTAAACTTTGACATGATCTGCCTTCTGCTGGTATGTCCCTGGCCTCTGACCTCCTTTCCATGACACCCCATAAAACCCCTTATTCATTGAGATATCTCTGGTTTGCCATGTAAACCATTGTGGGATTGCTAAACCCCAACGCATGTCATGATTGCGCACTAGGCTATAATCATGGGGGTACAATCCGTAATAACAGTGCTTGCTGCCCCATCCTTATGAGACCACAGGAAAGCCACTAATTGGCAACCAAAAGGTAAGGATAGATAACCGGGGCTACAAGCAACATAAGATTCAGTATTTGAATGTCTGCCAACATTTGCATGTGCTGTCAGGAATCTTCATTTCAGTGTTTGGTACTCTGAGCACTAGTAAAGCAAGGGATATGACATAATGGCCTTAATTTAATATTTTTGGTTGACTTTTTCAAATTTCATTTTTTTTTTTTATTTTTTTTTTTGGGAGGTGGGTGGGAGAACACACGGATAGTTATGGGAAGTGGGACACTCCACTCAATGGCACCATGATGGGTGGTAAACAGCTTTTTACATAACTCTTAGTGTTGTCAACTATATAATTTTTACTTCATGTTGGTGGATAGAACACATGTACTGCTCTGCAGTATCTGACAATCACAAATTAAGTTTATTTTCTCCCGGGGGCGGGGCTTGACCACCAAGATGGCCAGCCGCACATTTGAGAGGCTCCTGCTAATCTGAGCTACAAGCTTGATTAAACTGGCGTGAAAGACTTACCATTTTGCTGCATAGCCAGTTTGATACAGCATCATTCTAGCTTGTATTTTGCCCATCCAGTCCTGAGGCCGACAACCCATTGCCAGGGAGAGGCGACAGATTGCGCGGCTGGGGTAGGGAGACCTGTAGTGACTCTATGGTTGTTGAACCGCAACCTTCACTAAGCCTGGATACTCGCAGTAGATGGAGTACTTTGAAGCAAAACTCAATAGGATATGCCAAGTTTTCTGGCAACATCTAAGCAGCTGACCTCATGACCCTGTCCTGCAAACCCCACAATTGCCATGGCTAATTCTTGGCAAAGGCTGAACCAGTAATACAGAACTGCCAATTCTTTCTTTTCAAGCGACAGGGTTTTGGTTTCACTGGTTTATTTTTTTATTTTTCTGTTGATAGTGCCCAGGCTCTCAAGCATTACTGTTTCTTCTACCTAAAACAGAGCTGTTCATAGTGTCGTGACAATGTTTAATCTGCAAAGTATGAGTAAGCATGTGCCTGCTGTTGTGCCAAGACAAGCATTTTTGTAACTCCAAGCTTTGACAAATAATGTAAAAAAAAAATGTCCTCCCTTCTGCATTTGAACACTGTGTGTGTGTGTGTATATATATATATATATATATATATATATATATATATATATATACATACATACATACATACATACATACATACATACATACATACATACTTTGTTTTGGTAACACATTATTGTCTTGCATATTTTTTTGTTAATGAGTTATGTTTTTTTTTTTTTTACTTTTTTCTTTCCCTAGACCATAGGAACTAAACCAGTTGCGCATATAGACCAATTCACAGCAGATATGTTGGCGACTGCTGAGCTAGCAGAGGAAGTGAGTTTGAATGGTTCTGGCAAACTGGTAAAGGTGAGTACATTTCTGTTAAAGTTTACTGTAGAGAGAATAGCATTTTATAAAGTATTGAATGGTAAAACTGCAAATGTGGCTTCATAAGTGTGCAGTTTGGTTGCGTTCGTACCCTTGATGTTACCTGGTATGTCCTTTTAAAGAAAAGCTGTTTATTTCCAAGTAAGCGTTCAGGAAAAATGATTTTCTTTATTTTTACAAAATTGATAAAGGGAAAAAAAATAACCTTTACTTGTTCTAAAGATGCCTAGTTCAGTCACATTTTTTCCATTATAGATAACTGGTTGTGCAAACCCAGGCAAAACTGTTACTATTGTCGTTCGTGGATCCAACAAATTGGTTATCGAAGAAGCTGAGAGATCCATCCATGATGCACTTTGTGTGATACGCTGCTTGGTAAAGAAAAGGTATATTGGTTTATATACTTGCATAATTTAAAGTGAACTACTTCTAGTCTTCCTTGACCCCTTATTACTCCTGGCAGTAAAGGTTGGAGAGTAAAAGGGATAGGGGGAAGAGGAAGCCAGAAAACTTAGAATTGTTTTTTTTTTTTAAATGTTTGTCGTTACCATTGTACAGAAGGTATAAAAATGGTGAATGGTGTGAGCGAGTGTATGTTTCAGGTTCCGAATGATATTTGATAATTGGATGTAGATTTCATGAACAAATTTTGGAATTGGAGGCTCAGTTCCTATGCTGAACCCATTGGGTGTGCTTCTCTATAATGTTTGAATTATTCTGATGTAGAAGTAATGTAGTGAACAAAGTGTTTGGAAGAAAATCCAACCCTATAAACTCAATAGTAGCGGTTGATTTTTGTAATCGAATTGAAGTGTCTAAGGTGTGAGTTTTAAATAACCGTATTTGTTAAACTTTGCAATGAACATACTTAAATTCCTGTAAGCTGTTATGGTTATGCATTTTGTTTTAGTGCTAAACAGAAGTTCCAGCAGCTTCTGTGCCTAATGAGGAAGTATTAGCCTGATCAGCAATGGGCAGCTGTTATTGGCTGATAGTGTCAACTGACTGCTATTTACCTACCAGAGCTCCCATTGCCTGTATGAATGGGTATGACTACAAGGAAGTGTGTAATCTCTGCCTTAGCCATAGCTCCAGTAGTCCCTACTTTTGTCTCTGTATATCTTTCGACTCCAGTGGAATTTCAGTAAAATTCCAACACATTCTGAGTATTTCTATGCAAGATTCCAGGGGACTCCAGGCACTACCAATTCAAAGAAATGAAATGATTATAGTGACTGTAGTGTTTTAATGTATCGGGGTTCTGCTGACAAGTGGGTTTATAAATAGCATGCCTATCCTCAATTAAAAATTGGACCTGAAATAGGACTACAATTATGCCTGTGAGTCACTGACAATCTATCGGTCAAGAATAAAAAATTCAATCAAAATGAGACAGTTTAGTGTTGCACATGATGACTTGTTCACTCTTGTTTTAGAGCGTTAATTGCTGGAGGAGGAGCCCCTGAGATTGAACTAGCCTTGCGTTTGAACGAATATTCTCGTACACTAAGTGGCATGGAGGCCTACTGCATCCGGGCCTTTGCAGATGCCATGGAAGTTATTCCATCAACGTTGGCTGAAAATGCAGGCCTTAACCCAATATCAACTGTAACAGAACTGCGGAACAGGCATGCACAGGGGGAGAAAACTGCTGGTATTAACATCAGAAAGGTAACTTCATCTGCTTCTTTCTGATATGTGCTGAATATTTTTTTTTTTTTTTAGGTAGTGGTCAGTAAAATGTTTGGAGGTTAACCATTGCATGTCTTACAATTCTTTGAAAATCTGTGACTTGGTATCCTGACCGTTGCGGGGACTGGGTAGTGTTTATGTTGCTTAGAGAGGGTTTCTTTAAATAATTGTTCAGCATTTTTGGTTCAAGGAATTTGGAAAATATGTATAAAATTCTACAACCAGTTTAATAAAAGTAATTGAATAACTTTCTTTTCTCACTTTAGGGTGGAATTTCTAACATTTTGGATGAGCTTGTTGTTCAGCCCCTGTTGGTGTCTATCAGCAGCCTGACCTTGGCTACAGAGACTGTGCGCAGTATTCTGAAAATAGATGATGTGGTCAGTATTTAATTTGTTTTACTCTCTGTGCTGAATGATATGCAATTCCCAGAACCTATTAGTATTCCTTCCACCCAGTGTCCTACATACAACATATCTCCTTACTATCCATTCTTAATTTTGGAAAATATTGCAGTGAGGCAATTCATAACTGCTTCAATTAGGATGGAGCACTGTATTAAATCACTTTATTGAACAGAATATTTTATATTTATAATAATCTCCCCTAATGTGTTTTTAAATGGTTCATATATTGGGTATAAATTTATATGTTGCAAGTCAATAAAATGAAAAACCAGTGGAACCTGGAATTTGTAAAATTGTAACTCCTAACTGACTTTGAAACAATATTTAACTTTTTTGATAAAAAGTATTTACGGTCAAAAAAAAAGCCCAACCCCCTTTGCCACATGAGGAATTTCACTTTCTCATCTGTACATATACTGCGACAGGATGAAGCAATAGGCTGTGTCTGGTGGGCTATAGCAAGTTCCAACTACACTTAATTGCTAGCCTTTTCTGTGATGCAGAATTACCATATACATTTGTAGGCAAAGGCGATGCTATGTCACAAAAGCTTATGCCGTGATTTGGTTAGGATGGATTCTGCTGTAGATCAGTTCTGGCATCCTGTGATTGCTTGGCACAAGTACATAAAATTGCTTATGTTTGACATCTGATGCATATGGGTATGGCCATGGGTGTCAGAGAATCTTATTTTTATCAAATATCTGAAAACAGCTTGTCAAAACCTGTAGGACAGTACCCATAGACTTGCATCCTATCCTCATGATAAACAGTTCTGGGTATGTTATTTGATGTGAGGGGAATTACTCTCACTGCACGTTGTAAAAATGTATGTGGAATTGTTGTAAAGGAGAAAAAAATAACATTTATTTTTCTTTCTACAGGTAAACACGCGATAAGCTGTGGCTAAATGGCATTCTGATATTTGACTTTATGAGCCCTGTCATTCTGTTCATGTCTTTGCTGGCTGTTAATGTTACTTGTCAGCACTTAATTTAATAAAATTTTTGCCTGATTATTGCCTCCTTTGTTGTCTTTGCTACCCAGCATTATTTATGCCTTGAAAATACATAGTACAAGTGGTAGAATGGATATTTGATCTAATCACAATCCATAATCTTTACCCTAAATTCAAAAAAGTTTTAACAAAACCACAAACAGATTACTCAAACAATAGAGATCATGTGCAATTAATTAATTTATTTTCTTTTATCATTTTTGCTTCTTAAAGTCATGGAACCAGCATTTTCTTTAGGTATATTCTTCAGTTTATAATGCCTGTGTCTTGATGGGTTTTTTTGTTTTTGTTTTTTTTCCCCTTTATGTCTCCCGTCCTGTGTTTATCTAGGGGAAAAGTGTACAAATTGTAATTAATCTAGCTTTCCCAAATAAAGTAACTTAGCAGTTGTATTTATTTATTCTTGCTAATGCCACCTGCAGGGGCTGCCCTAGTTCTATTTTCCCCTGTCAATGAATAACATAGCTGCTCATAGTATTATTGTGCCTGTGCTTTTCTTTGGCTTGAGTTCTGCTAACGGTTTATAGGAAACCTACCTACAGCCATATGCGTTTTTGGTAGGCGTCTCCCCACTTTCTCTGTGAACAAAGTTTTTGGCTCCGATTGTTTTTTGCATTTGTCTTCAAACACCATATATGTAGAAGGAATGCAAACAAAAACATGAACACTTACATTTGTTGCCCAGAGTATTGCTGTAAAGGGGAACTTAACAGTTCTCAGGATATATTTTTTTATTTTTTTTTATTCTCTATAACAAATGTGCTTGAGGTCTAAACAGTAAAATAAAATTCAGGAACTGAGCGTCTCCATGTTTCTGCCAAATGTAAAAAAAAAATGAATGCAACAGGCATTCAGGATAGAGAGAGAGAAGGAACAATATACTGTACTCCGGCCACCATAGAACCAGTTAGAGGGTGGCATGAGCACTGGGAAAAAGCAAACTGCTTTCTCTGCAGTTAGTGGGCAGGTACAAGGGAGGTGTCAAATGTGCACCATACTAAGACTATAACATTTACTCTAGTAATTACATGGCTATGGGTGGTCAGTGGGTATGTGACGGCAGGATGAATGACATGTGAGGCAGACCTGTCAGGCGTTGAGGGATCAAGTTTGGAGTTAAACTTCAGAAACTGTAACCCTTTAACCCCTTAAGGACCAAACTTCTGGAATAAAAGGGAATCATGACGTGTCACACACGTCATGTGTCCTTAAGGGGTTAAGGACACAGGACATGTCATGATTCCCTTTTATTCCAGAAGTTTAGTCCTTAAAGGGTTAAACGAACTCTCAAAGCACCATAACCACTACCGCTTGCTGCAGTGGCTATGTTGCCATGTGTGCCCTGGTACCACTTAAAATTTTTTAAATTTTTTTGCTTCAGTGGTTATGGGGAGTGGCAGCCTGCAGACCCCAGGCAAGAAGTAAAACCGCAGCAAAAAATGGTTAGACTACTATGTTGTAGGATGGGGTAGCAGGGCATTCCAAGCACCATAAGCAAGTAAGCTGTAGTGTTTATTGTGCTTTGGAGTGTTTAATTAAAGTAAGTTACGCCCAGTCACTCCTGCCACCGTGCCAACTGCATAGATCCTTGAGGAACGCTCCAAACACCATAACTACAGCCTGCTTTAGGTCTATAGCTTCATCTTAAAAATTAAATATATATATATAAATGTCCTTCCCCTTCCCCCATTTTGTCCCAATCATTTTTATATGGAGCACTTGATAAGAGTATTGGTACTGTTGGCACTGGTATCACTTTTCACTGCTATATGATTACAATAATTGTAAGTGCATCACCGGAGTTTTCTCCACCAATGATCTTGGTCATGCTCTGTTCTGTAGGGATTTCCAGCTGGAGGAGACATATTGCAGTGCATAACCCAGGTAAATTGTCTAATGGTTTGACATCCTACCATAGGATGCTGCCAGGGAAGTCCTGGCCCCTAGCATGTAAGCTCATGTTGACGCTTTATAAATAATATTGGTTATTGTGCTTATTATCATTTTGAAATGTACTATTTTGCAGCTTAGTGGTCTGATCCAGGTTTTGCATTCTTAGAAATCAATGGTAACACCCACCTGCCCTTTTAAAGGGACAGTCTAAGCACCATAACAAGTATAGTTTTGTGTGGTGGCTATTGGGTCACGAGTGCACCTCTCTTGTAAGAGCCTGTGACAAACTCCCCTTTTCAAGTGAGTATGCGACGAGTTCCTGGAGGAGCCTGCTTGCCAGCCTCCTGCCCATGGATCTTGTAAAGTGTAATGTAAAAGTCTCCGTTCGTGTATTTGGACTATACGGTCCGGGAACCGAACAGCCACACGAGCCGGAGACCACCCTGGAGCTTGTTAAGCCTAATTGAGGCTTTGTTGCAATTTCCACCGCAGTGTTCTAAATGTTCGTCTGGGTGGCCGCATTTCCTGTAGACGACCACGAAGTGGCGGCCATCTTGTTTGCATGAACACAGGCAGCTGTGTTTGGTCGTTGAGTTCATGGAACTGTTTTTGGACACTGAAACTCCCGAACTCCGCTGGACTTCCATGATCGACTGTGTTCGATTTTATAACACTTAGGAAGACACTGTTCGGTGGAAACGTTCACACGAACAAGGGGATCAAGCTCCAGGGTACGACTATTGACTAGATTCAGTAGTTGGTTCATTTTTAAACTACCGAACTAGACCGACCGCAAGCCCCGATTCTCTGAAACTGTTTTGGGCATGGGACCATGCATGCAGTCGGTAGGTCAGTCAAATCATGACTTCCAGGAAATTCCTGAACTGATCTGGGTGATTTTTGGATATGTTGGTCACCCAGATCAGGGCTATCAGGGAATGTAACATGTGGGGCTTTATGTATTTGTAAGGTTCTTTTGGGGGTGTTTGGGAACTGTGTGTTTTTTATGACTGGAGATAATTGAGTTTTGTACAGTGCTGGACTCAAATATGTCCAAGTCACAGGGGAGGGATTGTCTTGTTTTGTATGGGAGTGTCCTGGACCCAGGAGCCAATGTAATCATATGTGTGTTTACTGTGGTCTACTCTCCGGTCCAGAGGGGAGTGCCCCTTGCATGGAGACCTGCATATAAGGCCAGCTGTGGCTGCCATTAAAAGTATTAAGCTTGTACTCCCAGAACAATGTGTTGTCTGGTTACTGGGAGGGGGAAAGTAGAGATGGGCAAAAAAATTGGTTCGGTTTGGCATTCTGAAATTCGTGACTTCGCCGGTTCGGCAGTTCGGCAATTGCATTCTGAAATTCGGGACTTCGGGTAAGTGTAGGGTTAGGGGTAGAGGTACCCTAACCCTACTCTACTCCTAACTGAACTCATTTTGCCACTTTTCAGAAGTCCGAAACACTTCCGAATTCGGCGGTTCGGACATTCAGAAGCATCTGAATGTCCGAAATTCATCCGCGTTTCCATTCGGACCGAACCAAATTGCACATGTCTAGGGGAAAGGGCTATTCTTAAATCACTGTTCCAGTGTGGAGGATTCAACAGGGAAAGTCCTTGTAAGGATTAGAGCTCCCAGCACTGAGTGTTGTCCAGTGCCTGGGGTAGTCTAGAGCGAATTCCTCATTCTGTTCCAGGTCCCTAGTCAAGCCACGGTGACTGGGCAGAAGAGATGCGGTTTGTCCCCTGTTCCAGCTAGCAAGCGGTCCTACGTTACAAAGCCAAACAATTTTCTCATTGTCTATATCTAAAGAATGGACAGAACCATGTAAGCAAAGGTCAGTCCGTGTAGTCCTTACTCTTTTTTTATCGGGTCTTAAAGCAGATGGCATTTGCTGGCCCGGTTGAAAGTAGTGTATGTTTCTATGCAAGTTTTAGTTCATGCCCTTACCTTTCTCTTTCTGTGTAGCCGTCCCAAGAGAACCTGGATCCAACAAATTTAGGTTATGTATATATTTTTTTCCTTTCCGTTTGTGTCATACATTTCTGACTGAGCCAGTTTTTTCTGTTTTTTTTTTTTTTGGCACATGATTGTGTCTCCTTTTTATACATGGGCAGTGCCATAAATTGTCAAAAAATAAAAATGACAAAGGAGCAAGATGAAAGTGTAAAATGGAAAATGTTGGTGTGACAAATGGGGGAGATGCATAAATAGATACCCTTTTTAGATATGACCCCCAATGTGTCTAAACCATTTTGATAACAAAGTTTCCCAACCCTAAAACTCAATCAGACTCTCTTGAGGATTATGAAAAGGGTAGGCACTGCTAGCCTGGCACGTTTGTTCCCCTCTCTCCTTTATTTTATTTAAAAAAGAATAAAAATGAAAAGACTTCTAAAAATAAACCAATTGGAAAAAAAAAAATGTGCTGCCTTAATCTTTCTTTCATTATAATCTTTAGTAAACCACCTGTTACCTGTATAATCTGAGACACTAAATCCTGCTCCCTCACACCTCCCCTGCCCTGCATGACATATGGCCATTGTGGGCATTATCCAGGGATTTCTTTTGTGCTCGTGCAGTAACCTGGTAACCTGTGCCTGGCCGCTTGTCGTTTTTCCTCTCTCGCGCCTTTCTGTCCGCTCGCGGCTCCCGTAGCATCCCTGGTTGCTAGGCAGCGAGGAGCAAGGCGTTAGAGATCTCTCTCTCTCTGCCAAGATGGCGAAGACCCACCGGGAATCAATGCTGACCACAGCCTGCATCCAGACCCCGGTACACCCGCACACCCGGACCCCCATCACTCTGTATGAGAGGGAGGAGAGGAGGAGGGGGTACAGAGACCCGGAAACCCCTGATAACAGGCGGGGGGCAGAGAGGGAGGAAGAGGTAATGGCTGATTATAAAGTACCATCATCACTTAACATATTATAATAATAATAATAATAAAAGGCTCGGCTTTCACTTTAAATGACTGCAAATAGTCAAGTTTATAGTTATATATTTATTATTTAAATGAATTAAAAGTTATCCCGTAAGTCCTGATCTGTCCTCTGTTAGGAACAATGGAAAACAAACAGTAAGGAGGTGGTGCTGGTATCAGTTAATTTAATATTATTATTATTTTTTGTAGAGGAGGCCATTTGTAAATCTGCCTTTAATTCAGAATAGCAAGTTGTGTTTTGTGATATTAGTTATTTATAAGGAATAATGCACTTAAAAAATAACCATAAATATATGGTAACATTTACGGTGTAATGTATCTGTGCAGTACTGTGTAGTGTAACATGTAAAAATTATGGCTGTGCATATAACAGCAATTTTAAGTAAAAAAAATATATATATGGATAAAAAATCCTACAAGAGGACATAGTCTTAAATTAGAGGGGCAACGGTTTAAAAATAATTTCAGGAAGTATTACTTTACTGAGAGGGTAGTGGATGCATGGAATAGCCTTCCAGCTGAAGTGATAGAGGTTAACACAGTGAGGGAGTTTACGCATGCGTGGGATAGGCATAAGGGTATCCTAGCTATAAGATAAGGCCAGGGACTAATGAAAGTATTTAGAAAATTGGGCAGACTAGATGGGCCGAATGGTTCTTATCTGCCATCGCATTCTATGTTTGCTCAAGTGATAACTGTATATATAGAAACAGTCATGATTTCTACCCTCAAAACCATAAAATAGCTAAGTCAAACTCATGCAAAAGTGCCTATAGATATTTAAACAGGGGACGTAAAGAATAATTTAGCCCTGCATTAGAGTGTGCTTGGGCACATCTGGCAACCACTTGCACAAGCCTATGGCAAAAATGCAGGATAAATCAGGCTACTATAAGGTTGTAAATATTAAAGGGAATTATGGGATTATGAAATAAAAAAGTACCCCCCTATTTTTCATGCATTATATAAAAATGCATAAAAAATATATATATAAAAAAACCCACATATATTTACAATTCTCTTGTTTAGCCTGTCCATTTTAGATCTGTCCCTAAAAATTGATAGAAGCTTTATCATTCATACACTCTCCACTGCTTGGCTTGGAAGGGAGTTCATCAGGAGTTCTGCAGGAGGAGCAGCAGTTTTGAGATATCACTGCAGTTCGAAGTTACTCTTGAGGAAACATCCTTTTCACAACCATGCACTGTTTTCAGGGTTTTGGCTTGACATAAGGGCATCTTTTAAGCATCTTTTCATCTTACATTGAAACAAAAATAACTTGTCATTTAGGTGGTAAAAAAAAACTAACTTGGCAAACTGTGTTTTCTATTAAAATTGTTTTAAATATGATATATGTCCCGCGCTAACGGACCCACAATGGGAAACATATGTAAGGAAGGCTGAACTTGATGGACGCAAGTCTCTTTTCAGCTATGTAACTATGTAACAACAAAACTATATTTGTTGCACAGTGTCTTAGCACTGTTTACAAACTGGGTGTCTTGGTGTCTTAGCGCTGATAACAAACTATTAACGTAACATTGAGAACTAGTCTGAGTGCACAGACACATGTAGCCAAGCCTGCTGTTAGTTGAATCCCCTGTGTCAGACTGGCAGTATGTTTTGCTGACAATTTAGTGTAACCTGTAAACTCTAGCAGTCTTTCAAAGAGCTTAATGGCGGTGAACGTTAGCTCTTACCATCTGCTACTGTGTGATCTACAAAATCAGGCCCATCTGTTCTCCAGTCCATCTTAATAATGTGATTCTTAATTAAACTAGCTGGCTGAACTCATGTGTACATTGAAAAGATTATGTAAAAACAGAAGAATTTTGTATACTATACTAAAGTATGGAAATTGAATTACGTATTGCTGCACTGCTGGAGGGAATTTATTGATCTTTGCGAAATTAGTGACATAAACAAGGCACTTACTGTGAGACACAAGGATACAACTATCATGTGCCTGCACACACTCATACACATGCACTGTCAGAGATGTACAGTCCCAAAAAGACAGACAGAGACAAATATAGGAATACTCTTTTTAGCAACCCTCCTTTTGGGTGCAGGATGATGGCCTCCTTTGTGTCTTGTGAAAAGGGGTTTGTAACAATGATACCTCACCTTTCTCTTGCACTGCATCCTAGGAGTATCAGGAGGTGTTATAACCTCTCAACACATTTTCATGTCAGAGTGAATGGAATTGTTAGTAAAGATTATTAATGGGCTTCTCTGTGGTCTTCTTAGGAGATATACTTCTATCTGCCCAAGTTTATATATATATATATATATATATATATATATATATATATATATATATATATATAATCTCTCTAGCAAACTAAATTAAAAGTTAATATACAGAAATAACCATAAAATATATGGTAACATTTACGGTGTAATGTATCTGTGCAGTACTGTGTAGTGTAACAAATAAAAATTATGGCTGTGCATATAACAGCAATTTTTTTTTTTTTTAATTCTTTATTTTTCTTGTGCATTCAGTTACAACATGCTTGCAGCGCCACGACGGCGTGTACAAAGCTATTCAATGTTCTACAATGTCATGGCAGGATAAACAGCACATTTTAAATTTTTCGAAATAACAGGCTTAGTACACATGAATAACACTTTTATAGCTAGTCTATGCTTGCTTAATTAAGTAGTTATGGTATAATCAGTGAGGTAAAGGCTTATGCAAGATAACATCAAGTACAGATTTCTCTACACTGATTAATTAAATGTGACCACCAGGGGGCAGCGAGTTTCTGGGCTAGTCGGATAGAGTAGTCATGTGGGCTCAGTCATTGTTAAGTGGTTTCTTACTGATTTCTGTGCGGATCTGCAAAAGCAAGATCATCTATAATAAACTCAAAAGGCAATACCGAAAATGAAATGCTAACATGAAGGATATACAGTGCTCTGCTTGGCTTTTAATTATGTATGTTTAGCAGCCGCCCAGGTGCTCCAGCAGCTGTGCTATATCGGCTGGCATCCTGGCTGTAGTCAAGTCCCTTATGTTCCACGCTGATTGCTTAAAAGCTTAGGTACTTGTTGGCCAGGAGTGTATTCTTATGTGACTGCTGGCATCAGCCTCAGGTGTAGAATAAAGCCTCCAGTTTAGGAAGGGTCAGTGTCCCACTGTAGTCCCGCAGATCCGCTGATAATAGTGGAAGATGTAGCCTCAAATATTGCAAATATGTGCCGAGCCTGCGTGACGAATGTGCACCCTTCAAATCCGTTCTCCGGCTTATAATGGAAGCGGCGGCCATCTTGGATTTTGCCACGCGGTCCCTGCTGATTGTTTCACCGCCCGGATTGCCATAGTTGGTCACTGCTTCCACGGGGGCGGGGGGAAGAGCACGGCGCCCTCAGTAGGCGTGTGAGAGGACCCGGCGGACTAAGCGCGGGAGATCGGCCGCTTCTCCCGCCAGAGTCTCACGGCAGGCCGCAATCCTGTCCGCCCATCAGTCATCATCGCCGGTAGGACGGGGCCGACAGCTCCTCAGAGAGTTGTTGCTCGGCTCCCCTCTGCCTTCTAACAGCTGTTGGGTGTTTTTTTTTGGGAAAGATAAGGTAGTTTTGGGCTGAATGTTGGTGTTTCATAGTGGAGCCGAGGTGCCCCACGTCCATCCAGCTCCGAGGTCAGGCCCCGCCCCTATAACAGCAATTTTAAGTAAAAAAATATATATATGGATAAAAAAAATCCTACAAGAGGACATAGTCTTAAATTAGAGGGGCAACGGTTTAAAAATAATTTCAGGAAGTATTACTATATATATATAAAACAACAACGACCATAGTACACATCAGCTCCAATACATACAGTAAAAACCAAAGGAAAAGTTACCTGCGCTCTTTTCCATATCCCTATGTATATTTAGACAAATGGAGGTAATTTAGTTACTCCAATGGCCATTGGAGGGAATGCCCGCCTGCCAACATCAAGGCAAAACTCTTAGACCTCTATTAGAGATATCTATAATTTATTTTTATTTTTTTGTATCACACAGCATGTTACAATGCTGCCGCCCATCCCATGTGTTCCCTATTAAGGGTTAATAAGCATGTAGAGGTGTATATAAAAAAAAATACCCCTCTCTGTCTCATTAGAGATATCTTTGCCAGAAGCTCAAGGAAGCAAGGTGAATGATTAGTGTAGGACCCAAGAGGTTTGCCTTGATGTGGCAGGTGGGCATCCCAAAATATATTGTTGGGAGCAGAGGGCCAAGCACTGAGGGACATCGGCGCTGGATTCAGGTAAGTGGCTGAATGGATTTTAAGAGGGGGGGAGGGCAGACAGGGGGGGTGGCGGGCACTCCTGGAGCCTATAGTGCCAGGAAAACGGGTTTATTTTCCTGGCACTATAGGATCCCTTTAAACACAAGGCTGGAAAGATAGCTGGTATAGCTCTTTTACCATATAACAATGTTGTGTCATGTAATTATATTGTAGCACAAAGCGGCAAAATGAGTTATACAATGTAGTACATTTATGAAGGTGGGTTTACGGCGCAGGTGCATACTCTACATCCCCATATTCCATGACTGGCATTAGCATTTCTTGCCCTTTCCTTACCGTGGGGCTTAGGCAGGATACATCTGTACAAAGCCACTCAACCATGAATAGTTTTTAAGTTACAAGCTCTAGGGCTGGTATAGCCATATGGTCACAGCCTGTCATTGCCATCCATGGTTGGACAGCTTTTGGAGGATATTCCGGAAGTGAATCTTATGACTACTTTAGTAAAATGCAGGGGTTATGGTACTTTGCCCCTTATAAAAGAATCTTGAATGCTGTTATTGTGATCACAATTAAAATTCACATTAAAATTAACCTGGATTTTCCTTGGAGTAGGATGATGACCTTGATTCTGACATGGAAAAGGATGAGGATTCCAAAACTTGGCAAAATAGAGACTGGTACATAGACATTACCAAAGTACAAAATTCAGACCAAGCCTATTATACGCAGCTGGAGAGACTGAAAACTGCTCATCTGCAGAGCATGGAGCAACTTGAACGAATGTATGAACAGAAATTAAACCTAAAAGGAGTTCAGAGTACTGAACCTGACCAGGCAGTTGCCAGAAAAAAATGGAGGTAAGCAGCTATGTTTTTGCACTGTTTCGGACACTGGTTCTCATTTCCTGTATCAGGATCCAAATATTAGTCCCTAAATCTCCTCTGTGGTTAACAGCAGTTGGAACAAACACTTCATATTTAATACACCCAGACAACTGATTTAGTTGTTATATCAGTCCTGCCTTTCCATGTGCATTGCAGACCCCTTTGACTATGAAACATGTCCAATAATGTTGTTTTGACATGTTTGTTGTCTATATGTAAGGATACATACCCTTAGACTACACCACTTATGTGATGTCCTTAGCTCCTCAAGTAGGCACCACATCAGTTTCCCTCAGACACCTTTGACAGTGTTTCTGGTGCTAGACACTGTAGCTTCACCAGTTTTTCGATATAATGAAGTCACACCCTCTTCATGATGTCATCGGCATAAAATCTTGTCATTGTAAACATTTACTCATATTTTGAGGGCGTGACACGCCCAGGCCTACAAAGACTTGAGCTTTCAGTGCCCTGTTGTGGTTCCATTTTGGTTATCTGAGAGCGCATTTCTTTATTGCTTGATTCCTGGTTTATTGAAACCTGCCTGTCTCAACTATTCTGATTTCTGTATCCCTGGCTTGTTTTTTTTTTTTTTTTTAAATTCCTGATACTTGTCTTGTATCTTGACATTGCTTATTTTCTGTCTTTGGTATGTAAGCCCAGCCACTCTAAGGTCCAGTAATACCAGTCTGTTTTTGCTTGTCCTGTGTGACTATCCTGCTTCCTGGGTGATGACCTATCCTGGTAATGGATACTGTTAAAACTGAGAAAAGGGTCACTGAAGTTTTTGAAATTCAAATGAACTCTCCAAGCACTATAACCATTACAGCATTGCAGTGGTTATGGTGCCAGGAGTGCAATGGTGCCTCCCAGAGTAATTTTTCAAATCGTTTTAGAATTATTTGACAATGTGGGTCCCTCCGGCACACAGCCTTGGTCTGGTCTTCTATTGCAGTAGAAGCCAGATGTCCTCATTGAGCCTGGCCAATCAAGGATCTTACTCATTGGTTGAGGGCACTCACACTTGTACTGTTCTTTTAAGAATAGGTTGCCAAACCATGTAAGTAATTTTTGACCCTGTCAAAAACCTCCACGAATAACTGGCATAGGATGTCAGTCTAGCCCAGTGACCTCTGCTGGTGGATGCCTTCTATAAGAAATTGGTTTTTATTCACACCACAAATGCAAATCTCAAAAGAATATTTGTAAATGTTTTACATTTTGACTTAATATCATTAAAAAAATTTATTTAACAAATGTGAAACCCTAATTTAAATACTACATATACTATATGTAGTGTTACTTACCCAGTCGGCACAGAGATCCCATATTAACACATCTGACTAGTTTATACATCCTTCTGTTATTCTGTTTTCCTGACTACGGCTAATTATTCGATTATTCTGTCTCTCTGTTATTCTGACCTTGACTTGTATTTAAATACGGTTTCTCTGTTTTATGCATTAAACTGGGCCACTCTCAGATCCAGTAATATGTCTGTTCTATCTAGTCTGCTAGACAATGAGTGTTAGGTTATCTTCCTAAATATTTAGTACTCTGATACCATGTTTGGTTTGTATATTTTCATGCTTCCGAACATTGACTGTGGGTAGGATTAGTAGGAGATCATGGTGATATTACCAGACCCAGGCTCTCCGGGAAAAGGGGCAGGTCGCCAGGACCAGTGCTAGGATTTTTAGTTACACAGGCGAAGATGCATTTTGGTGCCCCCCACCCTCGTTTAAAATAAGGTTCATACAAACACAGAAATAATCATACAGAGACATACAGACACAGAGACATACATGCATACAGAGACATACAGACACAGAGACATACATGCATACAGAGACATACAGACACAGAGACATACATGCATACAGAGACATGCAGGCATATAAAGACATACATACAGAGGCATACATACATACATACATACACACAGGCAAACAAAGACATACACGCATACAGAGACATACCGTCATACAGACACATACATATATACAGGTATACAGAGACATACAGGCATACAGACACATACGTACAAAGACATACAGGCATACAGACACATACATTTGTACATACATAGACATACAGGCATACAGAAACAGACACATACATTTTGTACAGAGACATACAGGCATACAGAGACATACAGGCATACAGAGACATACAGGCATAGAGAAACATACATACAAAGACATACAGGCATACAGAGACCTACATACATACATACAGAGACATACATACATACATACAGAGACATACATACATACAGAGACATACACAATTACATACTTACATCAGTTCAATCTTGTCCCCTGGATGCATGCTGTCTGGCTCCTTGGAGTCCTGTCCTGCAGCCCAGCCCCATCACAGGGCGCCAGCCACGCTGTGTGGTACACAGGGAGCAGGGATATGATGTCATTCATATCCTCACCCCCTCCACACAGCCTGCGGCAGACACCAGGGTAGGTGCAGTGGCGTACACATGACCCATGGGGCCCTGTGCGCAAATTGATCCGTGCCCCCCCCCCTCTCGCGCTTACTCTGCGCGGGCCGGGGCCGCAACACATGGCGGAGGGCACCTGGTCGCAGGGGTTGCAGGGCTGTATGTATGCCAGTGCATGCAGATGCACACACACTTAAAGGACCACTACAGACACCCAGATCACATCAGCTCAATGAAGTGGTCTGGGTGTCAGGTCCCTCTAGTTTTAACCCTGCAGCTGAAAACATAGCAGTTTCAGAGAAACTGCTATGTTTCACCGAGGGTTAATCCAGCCTCTAGTGGATGTCTCACTGACAGCCGCTAGAGGAGCTTCCGCTATTCTAAAACACTGAACGTCCATAGGAAAGCATTGAGTAATGCTTTCCTATGGGCGGTTTGAATGCGTGCGCGGCAAGAGCATTCGGAGCTGAGAGGTGGAGGGATCCCCAGCGCCAAGGGAGTCCGACGCTAGAGAAAGGTAAGTGCTGAAGACACACACACACTCTCACGAACAGATGCATACACACCAGCTAACAGACACACACATTTACTGACAGACACACTCAGCGACAGACATACATACACACTCACTTACAAAACATACACTCTCACTGACAAACATACACTCACTAACAGACATCAAACAGACTCACTAATACACACACAAACACACTCAGTAAGAGACACACAGTAACACACTCACTGACACACTAGCAGACACACACACTGACACACTAGCAGACACACACACTGACACTCACTAGCAGACACACACACTGACACTAGCAGACACACTCACTGACACTAGCAGACACACTCACTGACACTAGCAGACACACTCACTGACACTCACTAGCAGACACACACTGACACTCACTAGCAGACACACTCACTGACACTCACTAGCAGACACACACACTGACACTCACTAGCAGTCACACACACTGACACTCACTAGCAGACAGACACACACACACTAACACATGTTTTTTTTTTAATTTAATCCCCCAGCCTCCTTACCTTTTGGAGTGCTGAAGGGATTCCCTGGGGTCCAGTGGTGCTGCTGGGCTCCTGGGCGGGCGGGTAGGCAGGCTGGCTGGCGGGCACGCGCGCGAGGGAGCACGCTCCCATGTGTGCTTCCTCTTCAGCTCCCTCACGCACCGCGTAGGGATGCCGGCGCCGGAAGATGACGTCATCTTTCGGCTCCGGTATCAGTATGCGGCGCGCGAGGGAGCTGAAGAGGAAGCACACATGGGAGAGTCTTCTTTCGCGCGCCCGCAGAACCGGGCGCTCGGCCACGCTACCTTCCGGTCAGCCTGATTTTGCGCCCCCAGGGCCGGTGCGCCCTTAGGCGGCCACCTGGGCCGCCTTATGGTAGCGCCGGCCCTGCAGGTCGCCCAAAAGTGGGAATTAGTCTAGTGTGCCTGCTTTCCACACAGCCCTACACATGTGCCAAACTTGCTCTGTTTGTTGAATGTACTGAGTTCACTTTGTGCAAACATTTCATCTAATCACTGCACATGTTGAGGCCCAAATTTGGGTTTGTGGGAAGTATGTTCTATAATTAATATAAGATTCGTGCCTCTAACAATGAATCCCAGTAAATGTATCATCTAGACACATTGAAATAAGATCTGTGCTGCAAATAGCCATACAACACATATACCAGTCACACATATATATATATATATATATATATATATATATATATCTGTAACTTGTACAATTTCAAATATGTGTCATAGACAAAGGAACATAAATTAATACTAGCTACTGATCTTGAATGTTAAACAAAAATATGTCTATATCCTCTACAATACATACTCCAGAGAGCGGATATCAGTTTGGAATGGTGTCAAAAGTAAAGTGAAACATAGAATGTGACGGCAGATAAGAACCATTCAGCCCATCTAGTCTGCCCAAACAAGTACGGGATATATAGATGATATATGCTAAGCATGCGGCGAGTGCCTTGCGCTTTTTATCCAACTCTGGTATGACAAGAGATCTGTGCTTATTCTTCTCCAAAGCAAAAGCAACATGACCCCGACGTGATTTGAACACGCAACCTTCTGATCTGGAGTCAGACGCGCTACCGTTGCGCCATGAGGTCTCACTGTTAGTGGCAGTGATAATGCCATGCTTCTTCACTTTAAACCTCAGGAAGCATGTGTCACCTTTCGCCACACAGTAGTTCTTATAGGGAAGAAAATAGGTTACTTTTATGAGGACCTTAGAATTATGTAAGAATTGCCAACAACTCATAGAGAGAGAGTGAAAACACAAACACATTTCTTGTAGGTTTTTTTTTTGTATGATTTAAAATTCCTGTAGCATAAGTATGGTTGACAAAGTAGTTTTCCTCAAGGGAATTTGTGCTGATTTTTACCTGGTATTTTTGTCTTTTTTCTCTGTAATATTTGGCAACTTGGTCAGTTAATCATGACATGTATCATCTTTTTTAATGTTCAGGCCACTGTGGGAAGAAGGATGTTTACAGCCAACTCTATGTGAAGAGTGCTTCCTAAAGCACGATTTCAATTGCAGTGTTTCTTCACAGTTATTAGACAGCTCAGCTGATGAATTGACTGATGGAGAAACTTGCAGTGGCTCAGAGGAATCAGTACCTGCCAGAAGTAAAATCGCTCAAATGTGGAATGGATTTACAATTGAGGATTATATTCAAAATATGTTGTGTCCCGATCATCGTAAGGCCCAAATGCAGAGTAACAAAAAGAAAGCGTGGTCACATAAACTGACCGTTCCTGAACCGTTCCAGATGACAGTAAGGGAATCAAAGAAAAAAGAGATGAATATAAAATCAAAGTCAGAAATTGAACTGGAAAACAACATATTGAAAAAGGCATTAGAAGAGGAGGCGGAATGTCAGAAGAAGTTTCGAGCCAATCCAGTTCCAGCATCTGTCTATCTTCCACTGTACCATGAAATAGTAGAAAGGAACGAGGAAAGGCGCAAATTTGTTAAAGAAAAAAGCAAAGAAATCCTCTTGGCATCTCAGAAACCATTCCAGTTTATTGAGAGAGAAAAACACAAGAAAGCAGTTCAAAAGCTTCACCTCTCTAGACTTCCAAATCCAGAACACAAAGCTAAACTTTTTAAAGCAAAGCCAGTTCCAAAGTCTATTTATGGAGAGTCTGCTAAGGAGAGGCTTAAAGAAGATGAGTTATATCGGGGTATCAGGATACACATGAGAGCACAAGAACTCTTAAATAGTTCTGCTTACCCAACTAGTACACTAGCTGGGAGCAGTAGATCAGGAAGAAAGAAGTCAAGATGCTTTAAACCAAAAGAGGAAATTGAGCACAAACCAAAAATCAATTCCTTTGTACCCAACTTTGAAGTTCTTCACCAAAAGAACCATAAACGCTTATTAAAAAGCAAACATTCAAAGCATGTTACAGTCTGCGAACCTTTTTGCCTTCGTACAGACCACATATCTCATACAGACAAGATTCTCAAAGATATTGAAGCAGATGGAGAATACTTAAAGGAAACACGCTGGCCATATAAATCCCCAAGAAAGCCTTCACCAAGAGATGAATGGGATGACATATCACCCCGGGGAGGGCCTCCATCTTCAACTCCAAAATCAACAGAATCTTCCAGGAGAAGGCAACATGCAATCAGGTAAACAAACATTAGTAATTAACAAAATATCAACTAAATGTTAACTCATTTTTTTTTATTTATACTCTCAAGATACTCTAGACCAGGAGGACAACAAAAACACTTGCAAGCTTTGTCTCTGATTGCAGCTTGGTGGGCAACTCACAGAGGTTTACTGACAAATGGTGATTTACCAATCAATCAACCATTCTTCAGTGCACCTTTTTGATTTGTCCACCATTGTTTTGATTTTTTCTGTCCATGGGAGGCTGCGGTTTTCCCCATATGATGGAACGTGGAGGGTCTGAAGGGATCATAGGAGATTCCAGGAGTGCATCTCAACTCAAACTCATATTGCTTTTTGCAGCATTATTTTATTCTGCAACATTAGAGCTCTCCATCTTCACATCCATTTTATTTAGAGGGTTAACTATTTAAGGACGCATGACAGCATTGTTCTGTCACAATTGTGCATCCCTTAAGGATCCATGACAGAATAATTCCATTGTGCACCATTTTATCAGCAGGGACTATTTGCCTGCTGGCTGTTGGAAAAACCCAAGGTATAATTCACTACATGGCCCTGTCCACTGTCAGCTGGGGCCAGAATTAGAGGTTTTATACTGACTGATGAGTTGTGAGCTGCACTCAAAGTGAGTGCTTCACACAGCACTTTACATTTCCGTGTCTGTGTCTGAGCCTCTGGATTTAAATATTCATTTAAATTAGAATTAGTAGTGTTAGTTATCATGTTAAGATTTGTTAGGGTAAGGGTGTGTTAGGGTTAGTTAGTGGTTTAGGGTTACAGTTAGGGTAGGATTGTGGGTAACAGGGTTAAGGATTAGGATTAGTGTTTGCTAGGATTAGTTAGTATTAGTGGGTCAGAGTTAATATTTAGGGTTAGTGTTACAGTAAGGGTTAGCATTATAGTTAGTATTAGATTTATTCATGTCAGTCCTAATGGGTTGACAGCATAGCCCCGTCTTCCCTTTACTAATCAGGTTTACGAAATATACAATTAAAAACCTTATATGTGTGTATGTAAAAAATCAAAACAAAAAAAACTGCAATTTTGCTACAATGTAAAAAGTGTCTATACCCTTAGGTAAATACCCAGTTATGTCTGCTTTATATAAATATATATGCACTTTTGAGTGGTACGTTTGTTTTCTGTGATGCTATTAAATTTAGAAGACAAACATACCAAATTTTAACACAGTTACACATTGAAACTGTATTATACTCCTTATATTTTGTGACTTATAATTAACAAAATAAAATGAAAACAGAGGCATTTGAAAAAACAGTATAGTTGGTGCAATAAATGAAAAAGATAGAAATTGCACACACAGAGCAAAAAATGCTAAGATTGCTTGTATCGTTAAATATGGGGATATTGGAGTGCTTGCTTGGTTTAAGTAATTCAGGAAATGGACCCACACAAGATGTGAAAGTTCAGATCAGTTCTGGATGTTTGATGTACTGTGCATTTAGAAAGTTTCACTATCACAATCAGATATTACAGGGCATAATCATTACACTATTTGGGACCTGGACCACGTTAAGACAAAAGAGAAGCGGAGCTTACCAGCCAGACAAACCATTAGATTTTATTATTTTTTTACGATGATCCAAATACAGAATAAAGCCTACAGACACGAGTAATATGTGGCAAATTAAGTGGAATACAGTCATAAAGTGATCAACATAAGAGCACAAACCACAAACACCAATGGCAAGTTCCCGCTGATCAAATCACTTTTACAACTTTGCACCATAAATGGTCATTACATGGCCTAAAATTTATAACGGTATTTGGTATTAAACGATGTACCATGAATAACCCTCCACACTGCAGACAAATAATGAAACATGTTAATAAGATTAACATTTATGGCATTGGCAGTTCTCTGGCTCGAAAATCTATAAAAATGTTCATCATGAAAAATACCTGCTTTCCAGTCCTTGTGAGATACAAGAATCTTCAGGTACACACTTTGTTTTTGGCATAACTGAAATATATATCCGACTGTGCTTTTCCTACCTACTTGTTTTACTAGCTGGTAGACGTAGCTTGAGTCTTCCTCTAGTTGGCAGTATTCCCTTAGTAGGCCCCATGTAAGTTCCCTTATCCCTTTTTGGAAACTGACTGGATTTTGAGTTGGTTTCTATCCCCACTCAGGAAGTCTATCGAGGACAAAGAAAAACAGGAAGAAGACCTGAAAAAAAGGACAGCAAGACAGAAACATCTAAAGAAACGCATAATAGCCCGAGCTAAAGCATTTGATCCACTCCAAAACATGTCCTTGTTGTCCTGTAGTAAATTAAAAGAGTTGAGGTAACTGTTTGAAATCATCCATTTGTAGGCAAGCAAAAATGCTAGTATTGTGCTAATTAAGCCACTGTTTGGCTCACGGCTGGCCAAACAAGAGATATATCCTCCACTTATTAGGTAACGAAAAGTTTTTGCAAAGTGTGGTGATTGATATGCAATTCAGCTGATAATATGATGCTGTGATTTTTGTGTGTGGGAGTGGGGGAGGGAGGGAGGTTATCATTATTATTTCCGGACTTTATCTGTGGTCATTTAGAAAAAGTAAAGAAATTAATGACAGGTAGAGCAATAGTTCTATTGTTTTGTTATTTGTATTTGTAGTGGCATAATTATTTCAAATAAATTTTTTCCAGTGAAAGCTTTGTTACTTTTCCTTTAGTGTAAAACAACTGACTTGTTATGTAAATTTGTACAATAGGAAACAAGACGTTCAAAGGACAAGAGAGTACTTTGAAGAATTGGGAGCAATGAAAGAGCGAGTTAACAGGACGCCATTGTTATTGGAAAGAGCGACAAAGGTTTGTCATCAGTATTTTCAAACATTAACATTGCTTCTGCTGACACAGCTGACTGATAACTTTACAAAACATTTTCTATCGTTTATCACTTGTCCTTAGTATGCACTAACTCATTGTACAGTTATTGGAAGCTGCTTTAAAAAAAATCAATTTAATAAACTCTGCTCCCCCAGTAAGCATGCACAGTCTCTCTAGAGCTGATGAAAATCACAGTGAGAAGCGCGGAAGCGCCTCTAGCGGCTGTCAATGAGACAGCCACTAAAGGCTGGATTAACCCTAAAGTAAACATAGCAGTTTCTCTGACACTGCTATGTTTACAGCAGAAAGGGTTAATCCTAGGTGGACCTGGCACCCAGACCACTTCATTAAGCTGAAGTGGCCTGGGTGCCTATAGTGGTCCTTTAAAGTGAAACTATCATTCACAAATAGCTTGGGTTACAAGTTGACATTCAGATAGGCATAAATTCAATACATACACTTTGCTGGTGAAATCTCTAGCAAATGTATTGGTTACAATATTAAGCCATTTGTCCTCTGTTTCCTCATCCATCATGGACTCCTGGAGTGGAAAGAGTAGCCATCCCATCATGTCATCAAATGACAAAATCAGTATCCCACAGTTCCTAGCATGTAGGAGCATGCTTGTAATTATGGGATGCCATATCATCACATGGAGCTCTGGGCCAATGGCATAGCAGCAAAGCCCAAGAAGATATTACAATGTTGAGTAACTCTTCATCTATACATTTGCTAGCGCTTTGGGTGGCACAATGTAGAGATTACATTTCATACTCTTTAAAATAGCACCAATTCATATTGGCCATGGAATAGAACTGTAATTAATGTCCACTTAGTTATTTAGACAAATGTAACAAATAAGAGATAAATGAAGAACCAATTCAATCCTTCTCGCAAACCTTCTGAGGTCCAGAACCGCCGGACACCAGCCGAACTCCATTGGATATATGTGCTGGAGCTCACCTAAGTGTTGTGAGTGCTCTAGGCAGGGTTTTGTCGATTGTGATCAATTTAGGCGATGGTTTAGGCATGTATTGCCTGGAGATTGTCCAAGAGGCACCCATCTGGCTCAACAGTTAGGCTCCGCCCCCACAATTTAATAAATAATCATTTTTAATGTTACAGCTTGTTTGGCTCTACCTAAATAGTAAAGTGCCTCAATTAATTTTATGCACTAGTTGGCTATTATGAAACTACATCTCCCATCATGCTTTCTTATCCAGAGGCGAGCATCAAGCTGCTAGATCACTTTCAGTTAATTATTATTATTATTATTATTTATATAGCGCCATCAGATTCCGTAGCGCTGTACAATGGGTGGACTAACAGACATTTAATTGTAACCAGAAACTTGACGTACAGCTTGTATTCTAGAGGTTATGGCATTCTGCATCCCTGTGTATTTTTTTCTCAGCCCTCCCTGGCACAAGTCTCTCCATCTGAACATGATGTATCCCAGCAGATATATCTGTATCACTAAGCATCTATCATCTACATCTAACAGCAATTATTCCTTTTTTCCCCCCCTTAGACAATACTGCTGCTGCTACCCTTTTCACAATAGACTTTAGTTTTCCTATTGATTTACCGCAGTGCTCAGTGATGCTCTGGAATTCTGTTCTCAAACAGTTGGATACAAACTACAAAGGCAACTGTCACATTCATAAATTATTCTACATTGTGCTGGACTTAGTAAACACCACTGACGGCTGTGAGAACCTACCCATGGTGTTCTACCAATCAGGATGAAAGTAAATAGTTATGGGACTGTAGGGAAGAGTTATTATTAAACCAAGCGTTATATCTACATAAAAGCAATTATTTTACTCATTAACATGTCATATGTTTATTGTATAATCATCTTACATCTTATTCGAAATAACTGCATGTATCTATTTACATATAAATAGGATTTCAGTACCATCTCACCTTTGTCCTGCTCCTTTCCCATGTAACACAGCTGATCTTTCCCAGTGATCTTTCCTTTGTCATCATGATCATATTGTCATGATGAATGGAACATTATGTGACATCACACAATTCTGATGACCTCACAGTGCAGCTTGTTTCACATGCTTCATTGTATGTTCGATTTACATCTCTCACCCAGCTGCGGCTACTTTCAGAGCTTGAGCAATCCACCAGAAACACACACACACATACAAATCAGGCAGGGCTGTTTACAAAATTGTTAAGAATTCAAAGTTAATTTAAAGTGAATATCAAATTCTAGTCCATAATATCTGAAATGGAGAATGACTAAAAAAAAAAAAAAAAAAAGTCTGCCATGTTTTCAGTTTGATTATATTGAGCTAAAATTTGAGCTTTGCTTTGAATTCCATTCCTGACCATTTAAACTTTAGTGAACCATCCTAAGTATTTGATGTTTTAGCTTCTCACGAGCTTGCTTTATATGCCCCATATTTTAACACAGTATTTTAGGTGAGATATTTATTTAGTGCGGGAGAGTGGCAGATTACCCATCAGTATGTCTTTTTACCTTCCCTCATTCTTCAGTGTTTTTCTATATAGAATAGCTAATCTTCCACCAGTGATCTATTCTCTGCTATACTTCAATAAATAGCTATCTAATCATGATGGACAACATTTGTGCTACAGATCTCACAATTTCACAAGGCACACAACGCTTTTGTCACACCACTCCACTCACATACCATAACATCTGTCATTCATCTTAGGGTGAATTCTGATTTGAGATAAACCACCTGTAACAGCTATGAACATGCCACTGTATGTGTTTTATGTAATGTGATTTCAATTGAACAAAGCATCTTCTGGCAGGGGCATTCTATGGATACGTAAATGTAAACCTTGCTTGTTACCATTTAGACCCAACTACACGTATTAGTTGGGCCAGGGTTCCTTTCCTTCACGAAACCCCTACTATCTATTTTGTACTTGAGAAGAAACACATTTGTTGATTACTTTCACCACTCTACGTGATTGCTTAGAAATTCAGTTAAACTATTTGAAAAGGAATTCAGTTAAAAGATTACTTTAGCACTTGATTATTGGCTGTTCACTATCCTTCAAATCTTTACTACTTGATTAGTTGCATCTCATAGTGATCAGTTTGAGGGTTTTGTGAATAGACTGCACCACGATAAGCCAAAAGGTTTAAGAAAACCTGCTTTCAAAATATGTCATGTTAAATTGTGAACCAAATCTTTTTATTTGTTTTATTGTCATTAAACCTCTGTTTATTTCTATTTCATGCAGAAAAATGCGCGTCTTGCTGCTGAAAAGCACTACTCTAAGGTGCTAAGAAATCTGGGCCTATTCGAGGATTTTGTTATACAAAAAGGAAAGAGTTTTGACCTACAAAATCATGTCCGTGCCAGTAAGGAAGAACAATATACAAACGACGAGGATAGGTAATTGGAAAACGTAATTTGTTTAATGTCACAAAATAGCAGCTGGGAATATGTTTCTACAAGTTTAGATTTTAGACAATTTTAGATTTTTAGAGCATAACTGTTGTGTGAAAATTATTTAGTAGCATATAGGATTTTACTTATGCCTCGAGCAGTGGTGACTCTAGGAAAAATATACACAATCACAGACCCACATAATCACTGACATACACACTCAATCATTCATTCATACACAGACACAATTGTTTTTTATTAATTAAGAGTCCCAGCCTCCCTACCTTGTCCTGGGAGGGATGGAGTGGATCCTCACCTTGGTGGCCAGTGGAGTTGGTGGGATTATTGTGCTCCACAGCGCCCTCTAGTGATGCTGATGCCAAGATGATGTCATATCCCAGCTGCCTACACTGCAGGGCGCGAGGGAGATGTGCAGGTAGAGCACAGAAAGTATATATAGCCCTCCCTTGCTGCCCATACTCCCCTTTAGTCCGGACACTGAAAAATTGAGTAATCACCTGCCGTGTGGGTAGGGAGGTGCCTACTGTGCCCAGTTTAGTTAGAGGCCATGCCTGCCTCCCACCGCTGGCAATCTAGGTGGGGTAATGAATAATCTAGAGGGGTCAATTGATCCCCTTTAGCAATGCCATCAATATATTGGTAACCAATTTGAAGCCAATATATCGATAAAATGTTGTCCCTAAGTACATTTTTTTAAAATAGTCATCAGGTAAGTAAATATGCCTGCTATAATGTATGTAAGTGGATCTATTTCCTCCCATAATCACAAATGTGTCATCGCACATTGCTTATTGCTTGGATGTGCATATCGGAATGACTCTAAACTATGTCCTGGTTTGCAGTAGGGAGCTTTTAAAACTCAGACATGCTTAAGGCACTGCTCCAGCTGTAGATGTTCTGAACTATGTCCTGGTTTGCAGTCATACACACTCACTCACTCACTCATTCACAGTTACAAACGCACTCACATTTACTGACACATACACATTCCCTGACAAGACACATATGCATACTTACTGACAGACACACACTCACTGGGATACACATATACTCATTGTACTCACTGACAGACATATATACACTCAGTGTCAGATACACACCCACTGACAGACACACACACACATACATATACACTCAATGACAAACACATATACACTCTCAGTGACAGACACACACACA
Source organism: Pelobates fuscus (assembly GCF_036172605.1). Classification (NCBI taxonomy): domain Eukaryota; kingdom Metazoa; phylum Chordata; class Amphibia; order Anura; family Pelobatidae; genus Pelobates; species Pelobates fuscus. The sequence continues at coordinate 379,162,533 of NC_086318.1, read as the reverse complement.
CTTTGACAGACACACACTCACTAACAGACACACACTCTTAACAGACACACACTCTAACAGACACACACACATGCATATGCTCTCAATGCATTCTCAATGGCAACTAGCCTTCAGAGTTCGACCCATGCCGTTTGTAGTTTTAAAATATAAGAATATTGTATTTTTTTATCATAGAAATGTAGTTATTTGTTCAGCAAACCTTTTGAAATATTGTATTTTTTATGTTTAAAGTTTATATTCAAACTGTACATTAATTCCATTTTTTTAATTTGAATTATTTTTATATTTTCTTTTTGTTTATCTCCAGCAGCACTGAAGGCACTTTAGAATTGGATGATTTGCAGGATAATGAAGAGAGTGATAAAAATGGGTCTGAACATTCCGAGCAGGATGAATACAGCGCAGATAGTGATCACAGTGACGATGTTATATAACCTCATCCTCAACCTATTTTAAGGTTGAGTCATATTGAGCTGATATATAGATTAGTTTGGAAAGAGTGGGGTTATAAAATCATGGTGCTAATAGTGGTTTTATCAGTATAAAAGCATTAAATCAAAATGACAGTCTATGAGACACATCCTCTTCTGTTCAATGCCCTCTCGTTATCAATGTAATACAAAAGAACTTTCACCTTGATACAGAAAGTGAAATAAATACAAAGTGTGAAAACCCCACAAATTGGGTTTACCTAAAATAACAGTCCCCTCAAACTGTAGAAGAATATGACAGGACTCCTCCGGGTTCTCAATAGTACCAATACACAGAGTATAAGATTCAAATTGATTGTAGGCGTATCAAATACTGTGTGATGACTGAAAATATCCTCAGATGCGAATGGGCATATAGAAGAGAGTGAAAGTAAACACAAAATAAGTGTAGACCATAAAAACAAGAAATGACACTTAATATTAGTACACTTACAAGATCCAAGTGTTATTAGTCTCAAAGGATGTAGTTTCTGGCTGGATCCCAAGAAACGTTTGGAGATGACTTGTTGAGATATTAAATGAATTTATTGGACAAAAATAAAATTAAAACATAAAAACAATCAACTCTCTAATACAGCACCAATCTTACGCATTTCGTCCGTTTATTACCCGGACATCCTCAGGGGTTCCATAGTTCTTTAGCATGCCGTGAATGTAGCTTGTGTCCTTAGCGTCCTTCACTTCTTTTTATACCAGTAAACTTCTTCCAGCCGCTTTCTCCAGCCTGTCCGCGGCAAGTGAATCAGCTGTTCCACGTCCGGAAGTGAGTGCATTCCGGACCTCGTTCATATATGGCGCGCATGCGCCTCACCATTCACCGTTCTTTGATGGACGTAATATGTAATCTCTCTTGTAGTCCATACCAAAGTTGGACTATTTTTTATACTCTTGATGGACCATTTTAATTGGCAGCGTTGATTAGTTTTAATTATTACATGCTTGTTTAATGGTGTTTTTTTTTTTGTTTAACAATCCCTAAAGGGATACTTGCTGAGAGAATAGTATAAAATAGCTCAAGAAGCTCTACATTAGCATGCAGACAAACATTTTACATTTAACATTTACAAACTTTGACTATTGGCCTTTTTTGTTGTTTTTATGGATTTTAATTAAAGTGCCCTTTTGTTGTATTTTAGACCATTTTCACATCGATTCTCTTATTTATTAAATTTATAAATGTAGCACCATTCATTAAAAAAACAGTCCATTATTTTTAAGGGAATACAATAATCCATATAAGTGCCCTTTTATCTGTAAACTTGATTGTGGAGCACGTGTGATTTGGAGAAAGAGCAAGTGGTCTAGAAAACTTGTAATAACAAAATTCAATAAAATACATGTGGGCTAAACCCATAGTTTAAATTACAGGTCATTTAACACTAATGCAAACCTATGACTTTAAAGTATGCAAAGCTATATATAGTCTTTTTACAGATCCCCAGCTGTTCTATATCTACCACAACTATGAGTTATAGCTCTATACCAGCCATGGTTTTGCATCTTTGGACACTTTTGGAGATTAACAATCTACTTGCTAATCGGCAGAGCTGAGTTTCCATACCTAAGGTCTGCCCAATGTAACTCCAGCAATCCAAATCTACTTACAGACTCTCTAGGATGCTACCATTCTCGATGGGTACCTTTGTAATCTAAAAAGCAGATCAGAAACCATGAGAAAAAATACTATTTAGCTCATCTGACATGTTAATGTTTCTGTCCATTTACATGTTTGATCCCTAGAATAGAACCATACATATGTTTTCGGGTGACGCATTCATTTGTTTTCTGTGTATATATATTTGTTGATCATGACACATACATATGTCTTTCTCAGAGTTATACATAGTTCTGTTTTAAAGGGATACTTGAAACACCATAACCTCTATCTCGTGTTCTTGTATTATGGTGCTAGCTTGGTTGAGTCTTTGGTTCTGTTATAAGACATGTTTGAGTCCCAAGGGTATATCTGGCCTGGCCACTTGCATGACATATTGAAATTGTGGAAATTGCACATTCTTATTAGCAATATTTATTCTAATAGTATTTGAATTGACAACTGGCACACTCAGCTGTCCTGGTATGAGTAACTTTAAGCTAGATTTTTCTAATGCCACTTTAAGTTTTAGTTTAAATAATTATTATTTTGGGTTATGTGTACAGGTGTAACCCTGCTTTTTGAATTCTTCAGCTTCAATCCATGCTTATGACCAATTAAGAGAAATCGGCATGTACTCTCCCTGTCATTTTGACATGAGGTTAATGTGAAGTGAAAAGTTACATCGCCACTGGCATTTTATGGGTTGTGTGAGCTTTTGTTTTCTATTTGTAGATAATCTGTTTTAGAAACAAAAAAAATCTAATTTACAGCGCGTTCGTACTTTCAAATTTTCTTTAAGATATATATATTTATACTATGTTCAAAAATATTAAATTTCATGAAATCACTATATTTTTAGAACTTACTAGCTTTCTTTTCACATATCATAAATGTTTGTGATGGAATTTTTCTTAAATGAAATTAATGGAATAAATGTGTTTGTTTCTTCACTGGCTGTTAAGCATATCTGTTATAGAATATATTATAGGATAGACTATAACCTGAAACTGTCTAATGCAAACTATTTCCACTAAGCTGTCATCACTATCTGAACACAGTTCTGAATATTAGGAATCTTAGAGGGATTGTGTGTTTGTGTGTATGTGTCTTTACGTACATTTCGTGTGTATGTAAGCAAACAGCTAAAGGTGTCATACTGTACAATACAGCGTTTGAAAGAAAACACGATCTATCTTTTGTAAACAGTAAAAAGAAGAATACATAGACATAGAATACATAGACGCCGCACGTCTATGGCATTACGTGCTGAGCGGCAAGCAATGCGGGCGCCATCTTGGACCGGTCTACCACTACAGTGTTAATACCCCTACCCCTAGTCCTTAATACTCCTACCCCTAATCCTTAATACCCCTACACACACAGTGTTATTACCCCTAGTCCTTAATACCCCTATAGTGTTAATACCCCTACAGTGTTAATACCCCTCTGCTGGGGTAGGGGTATTTAGCACTATGTGTGCTGGGACTTGGGTATTAACACTGTAGGGGTATTAAGGATTAGGGGTAGGGGTATTACGGACAAGGGGTAGTGGTATTAAGGACTATAAGTGCCCCAAGTCTTTTACTTACCTTTTGTGAGATGGACTTTCCAAGGGTTCTTCAATAGCTTCAGTAGAGCGGCGACCAGTCCAAGATGGCGCCCGCATTCCTCGCCGCTCAGCACGTAATGCGGCGTCTAGGTATTCTATGTCTATGGAAGAATACATAACAATATGACACCCCGCCTGTGAGCCTGCCTCTTTGACCCGAGGCGCAATCTCCAAATGTTTAGAGGGATTTGCTTGGTGGTAAATCTGCTTACTGTCAGCGTATAACCTGTTTGTTCCATACACGCAACTGTAATTTTAACCCCTTCATGATAGATGACATGCTATTACCATCATGATTTCATTTTATTTGACTAACATCTTTTCCTGGTACTAGTGCCATAAACGTGTTTTTGTTTTGGTTTTTATTAGTTTGTCCAAATTATATCAGTCTCATCTAACAATGAGTATAGTGACAGCAAATGACATTAAAAGCCTAAAAACTATTTTGGACAACAATTTGTCACACTACTTTTAGAATAATTCGCTTACTTTCAAAGCCATATTTTCTCATTATTTTGATAAGCACGGATTTCTTTTAATTTTTTCAGATTACTTCATGTTTTAAAAGGGATTGTCCTTATTCACTTGTGCGCTTTTTAGTTTACAGTGTCTTCACTATGAGAGCTTGTGGTTTTTACTATATTAGTTAAAATTCATGAAAAATCAGTGCTATATTCATATAACTTTCAATATCTTTACACAGAAAACTCATACTTATGGCACTCTATTCCTTATTTTATGCCAAAGTTATGTATCACTGCAAACATTTTATATGTGTTTCATAACTCTTACAATCAGGCAGATAATTTAAACCGTGATTTACACCTAATGCTTCAGAACTTTGTTTCCTTCTAATCTCATGCCAATAAAATACAAAATACATCAGAATTAACTATTTAAGCTTCGAATATTGCCAAATTAAAAGAAACCTCTATAATGCAAGAAGAAGAAAAAAAAAGAGTTAAATTACGTTTTAAAGCGACTGAGGAGGCGACTTAAAATACCCGTATTTGTTTGTGCATAAATAAAATGGATTAAAGGTAGGAATCATTCATAAGAGCATATTCAAGAAGCATCCAGATGTATAAATAAAAATGTGCTGTTGTTTTTTTCCTGTATAAATCGAAAAATGACTTTTAGCAACACTACAAATAAGAAATAAAACAAAATGAATATTTACAGTGAATTCTGCTTTCCCATTTATTAGATTATATACCAGAACAGCAGTTCCCTAAAATAATGTTACATAATGAGTCAGTTATTTGAAAAAATTACATCACCTTTGCTGTATGCAAATCTACATCTGCTGAGTAGCGATCATTGGAAAGAAATATTTTATAGCAAACATACAAGTTCACATTAAAAAGATATTGTTGACTTTGCCAAATGAGATTCTCTTATACTCTTGAGTCTTAGGAGGTGAAAAATCTACAATGACTAAGCAGCAACAAAACCATTTAAAAAAAAAAATTCTCATGGGGTTGGTTTAGAAATTATATATTTATAATCGATTTTTTATTTCATGGAAAACTATAATTTTTCATTAATTAAAATAAAAGATTACATCTATTATAGCGTCTGTGCAGGTGTTCTCAGAGCACATAGACAACTTGGTCATGGAAAAAGATCACAAGACTCTGGGAGCCTTGCCTGCTCAGGTGACCCGCCAACAAGCCCCCTGCTTTTGCACCCCTTTAACAACTTGAAAATGTAATGTGTCTGAGCTGAAATCAATCTATCCAGAGACCTTATCCGTGTTCAGCCTCAACACTTCCCTGCACTCTGCCCTAAAACAAGGTGCTTAACTAGAACAGAGGGTAGCTAATCCTCGGTCACTGGTAAAGAAACAAGGTCCAGGCACTTAAAGGACCACTATAGGCACCCAGACCACTTCAGCTTAATGAAGTGGTCTGGGTGCCAGGTCCCTCTAGGATTAACCCTGCCTGCTATAAACATAGCAGTTTCAGAGAAACTGCTAGGTTTACCTATGGGTTAATCCAGCCTCTAGTGGCTGTCTCATTGACAGCCGCTAGAGGCGCTTCCATGCTTCTCACTGTGATTTTCACAGTGAGAAGATGCCAGCGTCCATAGGAAAGCATTGAGAATGCTTTCCTATGAGACTGGCTGAATGCGCGCACGGCTTATGCCGCGCATGCGCATTCAGACGATGACAGGAAAGGAGGAGGAGAGTCCCCGGCGCTGGAAAAAAGGTAAGGGATTAACCCCTTCCTCCCCCTAGAGCCCGGCGGGAGGGTGGCCCTGAGGGTGAGGGGGACCCAAGGACCCTATAGAGCCATGAAAACAAGTATGTTTTCCTGGCACTATAGTGGTCCTTTAAGATGTGTGAATAGGGCAGTTTTATTGGAGAACACAGCAATGTTTCGACCTAGGCTGAGGTGCTTGATAAAGACTGCTGTGCTCTCCAATAAAACTACCTTATCCACACTTCCTGAGTGCTTGGACCATAGTGTTTCTATAGAAATGCACTCTGGGACATTTCTGACCTTAAATAAAGCAAAGTCTTAGCAGGTACATTTTGCTTCAGATTAAAGAAAGTTAAAGATGTCTGCCCCACAAAGCAAGAGTAAGCTAGGAGATGTGCCAAAAAAGTTGACGTGACTCTATTAAATGTAATGTTTTATTTTCAGAAATAAAATCAATGACACTTTTCAATTAAGACCCCTTGAGATGCATATACATTTTTCTCCTTGAGCCCTGACTAAATCTAAGCTGAAGTCTGCTGCTGTTGATTAATTTTACTACAAACATTATGCAATGGTCATATAAAATGAGTTTTATGTGAGCTTGTAAGAAAACAAACTATAATTTATGATGGCCCGGTCATATGCCTTGAATATCCATTCGTTGTGAAATTAAATGTTAAATTGCAACAATTCTCAGGTAAAACTCACAAAATTGTTGTTTTGGGTACTGACTAAACCAGGGTTAGCCAAATGGTAGCCATTCGGCTCTTGCAGAAATACAACTCCCACAATGCAACAGCTACCTTTGGTCATCTCCACATATAAACATTTTATGGGTGCTAAAATCTGCAAACAAAATGCATCGTCAGCTAACCTGAGTATCTATGTTTTAGAAAATGAAAATTCCATCATGAGCACAGCCAACTCCTGAGTCAAGTCCGTATTTATGTCAGTAGAAATTAGAATTGCTAAGTGTATAGATAATTTTTTGCTTTTACTAGAATTGCACCTGATTCCTGCCAGGTTTTAAGTACCTAATAACCTAATGGTTATTCTGTAATGTGTGAATTGTCAGGAATTCAACAGTGAATTTAAAATTTGAGTTCAAAGCGGCCAAACTAAAAAAACTAATGCCATGTGTCTAAACTGTATAAAGTTTAAAGGGACACTATAGTCACCAGAACAACTACAGCTTATTGAATTTGTTCTGGTGAGTAGAATCATTACCTTCAGGCTTTTTGCTGTAAACAGTCTTTTCTGAGAAAATGCAGTGTTTACATTACAGCCTAGTGATAACTTCACTGGCCACTCCTCAGATGGCTGTTAGAGATCCTTCCTGGGTCATGGCTGCCTAAAATGCATCCAAACATTCAGTATCTCCTTCCTCTTCATGCAGACACAACTTTCCTCATAGAGATTCATTGATTCAATTCAGCTCTGTGAGGAGATGCTGATTGGTCAGGGCTGTGTTTGTATCATGCTGGCTCTGCCCCTGATCTGCCTCCTTGTGAGTCTCAGCCAATCCTACGGGGAAGCATTGTGATTGGATCAGGCTACCACTTCTGATGATGTCAGCAGACTGCTCTTTTTTCTGAGTCTAACAGCATGCAGAGTTACAGCTTCATGTTTGAATACAATAAGATTTTTACTATATTTATGGAGGCATGAGGGGCCTAGGGGGGCTAGATGGTGGTTTTAACACTATAGGGTCAGGAATACATGTTTGTGTTCCTGACCCTATAGTGATCCTTTAATTAATAATCATGTGTATGTTTGGTGAATGAACTCCAGGAATTCATTCCACTGCATGTTAAAGAATATTTTTGTGTGTTCCTAATAAAACGTATGTACGTAACTTTCCTGTATCACAAATTCCTTGTTTTCATATGCTAATAGACTTGGTGTAAATGGCAGGCCCCAAACACATCTTTGTAGTGATCTACTTGTGACTCATTCAAAAGCTCAGAGTCAGAAATACAATTCCATTAACAGGCTTACAATTTGCAGAAACTCTTGCCAAGTACAGGATGTGGCTTGACAAAAACAACATTCGTGATAGAGCCAAGTCCTGAGCGAAAAACGTGTACACACACAGAATGGCCTGCTTTCAGTTTGCCAAACAAACAATATCTCCTAATGTGTATGTAGCAGCTTCAGACTGAACCCTAATGTATTTGACATTCTAGAATTATATGGATTCCATAACTAATCTGTGTCTTCCGGTAAAGCACCACATTTTCTAAGGGCTCTTCTGACATGTGGGACAGCTTCTTCCACAAACCACCTCCTGGCATACATGACAAGCATGACATCAAGCAACAAGTTTCGTTCACGCTTCCTGCAAAGAAAGAAACAAGGTAATCAGCTCAAAATCTGACATTACCTACAGTAAATAAGCAAAACACTTGTTTTGTATTTTACAGGGAATAGTGTCTTGAGTGTACACATTGAAAGGCATTTTGTATCTGGACTGCCCTTTGGATGGGATCAGTCTGAAATACTAGTGGTATAAGTTCTCTCTGTAATGGCACAAGTGACAAAAGCTTGTTTGAGACCTGAATGACGCTACTTTTTGTTTTTGCTGTTTTCAGTTTTCTTATATTCCCTCTTTTTGCTTCAATGTATTTGCTTAAATTAGAGTCTAACTAAGAAACTAGATTTAATGCTTTATTTAGCATTGTCGGCTGAGTTAGGTTTATTTTCTCAACGTTGAGTCATGTTCCTATGAGGCTCGTTCATTAAACATGGAAATATTCTCCAATTAAGGCCTTGATTCAGTTGTATCAGCAGAACCTACTCAAACATTATTGACGAGTTTCATCCAATATTTTATTTTTTATCAATTTTGACTCTATTTAATGCCATTTAATGCCAGCTGAAATTCTTGCAGCCGTACGCGATAATCTGGTCGACTTCTAGTGATAACTGCTGCGCATTACTCTGCTCCCAAGCAAGGCTAATAGGGAACAAGGGGGAGATAACAGTGATGAATCTTGGAACAATAACTCCTAAAGCAATATAATGTATCACAAATTATATATTCAGTGCTTAAGAAAATACCGTATTATCACACAAAGAGATCCTGTTATCTTGGCAATTAAACATTTACATATTCCCTAAAGCACTACCATTATTATTTTAATTATAAATATGCACATTTCATTGATTGGAACACTAGGCATCTAAATATATCATAAGCCCCTTTAAACAATGTATCTAGCATTGATAAGAAAAGGTACAATTGTTTATATGTCATTGATTTAAGTAGATTGTCTTTGCCTATTGCTGTGACTTAGCAGAGAATCCGACATTTTTACAAGTAATTACTACAGAATGGAATGCAAGTCAACCCAGAGTCTCTATGAATTAATCTTTGAAATATGAATAGCGGCTCTTACAGTTGTTTATATATCTCTTTTACTCTGATGTCATCTGCCACCGACTTATTGGAGCTGGACGTTACATTCTGAAGGTTTCTTCCACAACTGGAGAGCTCAGGATACTTATAATCTGAAAAGAAGAATGGCAGGATTATAGAACTCACCCTTACTTAATGTTGGCCATGTTTCTACCATTCTATGTCCCCTCTACAGATAAGTCGTTCTTTCATTACCTTCCTGTGAATACACATAGAATCCTGGAACTTGGAATCTAGAAGGTGGCATGTGGTGGACCTGGCTAACAAGAGGGTGTGCCAGCTAGAAGCACATGTTTGTCTGGCTATATGGGGGACATGACTGGCAAAGGGGTCCGCCATCTATGGCTTTGCTGGTAGGCATTGACACTCCACTGCAGCTCTCCGCTGATAATACTGCTGGATTCACTCACCCAACAGTGCAAGATCCTTCAACTGCACTGATCTCGCTAACTGATGAAAGATTCAAAAAGATTACCAGTATTTTCTATGGTCTAGATAGACTGACAATCAAAGTAATATTTTCCCCGTCTCTTCACGCTACAGCTTCCTCTAGATCAGAAACTGAGATTTATATATTGATAGACTGGTAGTAGGTGATTGATGATTTGTAGTATTTTTACCTGTTTAGTGCCACTAGTGGTGATCAGGATGGCAGCATGCTTAAGGTTGCCACTACCAAACTTTTAGTAGTCTTACACATACCAGGCTACCAGCTCATTGGTGGGCTTCTATCCTGTCTGCTAACAATAACTGTCTAGAATGCGGATGCTCTGAGACATGCCTTCAAGGCAGGATTAAAGAAGGTCCTCCTTGGATTCATGTGTCAGTTTGACCCAATCTTGCACTTAATAGGTTGATACAGTTTCTGTTCTTACTGGCCCTGCACTATGGTTTCAGTGAGTTTCTCTGTGGTAAGTGTCTTTAAACTATCTGTCTTTTATATCGATCTGCTATTGCCCATTTGCCACTTTTGGGCTAAGTTGATGGATTTTAGTCTTTTTTTTCTGCAGCAGAAACCTTAGTAGACCTTCCCTATGAATACAATGATTATTCTGCACAAAAATCGGTATTAAGTCATGCAAGAAAATAAAACAGGAAACGGATCACCTGTCCCAAGGGCATGGGCATTGTGTGAAATGAGCAGTACTTCCGCTCCTCCTGAAAAAACCTGAGCAGGAAAAGAGGAGCACAGGGGCCTCTTCTCAAGATCTTGCTGCAGTAGCTTTACGGTGTCTGAAAGAGCAATGTTCTCTGATTTCACCTGCAATTAGATGGGGTGCACTAAGAATACAATTATCAATAGCAGCAAGTGTTAGGATACAGTTGCTAGATGGAAATCACCTAAAGAATATCCAGGATGAAATGGAGTAGGTCCTTATATAACCAGTGATATAGTAAAAAAATAAATAAAATTAATCATTGCCAGTACCTGCAAGAGAGATTTAATAATCCCATTAGTGGGATTAGTGGATGGTAAGCATTACTATATGGTAAAAGTCGCCATGTTTTAGAGAGTTTTGTGTACTATCATGGGGCTGGAGCTGTTCCCAAGCTAAACAGAAGACAGCAGTCAAACACACAAGGGATACATAATTATAATTATTATTATTATTATTTCCATTTATATAGTCCCAACAGATTCCGTAGCGCTTTACAATATTATGAAAGGGGGGATTTAACTATAAATAGGACAATTACAAGAAAACCTACAGGAACGATAGGTTGAAGAGGACCCTGCTCAAACGAGCTTACAGTCTAGAGGAGGTGGGGTGAAAAACACATTAGGACAGGAAATAGCAATCGAATAAGGTGGGAGTGAAGCAGAGCTGGAGAGAGTAGAGTGCTGCCCTTTAGGAGAGGGCAAGAGACAGGTATGTAAGGTAGAGGTTACTCTGGGAGGCCATAAGCTTTCCTAAAGAGATGTGTTTTATATACATATATTGAACGTTCATAGAATGGGTAGTGCCTTATACTAATGCGGGGATTATATTGACCCCAATAGCAGGTCTAGTGCCTTGTCCCTATGTGTTTGGCCATAGATATCCCAAACTGCCTGGAAACACTATTGATTCCCTGTTCCTATGTGTCTAAGCCCCCCTTAGACCTTTGCTTAATTTCTTATTATTTTTAAGTGTCAGTTCACTGATTGTTATTAATTGAGGCTTTAAGACGTAAAGCAGTTTATTACTAAGTGTGCTTAAATACAGTGCACATAAACTGCCAAATCTATTAAAGTGAATTGATATTTCTGATTTCATTTATCTTGTATGCCGCACAGGCTGGGCTGGTAATTTACCAGAACGTATTGTATGATTTGTTTTCTATAGAGAAGAGATAACTCTGGAAAATATGTTGGTACTCTAGAAACCATAACAATCTCAAACTACCTTCTCTAAATTTGTGTTCAGCTTCTCAATTTCCATGAAACAACCTTCCTGTTAAGAGAAATAAACAGTGTTTAGATAAAAGTAAAAAATATATATATAAAACAGTTTAATTTGCTCGAGTCTCTTTTCAATAAATCTGAAACAAAAAAAAGATTGATGTGGTGTAGCAATACATGCTCTGCGTACTGTCTGTATAACTCTATAGATATATAGAAAGACGTACCCAGTCAAATTAGACGTCAGTACCATCTTCAGCTAAGCAACCAGCGACATTTATATTGCCAGTGGCTTATTATCTTCTGAAATCCATATAAAGTGTAATTTAAGACAATAACAATATATCTTCATTGCACAGACTGATTTCTAAACACATTTATTGTTATTTAAATGCAGATTACTTTGAGTATTATTGTTGTGAAGCTCTGATATACACACATGCCAACGAATATGAAACTCCTAGAAAAGAGGGACAGGGGGAAATGGCAACAAAAAGGGATTGTCCCTCCTAAATAGGGACACTTTGTGTGGTGAGAATATCTCAACTTTGTAACTCAGTTCTGTTATGTCACAATAATCTGGTGATTTTTTTTTAATGGTTATGACATGCATACACATTTTCACATTGTAATTAATCTATTCAAGGACACCAACAGCTAATGGAAACGATCCATGAATATATTGTAAAACAAACCTTTTCCTTGCGCAATTCAGCTATTAATAATGATTTTCTTTTCCTGAATTTCTCCAGTTCCGTGTTTGTATTCTCTAGTTGGTTGAGGATATTTTCCTGTAAAATAATCAAGAATTCATGTATATTTCTAAATCTATGGCCTCGGTTCAATAAGCTTTCAAAAGAATGGAAAAATTCAATTTAAAAAGATTTTTCTATAGAAGTCACCATGAAAGTCTATGACAATTGTTGCAGATAAATCTTTTGGAAAATTTTCCTAACAGTTTTGAATTATTTGAAAGCATATTAAATCAAGGCCTATATGTGTTAAACTGCCTTTCATACTGTATAAATGTGATTTGTCAAATCAAATTATGTACTTGTATGTCATCTTAATAATGGAATTAATTTCACCATTCCTTTTTTATTTTTAAAACCTTCTTCCTGCGGTTACATAAATCTATAAATTAGGCAAGGTAGGGTCACTACTGTTTTTCGCTACTGGTGATAACTAAGATTTAACCTTGGCATAGCTAAGCTAATTTTATGTTGGCCAGAAGTATTTCTGCGTATTTTGGTGTTATTAGGTGCTTAAAAATAATTATTAGATTTTGTTGACTGCTTCACAATATAATATGATTCTAACCCCTCTCCTGAATATTGGGGGTTGTCAATACTAGCAACATATCCAAACTACCATTGTTTCCAACCTACGGTACACTTAGTACGGGTATCTGGTTACAATCACTATTTGAGGCTTTTTACCAATAAATGTGCACAGGTTCTATTGAATAAAACATACAAAGCATTTATACCACCCCAATAATAAGTAATGGACATGGCAAAGAGGGTCAGCAGATGGGTCTCATGAGCTTCCTCAAAACGCAGGCTTATTCCAAGTTCAAGGTGGTGATCTCTTGTGTCACCTCGTGTTTGCTTTCTGAGACATCTTTTGATGCCAACTACTGTTCTCCTATTGATATATACTTACTGCTCGTGTGGCACATCATCATACGTTGCAATAACAACAGCCTCTATTTAAACTGGTCACAACTGAGTCATGATGGCCACTTACAGTTATGACTTCCTGACGGTTGCTTTGCTTTACTTGCATTTGTTTCTATGCTGTGAACTGACTTGGCCAATTATCGTTCTTGTTCTCTGACACTTAATCCAACTGTCCTGGTTTTTGCCAGAGGTAACTTTGAAAAGGTAAAGGGTATGACCCAACATGCAGAACTTGAACCTTTCCTATCCTAATAAAAAGGCTAAAAAGTATAGCGGCTTATCCGCTATCCTTTTTATACTTTTTATTAGAATAGCATAGAGTGTCAAGTTTAACCAAGAGCCTATAGTTGGCAAAGATAGCAGAGTCAAGAAACGAGCCATGGTCAGGGCCAGGGATCGAGAAATACACAAAAGCATACTGCCAGGCCATGCTTAGGAGTACAGAGATTAGGATAGGTAAACAAGCTGGGTGGGTTTACCAGAATACCTACTGAACAAAAAAATGGGGTATTGGGAGAGGAAGAGGCTTATAAAGGTTTGTCTCAATAGCTGAGCCTGTATCATTCCATCATCTTTTAGCGATAGCATTAAATAATAATGGAATCGTTCTTAATGGAACACTTTGCTTTGGCTTGCATATTCTAAACTCTCAAGTGATCTCCATTCCTAGTAAACATCTCAGTAGAACATGAAGCTTATAGCAGTGCTTTTGAAATATCCATTCTTCTGTCTCCTACCTTCTCGCTCTCTAAATTCGAGACTTTCAGCTTTTCGTGCTCCTTTGCTCTCTGAAGTTGTAGCTTTAAGTCTTCCACATCAAAAGCCAATTTGCTTTGCCTGCTTTTGAACAGCTCTTTCTGTTCCATTTCAGCATCTTGTGTCTTACCAAGCTGAACATTTAGCTCTTGAACCTTTAATAGCAAACAATCCTACGGCACGAAACAAGAACAACAAGATTCTTGTTATTCACTTGTAATTATTTCCCACTTTATTACTACATGGAAATCTTGAAAATGTGACAAATTAGTCATTCACGACGTTCAAAAAAAGAACTAGGAAGCTGTGATGTGTTTGGGGTTTTTGTTCTGCTCTAGGCCAAGTTTTTTTTTGGGGGGGCCTACCATTTCACATCATCACTGAAAAACTAACAACAATACCTGTGTGTGTAACATGAACAATCAACATGTATGTGTGTAACACATGGGTTTGTATTTGTACTCTTTACGCATGTTACTTTGTGGTTTCCCATTGGAGACACAGCTTGTGTGGAGGGCGAGGTAGACATCTTTGCAGCACTTTGGCCTCTGGATACATCACATTACATCACTCTGAAACAGTGAAGATTACTCAAGAAGCCACAACAATAAATTATCACATAGATATTCGTTTAGAAAAATTCTTGTTATTTATTCTATTGCCATGTCTAAACAAATAATGAGTTAAGCTACTATGATATATACAATTCATAATATACACCTCATGCCACTATAACTCCTGTGGTCATCTCAAAAAAACACCAAACATAAATCAAAACCCCAATACAGTCCGACAATATCAGTTATAATTATTGCTTGATCGCACTGTATAGCTGAGAGTCCTCAATACAATTAGGACCCAATTTCTTCCTGGTGAGGAGACCTTATATTAATTGGTTGAAAAATGAAAAAATATACAATAGTTGATTTGCATATATGTTTTGAGGTAGTTGGAGTGGGCTACCCTGATATCCAGCACCTATTTGGATGGAAGAGTGCCAGTACACATTTTTGATTTTTGTACAACCATGAATTAATCTCACTGGATTCTTCGACAGAATATTAACCTCTGTGCTGTAATGTTAGTTAAAACACCAAGAGGCAGGTAAGACACCAGGGAGCGCACACCTAGTTTTTTTTTTTTTTTTTTTATAGTTCAACAAGCTTTATTAGTGTCTTCAGTTCAAATTACAGCAGGGTGGTCAAGATATAACGTAATAGACACGCAGGTCTCATGGAAACACATATAACAGTAACATAAAGCTTAGGATAAACAAGTGACATTGACATGAAGTCCGATATAAAGCTTTTGTCAAGACAAGCATGAAATGTCGTCATGTGGCTTAAATGGCTTGAGTTTCGTCTGCGTTTAAGTTTAAAACGGCTTCATTCAGCACAGACATTTCGGAACGTGTCCTGAACTGTGTATAATAACAAGTAACTTTTAAATTTAGCAGATAATCATAGTATTGGAGACATGCAGTTCCCAGCGAATATTGTACGGATAACAATTAGGACGCGATGTGCATTATAAGGGAATGGTGCGAGAGTATGTTTAACCCGTCAGAGTAGGCACATGGGTGACCAAGGTGTGGTGTTGGTATTAGGTAGTCTGATAGGTCGAATGTTATATCAGCCTGTAGGGTATTTCGGGTTCGGTCAATCCGCCTATGGTTCGCTTTTCCAATAAGGCGGTTGTGATAGTCAGGTCATATTTAGTGGTCATTTGCTGTGTGGGGTTGTTCCATGTTCGTGTTTTGTGAAACCGTGGCTGAGGTGTGTGTCTCTAATCTGATGAGTGAATGCAAGTGTGTGAAGCAACCGTTAGTAATCTCGGGTTGTATCGAGCTACTTCTGTTTTTCGATTAAGTCACGGAGCTTTGTCCGAGTACTGAAAGGCATGTTGAGTGAGAAATAGAAGGGGGAGATACAGAGGTGGGGGGGGGGGGGGGCAGTAAGATGAGACAGCGGTTTGAAGAGAGGGAGAGCTGGGGTGGGGTGGGTGGGTGGGGGTTCCACTGCCCGTGCCCATGGCATCGCGTGGATCGTAGCTTAGCTCAATCTCCATTCGGAGGGGGGTGCGGGGTTCCTCGGGTCCGCAGACAAACGTCCCTGTCTGAGCTTTGGTCTGCCACATAAAGCAGCCACGGGCGCCATCTCTCCATATTCTTATCCTCGAGACCCAGAAGGGTGGCCTGTATTGATTCTGCTCTATAGATCTCCTCTACTTGTTCCGTCCATTGCGTTATTGTAGGAATATTCGTCTGTTTCCAGTATAGTGGAATCAGCGCTTTGGCCGCGTTTAGTAGGTGTCTACGAATGCTTCTCCTGTATGCCCCTATGGGGTCTGGTGTGGAATGTAGGAGGGCCGCCTCCGCGGTTAGGATTTCATCCGTTCCCAAGATTTCCCTTATTTTCCGTTGTACTTCTTCCCAAAATGGTTTAATGAGTGGGCAGTCCCACCATATGTGTAGTGGCGAGCCTCGGTCATCCTCGCATCTCCAGCATGTGTCCGGTATAGTTGGGAATATCCTGTGTAGGCTATCAGGCGTTCTGTACCAAAATGAGAGAAGTTTATAGTTGGTTTCTTGATATTGGGAACTTGACGAACATTTATGGTGCAGTATGAGGATCTTATCCCATTGTGCCGTGGTGAAGGATGTATCGAGCATGCGTTCCCAGCGTCTGCGGAACTGGTCATTGTTGGTGAGGTGTCCCACTAGCATGTGTTGGTACAACAGTGAAATCGACTTATCTAGGGTGGATTTGGTATCGAGTGTTTCGAACCATGTTAAGTCCCGATGTAGCGTTTCCTTGCCCGGGAGCGTCTGATAGTACGATCTGAGCTGCATGTAACGGAAGGTTTGGAGGCTGGTGGGCTGGTTGCCCTCTAATAGTTCCCTCAGGGGGATTATGCCTGCGTTGTTCAGTACTCTGTGTATGGGGAATGATTCTCCCTCTCCCAGGAAGGACAAAGCCGTCGTCGGCAGACCCCCTCCTATCAGAGGATTATGTTGGATCTGAGTCATCGGGCTCGGCGTTGGAGACACATGCGGTGCTCTCCTGATGGTATCCCACGTTTTCAGTGTCTGTGCTACAGTGGAGGTCGGTTCCAGAGTCGCTCTTGGCAACCTCCTTGAGTTCCAGATGGATGTCAGGAAGGAGGAGCCTATGTGGGCCTTGTCTAGGTCGACCCATTGTTTGTGTGCCGGTTGGGAATGCCATTCCAGTACACGTTGGAGGACTGTCGCGTGATGGTATTTGCGGAGGTCAGGGAGCGCCAGCCCCCCCCGCGTTCGGGGCAAGCATAAGGTCTCTTGTCGGAGCCGTGCCTGTTTCCCGTTCCAAACGAACTTCCCCATCGCAGATCGGAGTGATGTAAAATACGCAGTCGGTAGGGCTTGCGGGATTGTCTGGTATAGGTATAGTAGCCTCAGTAAAATATTCATCTTTAATATTGCAATCCGCCCGAACCATGATATGTGGGGGTATGCCCATGTTTTCAGATCCTTTTGTATTCGTTGCATCAGCGGTACAAAGTTCGTCTGGTACATATCGCCTAAGTCTCTGGTCAGTGTTATGCCTAGGTATCGCATGCGGTTTGTGCACCATCGGAATGGGAACTGTTGTTTCAACGCGTTTACCTGGGTAGACGGTGTGTTAATGTTGAGTACTTCGCATTTGTTCATGTTCAGTTTGAATCCTGAGACCTCCCCGTAGGCTGTGATCATGGCAACTAGGCGGGGCATCGTCGCTTCCGGTTCTGTGATAAAAAATAGGAGGTCATCTGCGTATGCAGCTACCTTGTGTGCTGTAACGCCGTTTTTGAAGCCCGGGACGTCGTCTGAGTTGCGCACTGCCTCTAGGAACGGTTCAAGAGCTAGGGCAAAGAGCATGGGAGAGAGTGGACATCCCTGTCTCGTCCCGTTATGAATCTGGAAGGATTCGGTGAGTGCCCCGTTCACTTTCACCTTCGCGTTGGGGCAGCGGTATAGCGCATCGATCCATTTCAGCATGTTTTCTCCGAAGCCCATTTCTCGAAGTGTGGTCATAAGGAACGTCCAGTCGACCCGGTCGAACGCCTTCTCCGCATCCGTGGACAGTAGTAGGAGTTTGTCGTTCGACCTCGTCACCAGGTGGTGGATGGACTGTACTCTAAGGGTGCTGTCCCTTGCTTCCCTTCCTGGGATGAACCCCGTCTGGTCTGCGTGGACCAGTGTTGGGAGTATACCCCCAATCCTGGTGGACAGGATTTTGGTAAAAAGCTTCACATCTACATTCAGCAGTGAGATTGGTCTGTAGCTGCTGCATTGTTCGGGGTCCTTCCCCGGTTTCGGGAGGACTGTTATAGTCGCTGCCAGGGACTCGTGATGAAACTGGGCACCGTTTATCAGGGCGTTGAACGCGTTGGTGAGGTTCGGGAGCAATATGGATCGGAATTTCTTATAGTAGTCTAAAGTGAAGCCATCTGGGCCTGGTGCACGGCCCGTCTTGGCAGCCTTAATCGCTCCCGCCACTTCTGCTTCTGTGATCGGTGTGTCTAACATCTCTGCCTCCCCTTGCTGCAGCCGTGTCCCCACGTGTGACGCGATGTAGTCCTTTATTTTGTCTAATCTGTGTGTTATTGCATCCGGGAGTGTCGGTCCAGGGGTGTTGTACAGCGAGGCGTAGAATGAGCGAAATTCGGAGGCTATTTTATCCGGGAATTGCGTGGTTGTGCCGTCTGGTAGACGTAGTTTATGGACCTGGGTCACGCACTGGGGTCCCTTTAGCATTTTGGCCAGCAGCCTCCCCCCCTTGTTGGCGTGTTGGTAAAAGAAGGCCTTCGAGCGTTGTAAGGAACCGTAATAACGATTAGTTATGTGGGTATGCAGTGATCTTCGGGCTTCCAGGAGTTCCTTATATGTCTCTTCAAGGTGTGAGCGTTTGTGTTGTAGTTCGAGGGCATTTATGCATGTAAGTAATTCCGTCACATGTGCTCGAGATTCCCTTTTCTTTTTGGAGGCCAAGTGCATCAACGTGCCTCTGAGTACACTTTTGTGAGCTTCCCATATAGTCGTCGCGGGCAGTTCGTCTGTGGCGTTTAATGTAAAATAGGATGTAAGTTCCTCAGCGATCTGTACCTTCACCGCAGGGTCTAAAAGCAGAGAGTCCTGCAGCCTCCACGCCCATGTGGACGGACGCACTCTGGGGGAGTCCAATTGGAGGGTCACAGGTCCATGGTCCGACCAGCTTGCTGAATCAATGTCTACTTTTTGGATGGCGTCGAGGTGTTCCTGCTGGAGAAAGATATAGTCAATCCTCGCGTAGCGCTTATGTATCACGGAGTAGTGGGTATATTCCCTGTCTGCTGGGTGCATTGCGCGCCAGCAGTCCACCAGTCTGAGATTCTTAAGTGATGTCTGTATACTACGGAGGGCTCCTTGGGAGATGCAGCTGTGACCCGTGAATGAGTCCAGTAGGGGGATGAGGGGTACATTGAAGTCTCCGCCAGCTATCAATATGCCCTCCGTGAACGAGGAGAGTTTGGAGATGGTTCTACGTATGAAGTGCGACTGGTTGGTATTCGGTACATAGAGTGTCGCAAATGTGTATCTACGATCCTGTATATCGCCCTTAAGGAATAAGTACCTGCCGTTAGGATCGGCCATTCGTTCCGTTTCCCTGAACTGCAGTTTAGCGTGGATGAGGACCGCCACGCCTGCCCTACGAGCAGTCGGGTGATTGCTATGGGCCGTGTTGGGATAGTGTTTGCTTTTCAGCTGTGGAGCATGTCCTTCTCTGAAGTGCGTTTCCTGTAGGAAAGCGACCGAAATATGTCTAGAGGCTAGTTCTCGAAGTAATTGCGACCTGCGCTCTGGTATATTTAGGCCTCTGCAGTTCATGGTCGTAACTCGTAGAGGATCAGGAATGTAAGCCATGCGTGTCGTGCGCGAGTAGCGAGTAGCGGTCTTCTATTGCTTGTGCGCCTTTCCAGGCAAAGCCTGCTGCCGAGTAGTACCCAGTGCGAGTTCCGTGGGCACTGTGGCAATGGTGGGGGGGGGGGAGGTAGGTGCGGGTTGGCTGGATAAGAATCACAGGAAGGATAGAGCAGGGAATAGAGATGTGATAAAGTCGGAGTGTGAAGAGATCCCTGACTGCACGAACGTGCAGGCGGGGGGGCAGGGGGGGTAAGAAAGTGGAGATGAGTTATTCGTCCCTATAAAGAGACGGTTACGGCACCAAAAGATAGGTGTCGAAATTCCCTCCTGGGAGGGTTGGTTCGCGTGACCACGGCAGCAGTTGGCAGGCGGGCCTGTCGGGAGATGTCCAACGGCCGCCAACTACCAACTCCCCGTGGATTGAGTTTGTTCACGCGAACTTGTTGGGGGTTAGTGGTTGTGTCCTTATTTGTAAATACCCAATCAGGGTGTGTTGTCTAGATATCGTTTTAAAGTCAGGAGTCCGAGATTACCTAACAGGTGTGCCACCACCATGTGAATGTGTGGATGTTTAATGCCCATGTAAGTGTAGTCAGTGGGCCCTATCTAGGGTTGTCAGAGATTATCATTATCGCCATTATTCGTTGTAAGTCTGGGGGATAACATGTGGGGGCAGAGAGTGGTATGTCAGTCCGTGAAGTCCCCCAGTATGCCTCCCCTCCCGGGTTAACATGGGGCGGGGGGCCGCGGAATGAAATTGGGGCTCGTTACACCCTCTGGGGGTTGAGTGGTGATTGTCGGGAGGGTTGGGTAGCTTAGTGCGTCTAATCAAACTAGTGGTCAGGGGCGTCATATGCATGTTCGGTCAGGGGTTAGCGGCCAAGGCTAACAGCTGCTTCGGGTGGAGTTTAGGTCTAGGGTCAGGAGCAAGGGCAGGGCGAGATCCCGGTGTGCCGTGGGTGCCATGTCGTCCAGAGGGTATTGGGCAGAGTCAGGGGGGAGGCGGGTGCATTACCATTCATCGCAATAGAGGAGCTGACGTGTCTGGTGTCTTGGCAACCTGTACAAAAAGCATATCATATACCGTATAACAGTTCCTCTCCACATGGATAGCACAACATAACATGCACAAAATGAGAGGAGCATGGATCCTCTCCTACATTCCCCATGTCCCCTATTCTACGCATGTGCCTCCCCCTTATCTCATCACTGTGTAACTTTTTCAACTTTAGCTTTTTTTTTATTTTTTTTATTACATTTATTTATATATATATATATTTTTTATTATTTATTATTATTATTTTTTTTTTTTTTTAAAGTATGCGTAGAACCCCCTCTAGGCTCGTTGGGTTTGGGGCAGGATCGCTGACGTTAACCCCCGGCTACCCCCCCTATGTCTATGTTCCTACTATATCAAGCGTTTAGTGGAGGGGTCCCAGGCCCTATCCTCTCCCAACGTCCCTTTTAAGAGTTGTTAATCTAAGAACTTGGTTTCTTGTAGCCCTCTGGACTCATGGCAACCCCCATGTACATTTATTCTATCTTGAGTGTCCCGCCCTCCCATCTGTACCCCCCCCCCCCAGTCTCATTACGTATTGTTCATATAATGTTCACTTTCCCCCCCCAAACCTGGCGGCAGGAGTCCTCCTACTCGTGGGGTCTCCGTCAGCAAGGCTGTGTAGCACCGGACCGGTTTCCTGAGCTGTCCCAGGGGAGGAATGGCTGTAGGGTAAATCAGACGGACCGGCCCAAGGATAATCAGCCCTAGTGGGCTGCCCATGCAGCTATCACAAGCTTTCCCCCCTCCCAATAGTAGTCCTGAGTCGGTGCCACCCCCTTGGGCCGTAAGCCGTGAGCAGGTGATACATTGCGGGGTTGGATGTGGACAGGTAGGCTGTGCAAATCAGGGGCCATCGGATCAGTTCCCCGTAGTCAACAAGGTATTACATCCCTCCCAATCCCCACCCCAGAGCATGAAGGGCACAAGGTGCGTGGTCACCCCAACAACTCCGGTGTGCTGGACGCCTTGGACCTGGAAGTGGTGAGAAGTGGGAAAACGCCGTGGGCAACTATTCGTGTTTCAGACCACCGACAGTCGAGCTGTGTCATAGTGTCGGGGTCGATGTCATCGGGGGACGACTATTCCTCCGGGTTAGCTGGGTGTGGGGGCACCTCGTGCATCCGGTTCTCTCTAGGGCCCCTCCGCGCATATCGTGGTTGTCTTTGGGGCCTGGGTTCCCGGTCCAGCGGCTCCAGTATCCAGTCTGGTACCGCTATGGGCGGGAGGTCTAGCCTTTGGAGGAAGCGCGGTATTTCGTCTGGCCAGCGTGCGGTGACCCATTCATTTTGGTGTCTCACTTGGATGCTAAACGGGAAGCCCCATTTGTATGGGATATTGCGTTCCCTCAGCGCTGTGGTAACTGGTCTGAGAGCGCGTCTAGCTTCTAATGTGGCAGGGGAGAGGTCATGGTATAGGGAGACTTCTGACTCCTGATAACGCCAAGAGGGTCCGGTCCTGGCCCGCTGCATGATGCGTTCTTTAAGGGGAAATGAGTGCAAACAGCAGATAATGTCTCTGGGGTCCCCATCTCTTATTCTAGGTCTTAGGGCCCTGTGTGCCCGCTCAAAACGTATGTCTGGTGGCGTTGATGTCCCCAGGATTTGGAGGAAGAGTGCAGTAAGCAGCTCCTCCACGTTCTCCACCCCCTCACTCTCCGGTACCCCTCTTACCCGGATATTTGAGCGGCGGCTTCGGTTATCCAAGTCTTCCACTTGTCTGCGCAGTGTTAGTAGCATGTTACCCTGTCTTGTTAGGGCTGTGTCTGCTGCTGAAGATTGGTGCTGTGCTGCTTGGGCCTGTGCCTCTAAGGCCTGGATGCGGCCTCCCTGCTCCTCCAGGTCTGTGCGCAGTGCTGTGACCGCGGATGTGAGGAAGCTGTGAGGGTGGCTGTCTGGGACTGCATGTCAGCCTTTGTCACCATGTTAGCTGCCAGTCTCTTGAGTTCAGCTCCGATATCAGCCAGTGTGAGCTGCTCAGATTCCGAGCTGGGTGAAGCTGGGGAAACGGGCGCCATCTTGGAGCCATGTGCCTCGCGGCTCGGTCCCTGCGGGGTTTGGAGGAACCAGTCCATCAGTCCCACAGACGGCGTCGGCGGTGCTGCCCTGGGGGTCTGCTGGCTCTCCGGCTTCTTTGTGCGGCCCATCGAGGTATGCTGTCGGGCTAAGTGTGGCTGATGGTAGCTAGGTGGCGAGGAGCTCGGGACTCACACGTCCATGCCGGTCGGACTGCAGGCCACGCCCGCTCTCGCGCACACCTAGTTTCACCAATTGGTATGGACGTGGGTCACTGTTCTAAGAGGCTACAACTAAATAACTTACATAATTCACGTTAATACATTCAGCATTATGTTCCTTCCTCTGTTTAGCTGATTTATGTCCAGATTAATTGTCTAATTATCATATTACTTATTATGTCCTGGGAGGGAAGTGATGATTGAGACTAGAGAAGTGAGCCTTCCCTGAATGATATGAAAATCAGACAATGGGAACAGCATAGACAGAGTGCTCAGACATCATTTACTTGTTATCAGGAGGACAATTGTAAAGGAGATAGGATAAACTGAGGTGAGGACCAAGTGACACATTAGTTAAAAAAAAGTGCAAGAGGAAGAGGGTGAAGCAGCCAAGCGGGTAAAAGATGAAGGAAGAAGGGTATTCAAAACTTACAAGTAGTGGAATTAGCGAAAAACAAAGAAGCGAGTTCAGAGAATGAAGTAGTAAAGCAAGTGGTAAATAAGACAATAGGTCAGAGAAAAGGACAAAGCAGTGGAGTACATGGATCATAAACAAGTTCAGGATAAAACAATGTGTGATTTCAGGGCCAGGCAGTAACATTCCACAGCACAGACAGGTCCCCTAGATCCCCCGCATAACATAGAGTCACCCTAAATTCCTCACTAACCCTATATTCCATTTCCCCTAGTCCAGGGGTAGGCAACCTTCGGCTCTACAGATGTTGTGGACTACATCTCCCTTGATGCTTTGCCAGCAATATGGCTGTAAAAGCATTATGGGAGATGTAGTCCAAAACATCTGTAGAGCCGAAGGTTGCCTACCCCTGCCCTAGTCCAAAACACCCTTTGACTTTATGACCCTGGAAGTAAAAAAAACAACTAATTTCTACACCAGCTTAACTCTGAGCCCTCCAACCATGAATACCCCTTAATCTTTTCATGTCAATCTCTTAATTAAAATTTTAGTGGTCTCATTTTATACAGCTATTTTTAAACTTTAAAAAAACATGTTTTGAATACAAACAGGGCTATTCACTGTGAATTTTAAATTCAAGGTGAAAATAGCCATATTGGAAAACAATGTCTAAGTCAGCTATGATTTCAGATGAGCTACTTTTGCCTTAAATTTGGAATTCACTTTGAATTCTCATTTTAGTGAGTAACCCCGTAAGTCTCATATAAAAAGAGCATTGTTTTAAAATATGTGGTAAGAATGGGTGAAAGCCAATGAGAATCCAGGACTCTGACTTTCCAGAATAACACTATTCCAAGAACAATGTGGAGTTATAGGATGGAGGAAAAAGAGAAATAAAAAAGAAAGAATATATAAATAGATGTGTATAACTGCAGGATGCTGAAACATGCATTATTGTGGTATTTCCCAAACTCTGACCTTTATTAATTGCTAATGAGCAGCCGGATACTGTCGTATCAGCTCAATATACGTTCTTGCATTCTAAAGTTTTTTTTTGTTTGTTTGTTTGTTTACATTCTTTATTTTTGAGCGCATGAATAGACATAGCTGCTTACTCTGCCACAATAGCGTTCGCAAGCATAAACATATCACATTTGTTTTACATTTATGGCATTCAATCAGTGCACAATTTTTGTGTATAACTGCATTAACAGAGCGTAGCTTTATAATGGTTATGTTTTATAGTTAGATTTAATAGCTTAATCTGCGCTTTTTAAGATATTTATGCACGCTAAATAGATACAAGGTAACTGTTTGAACCATAGAGTGAAAGCACCGAGTTTAAAAGATGGTGATAGGATAAAGAGACAGTGGAGAGACAAAACATAGTCAGAAGATGCAGTGGTACCAGTGTGGGATATAGTTCAATGTTTAGAATACATGCTAGGCCATCCGAGCATTTAACGTTTGTGTATAGTTTTGTTAATGGAGATAAAGCACCGCTTTGGGGTATTAAACGATGTGGCAGCGCTACGTTGCCTTGGTGCCCAGCCCCCCAGTATACCCAAGCTGGCTAGAGTGGTGTTATGCCGCCACGTGGAGCAGTGGCGGGAGAGACTAGGGCGTGGGTTATGCTTAGTGGGTGATGTTGGGTTGTAGGCAGCTTAATATGGGTGTTGGACTAAGTGGAGTAAGACAGGTTTATCTACACATTATATTATAAAATAAAACTGTTGTCACTTGTGTGCCACTGGGTCTCTTAGATCTCAGGTGAAAGTCTCTGTCAGACATGGCTTGCTTGACAGCCCACTACTGTAGTTGGAGGGTCAGCCGATACCTTGGCTGGGCGCTCCGCTTCCATGTGTGTACTGTCCAGCAACGAATGTCCCGTACATGCTCAGGGACTCCTCGTCCCGCACCGTATCATGGCTTAAAGGAATAGTCCGTCGCTACTGGACCAGTTGCTGGTGTGCTGATTGCGAGGTAGTGGAGCGGTGTGGCCTCTCGGGTCTACACAGTGCTGCCGCCCTCAGGGGGCTTTGCATGGCCCTACCGCAGGCCTGCCGGCGTCTGTATTGGCTGTGAGGGGATGTAGGGCTCTCCCGGAGTGGGGTGCTGCGCTTCATGTGGGTGACCGGTATTCCTGCATATCCGAGGGGTAAGTTTTCCTGGCTTTTTGCCTTTCGCGTTCGTTTCGCTGCGGGTACTGGTTTGCTGTTCCCCCGTCTCCTCCGCCATTTTCGTGCCTGCCCTGGAGTTGGTGTTGAGGTACAGTATTGCGACCCCCGAAGGCAGATGTCGTGCCAGGGCTCCTTGATGGGTGTTGACCTCCGGCTGGTGCGGATGGCAGGTCAGCTTGTGTCTGTGGGCGCTGTGTGTTGCCAGCGCTGTGTTGTTGCCGGCCCTCTCAGTGCCGTTAGGGCGCGTGGCGTCCGCCATCTTGATTGAGGGGTATAGGCCGCAGATCGTGGTGGTAACGCTGCTGGGCCTCGGATGACCTGCCTCAGAGTTGGGACTGGGATCACCCCCGCCGGTCCAGGGGGGGGGGGGGGAACAGGGCCTAGTCTTCACCGATTTGGGCCTCTGGCCGGGTGCTGCTGGGCGGGATAGCAGGGCAGCGGCTGTCCGCCCTGCTCACCGCCGGAGAAGGCCCCCTCAGGTGCAGAGAAGATTTCCCCTCCAGGGGACTGGAGCTCAGAGAGCCAGCCTCGCCCTGGATACAGTGCCCTCCGTGCGCTGAGTGCTCATGCTGTCGGTCTGAAAACTCGTTGAAAATCATGCTTTTAAGGGTTTAGAGAGTGTAAACTGGCAGGAGCCGCTCGTACTTGCGACCGTCCAGCTCGGCGGTCCGTCCCCGCCCCCCCATTCTAAAGTTCATATGGATCCACAGGTAGCTCGACTAGAAAGTTACTCAATTGATTAATTATCCTAGCAACCTACTTTTCTACCTTATCCTTACCCTATGTGTCACTATACTCCACTACCTCTAGCATGTAAGCTCATTGAGCATGGCCCTCAATCCCTCTGTTCCTGTGCGTCAAACTTGTCTGGCTACAAATACGTGTCTGTTAGTCCACCCATTGTACAGCGCTACAGAACTTGTTGGTGCTTTATAAATAATACTAATTTAATTTAATTCTATCTATGTAGGTGCCCTCGAAGGCACAGATTTGTACTCAACTTGTGTAATTCTGTCAGCGTTCGCTCGTTTTGATTGTATATGCTGTTGTTTAGAACTTTTTTCTAAGGCAAATTTTGTAGACTTGGTACTAAAATTGGGGACTGTTTAGGCAACAATCCCCATTTTTTCCTTCAGTCTTCTCTCTACATGCCTTAGTTCAGTCAAGTGATTGTTGCAACATTATTTCTCAACTAGCTACATACTCTCCATTGGGGCTTTTATGGATATCCTGACATTGTTGAAACTATATCACTTTATTGATAATACTTGTTTATTAGTAAATCTAGTGGTTATTTTTTTTTTTATTACCATATTGTAACCGCTAGTACTAGAAATACAATTTAGCAATGTGTATTATACCTACAATTGCCTATCACAATATTACCATAATATATCTTCCCACCATCACATACTTGATTATATTGTTGGAGCGAACCCTTCTTAACTTTATACTTAATTCTCTTTGTTTTGTTACACATTTTCTTTGCTTCACTTAGTATTGTTATCATTTCATCCATATATTTAATAAATGCTATGTTTTAATAATATCACCTGTACTTCCTAACAAGGACAGATCACGTTTCTCCTCTCTTCTACTGAATTCATCAGTTACTTCCTTGTATCTGTCCCAGACTTTTCACTTTAAACATCAGCTTCCAACATTTTTTCTTTTTAATTGCTAATGATGTTAGGTTCTAATTACATACATCCACCTGCATATTCAATGTAAGGTGTAAGAACTTTGTGGTAAAAAGAAGAAGTCAGCATGAGTCCTGGACACAAGAATGAAGATTTAGTCTAAAGCAAAAAAAAAAGGGTTTTTACAGTAAGAAAAATAAGAATGTGGAATTCTCCGCATGAAGAAGTGGTTTTATCAAAGTCTATAGAGATGATTAAACAGCAACTGGTTGCATACTTGCGAAAACATAACATTCAGGGATACAATATTTAAATTGTAGGGTACTAGTTTCTTGATCCAAGGAGAGATATGACTGCCATTCTGGGGTCAAGAAGGAATTTCTTTCCTAGTTTGTTGCAAAATTGGAAGTGCTTTAAACTGTTTTTTGTTTTTTTTTGCCTTCTTTTGGATCAACAGTAAAAACAGGCGAGAAAGGCTGAGCTTGATGGACGCAAATCTCTTTTCAGCCTATGTAACTATGTAAGTATGTAACTATGTAAAATAACTAAACATATGTGTTTTCTGTCTCCTACGATAATAGTAACAAACAAATACATTACTTACAATCTGTTCCTGTTTGTCTTTGGTGTTCGCTTCTAACTCTCTATAATCTCCCCATTTTATTATATCTGGACATTTATTCTTTATTTCAAAAAGTCCAGGATGAGAACCTCCTTCATACTGATATTCCTGTTTCATAAGAGAAAAAGAAAACATTGTATAATAAAAAATAATAATGACACAATGTATATTAAGTGACTATTCAGAAAAAAAACAAAAAACGATGCCTTCACATCTCATGAGCATGAACGTATGTATATTGAGCAAAACCTGTGGTCCTATGTGGATCGAAATATTGTTTGGAAATAAAATTCCACGAACTCCAGAACCAGAACCTCTGCTACCAATAAAGTGCTCAGCAAATGCTACTGAACAGAGCTCCTGGCTGCTCTACCATACTGACCATAATAAGGGCCCCTAGCCACTAGAACTATTAAATAACCCGTGGAGCACCTTAAAGGGACACTATAAGCAGTGAAACAACTTTAGCTTCATGAAGTGGGTTTGATGTAAAGATCACGTTCCTGCACTCTAACTGCTTAATTCTCTGCAAATTAGGAGTTAAATCCCCTTTTTTATGCAGCTCTAGTCACACCTCCCTGCATGTGACCTACACAGTTTCCATACATACTTCCTGTAAAGAGAGATCTAATGTTTAAACTTCCTTTATTGCACAGTATGTGTGTGGTTTGCCTCTTAAAGGACCACTCTAGTGCCAGGAAAACATACTCGTTTTCCTGGCACTAGAGTGCCCTGAGGGTGCCCCCACCCTCAGGGACCCCCTCCCGCCCGGCTCTGGAAAGGGGAAAGGGGTAAAAACTTACCTTTTTCCAGCGCTGGGCGGAGAGATCTCCTCCTGCTCTCCTCCTCCGATCCTCCTCTTCTCCTCCCCGTCGGCTGAATGCGCACGCGCGGCAAGAGCTGCGCGCGCATTCAGCCGGTCACATAGGAAAGCATTCATAATGCTTTCCTA
The DNA here is from genome assembly GCF_036172605.1 of Pelobates fuscus. Lineage (NCBI taxonomy): Eukaryota > Metazoa > Chordata > Amphibia > Anura > Pelobatidae > Pelobates > Pelobates fuscus. The sequence goes on along the minus strand of NC_086318.1, from coordinate 379,133,371 downwards.
TGGACGCTTGCGTGCTCTCACTGTGATTTTCGCAGTGAGAATCACGCAAGCGCCTCTAGCGGCTGTCAATGAGACAGCCACTAGAGGACATAGGGGGAAGGCTTAACCCATTCATAAACATAGCAGTTTCTCTGAAACTGCTATGTTTATGAAAAAATGGGTTAACCCTAGAAGGACCTGGCACCCAGACCACATCATTAAGCTGAAGTGGTCTGGGTGCCTAGAGTGGTCCTTTAAATTGCAAAGAATTGATCGGTGAGACTTTATGCTAAAGTTGCTTTGGTGCCTCTAGTATCCTTTTAATAATAAAAAAAATTTGCAATGGAAAGGGATGCAAAAGAGTGGATTGTTGATTACCGTGAAAGGGGGCACTTTGTGACTCAATGTTTGGGGCCAAAGGGACTTGGGTAGGGGCACTAAGAATTTGTGGAGGGTACGGGAAGCAAAATGACTAATGGATTAATGAAAACGGTGACTTGTAGATTGGAGGGGGGCAATGGTTTGGGATTATTAGGGTCATCACTTGTGGATTAACAAAGGGAGTTTCATGAGGAGCAATAACTTTTAGTTTAATTACTTGCGCTGAATAATTAGACCTATAAAAGTTATTTTTTAAATCGCTTACCATAGTTACATCTTCTTGTTGCTGGGCAGCTGTGTTGAGTTCTTTATATTTTTTTAGCTCCACCTCTAACACGCTCACTTTTTGCTGTAAAGCCTCCTTTTCTCTCTTTGACTGTAAAAGGATCTTGTCATAATCGTTCCTGATTCTCCTCTCATTTTTGCACGAGAGACATTCTGAAACTTTGGTTATCTCAGGCGACAGTCTGTCCGTCCCTGACCTTGTAATGGGTATATCAAACCAGCTTTGCTTTTCTATCAATCTAGATTCCTTTTGTCCATCACAAGCATAGGTTGGGGTGTTTGACAGTGGGTTCAGGTTGCATCCGTAATCTTTGGCAAATTTGGATTTGTCAGGGAAAGATTTAACAGGCTTGGAAAAAAACTTTTCTGGTGCCTTCTCAACTTGTGGCAAATTAAGCTTTTCCCCCCAAACATCCCTGGAAACATCAGAATTTGAAACATAATCCTTGTGCTTTTTATCCAGTGGTTTAGTGCTTGAAATTAAACTGAGATGAATAGGCGGGAATGATGTCTGTAGCTGTAGTACAAAATATAATATTTCATTAGTATTCATTTTTACTCAAAGCCTAATAGATAATAATGGCACCATGTTCATTTTTTTTACTCTTCTTTTGTTTTGTTTTGTTACTATACAGGTAATATTGTACATGTGAATGGATTATATTTTTATGAAAGTCACTGAGTTAAAATGACAATAGCTACCACTCATGAGCGGATTTTATTTCCACTAATCTCAGACAGAACCAGGACACACACACACAAACACACAAAGTTTTTCCTAAATATACATTTCTATTACCTTAATTCTTCTTGTATTCGTGTTTTCATCTGAAGATCCACTCCCCTTTCTTCTGTGGTTGCTTTGAGAGGGAAATGTGCCAACTCTCTAAAAAAAAAATAATGATTGCAGCCGTCAACATATCACATATGTATCCACGTTACTAATGTAGGCATATAAAAATGGATCCCTTATATTGCTTAGTTTTATCCAAATCTGGTTATATTGTTTGTTTGCACAATAAGTGCTGTTTGCAGTGACATACAAAGTGAAGTACCAGTTACTTTACCTTATTGAAATTCTTTCTGAATGTCATCTGTGAGCCCGTGAAAATGTTATTTCACTCCCAGCACTTTAGCAATCCGCTTTATTTTCTCACAGCACACTACATTAGAAATTGACTGTTGGCTGACCACAAGCTGCCAATCAAATCATCCGATAGGGAAGGGGTAGGCAATCTTCGCCACTCCAGATGTTGTGGACTACAACCCCAATAATGCTCTTACACCCATAATGCTGGCAAAGCATTATGGGAGGTGTAGTCCAAAACATCTGCAGTGCCGAAGGTTGCCTATGCCTGAAAAAAATCTTATCCCAGGAAGAGAAGCCCATGATTTTAACTAGTGTCTATAATCAGCTAACAATAACCTCTAGATATATTTCAAAACAAAACAATATTTCATCATTTCGGATTTTGATAAAGAATGTTATTGCACTTAACAGTCCAGATCTGCATTATATCTAAGCATTTCCACTGCACCAGACAATAATCGGTGTTAGTTTATCCTCTTGCAATCCATTGTGAGTATTGCTTACTCCAGATCTACATATATCTCCACTGTGCCACTGACAATTTACAGGGTCTCCCACTGACCTCATACTCTCGCTCACCAGGGGTGGTGCAAGGCCACTCCTGGCACCATAACCCCTACAGTGAGCTGCAGTGGTTATGGTGTTGTAAGTGTTCCTTTTAATAATGTGCTTTAATTTATATTTACTTAACATGAATACCTGACCAGCGCTGTCTTGCATCAAGTTGGCTTTCACTGAATCATCACTAGTACTCCATATACTATCTGCAAACTTCATTTGTTGAAATTGCTGTCAGTTCAAACTGCACAATACCGTCCTAAGTCAGCCAGCTCCGGGTAAAAAAAGAATATATATTATCAGTGAATACAGCAGAGCACTCAAATACCTTTTTATTCAGTAAGGTAATTTGATATGGTAAAACTAGTTCAAAATGTAAAGGGACACTCTGAGCAACATAACTACCATCTATTTAATATTGTTGGTTACGTTTTTCAAATTATTGCATGATTTTTATGTTTCAAAAAATATATATTATGTATAAAAAAAATATCAATATATAAAAAATATCAATATATAAAAAATATCAAAATATTATAAAATTATATTGGTTTTACAATATTAAATCACTTTAAAAGCTTATCCAACAATATTAAAATGAGGCCGAAATTTGGCAATTATCTTCCTTTTTCTTATATTAATATTTAAGAAATCAAATCACACTAACTGGGATTTCTAGACTTTCCACAAACAAACAAACATTCCGCATTATGAAATATTTTATATTTTACAAGGCCAGCAAGTATAAATATAAAAAGTAGGAAAATGTGTTCTACTGAAATAAATGAAGTCTAGTTTTGTTGGATATTTAAGAAAGAAAGATATAAAGAACAAATAAACCGGTTTAGATGTGGTTATGTTTAGATTCAAATGGCAGTTTGTTAAACAAATGTAAGATGAGTTCTTACCATGCCCATTGCCCGTAGAGATGGCGTCTCTGCGAAAGGATTTCACTCAAGGTTTGTGGAAAGACAATGATCTTATGTGATTCTGGAAGAGAACGTTAAACAGCAACAAGGGATGAGCTATGCAAGAAGCTCGTCTGTTCCATATGTCAACACACAGTTAGTTATCCCACAAACCAGACCCCTTCCTCCATAAAAATTCCATCCCTATTAAAATTCACTTTATCACTTTACAGAGCTTGTATCTACTTCCTTACAAGTTAACTCAAGATTAATAAGTTTCTTGGTAACTAAGCAATACTTTCAGTCGAAGGGATACAGTACTCTACCATAGGCTGACACGCTTTATGAAAGGGTTAGTTTGTTGCGTAAAAGTTTAAAAGGTGGTATCTAGGAGATACAACTCTATGTGCAAGACTCCTAGAATGTTTAAAGATTTATTGGATTTTGAGCCGGCTGTGGTTTAAGCAGGGAATAGAAGAGGCCTTGCAAATTGTATGCAATATATGTTATATTGTGGTCTAAAATGTTGAATGCGCTTTGACTTCCTGAAAATTCACACCTATGTGAATAACCCTGTCTGTCTTCTTTCATTCTCTGTTTGTGCTTTCTGTAGCACCCATGTCATTTGTTATAGACTGGCAGTAAGGTCAACATGGGTACATTTGTACGATTCAAATGAAAAAAAATAATAATATTTTGCTGACAGCATAACGCAGGTCAGGACGATTTTGCTGGCTAATTTAGACTTTTGAATTGTACATCTACATATTTATTGCATATTGCTTAATCAGGAAAACCAAAGAACGGAATTAGAACAAGCAAAATCAGTCACCAGAAATCAAACAGCAAGTACAATTCCGATTATTAATACAGCGACAACACATTCCACAGCATTGTACAATTCTGAATATTAATACAGCGACAACACATTCCACAGCATTGTACAATTCCGATTATTAATACAGCGACAACACATTCCACAGCATTGTACAATTCCGAATATTAATACAGTGACAACACATTCCACAGCATTGTACAATTCCGAATATTAATACAGCGACAACACATTCCACAGCATTGTACAATCCCGATTATTAATACAACGACAACACATTCCACAGCATTGTACAATCCCGATTATTAATACAGCGACAACACATTCCACAGCATTGTACAATTCCGATTATTAATACAGCGACAACACATTCCACAGCATTGTACAATTCCGATTATTGATACAGCGACAACACATTCCACAGCATTGTACAATTCCGATTATTAATACAGCGACAACACATTCCACAGCATTGTACAATTCCGAATATTAATACAGCGACAACACATTCCACAGCATTGTACAATTCTGAATATTAATACAGCGACAACACATTCCACAGCATTGTACAATTCCGAATATTAATACAGCGACAACACATTCCACAGCATTGTACAATTCCGAATATTAATACAGCGACAACACATTCCACAGCATTGTACAATTCCGAATATTAATACAGCGACAACACATTCCAAAGCATTGTACAATTCCGATTATTAATACAGCGACAACACATTCCACAGCATTGTACAATTCCGATTATTAATACAGCGACAACACATTCCACAGCATTGTACAATTCCGATTATTGATACAGCGACAACACATTCCACAGCATTGTACAATTCCGATTATTAATACAGCGACAACACATTCCACAGCATTGTACAATTCCGATTATTAATACAGCGACAACACATTCCACAGCATTGTACAATTCCGATTATTAATACAGCGACAACACATTCCACAGCATTGTACAATTCCGATTATTAATACAGCGACAACACATTCCACAGCATTGTACAATTCCGATTATTGATACAGCGACAACACATTCCACAGCATTGTACAATTCCGATTATTGATACAGCGACAACACATTCCACAGCATTGTACAATTCCGATTATTAATACAGCGACAACACATTCCACAGCATTGTACAATTCCGAATATTAATACAGCGACAACACATTCCACAGCATTGTACAATTCCGATTAGTAATACAGCGACAACACATTCCACAGCATTGTACAATTCCGATTATTAATACAGCGACAACACATTCCACAGCATTGTACAATTCCGATTATTAATACAGCGACAACACATTCCACAGCATTGTACAATTCCGATTATTAATACAGCGACAACACATTCCACAGCATTGTACAATTCCGATTATTAATACAGCGACAACACATTCCACAGCATTGTACAATTCCGATTATTAATACAGCGACAACACATTCCACAGCATTGTACAATTCCGAATATTAATACAGCGACAACACATTCCACAGCATTGTACAATTCCGATTAGTAATACAGCGACAACACATTCCACAGCATTGTACAATTCCGAATATTAATACAGCGACAACACATTCCACAGCATTGTACAATTCCGATTATTAATACAGCGACAACACATTCCACAGCATTGTACAATTCCGAATTTTAATACAGCGACAACACATTCCACAGCATTGTACAATTCCGATTATTAATACAGCGACAACACATTCCACAGCATTGTACAATTCCGATTATTAATACAGCGACAACACATTCCACAGCATTGTACAATTCCGATTATTAATACAGCGACAACACATTCCACAGCATTGTACAATTCCGATTATTAATACAGCGACAACACATTCCACAGCATTGTACAATTCCGATTATTAATACAGCGACAACACATTCCACAGCATTGTACAATTCCGAATATTAATACAGCGACAACACATTCCACAGCATTGTACAATTCCGAATATTAATACAGCGACAACACATTCCACAGCATTGTACAATTCCGATTATTAATACAGCGACAACACATTCCACAGCATTGTACAATTCCGAATTTTAATACAGCGACAACACATTCCACAGCATTGTACAATTCCGAATATTAATACAGCGACAACACATTCCACAGCATTGTACAATTCCGATTATTAATACAGCGACAACACATTCCACAGCATTGTACAATTCCGAATATTAATACAGCGACAACACATTCCACAGCATTGTACAATTCCGATTAGTAATACAGCGACAACACATTCCACATCATTGTACAATTCCGAATATTAATACAGCGACAACACATTCCACAGCATTGTACAATTCCGATTATTAATACAGCGACAACACATTCCACAGCATTGTACAATTCCGAATTTTAATACAGCGACAACACATTCCACAGCATTGTACAATTCCGATTATTAATACAGCGACAACACATTCCACAGCATTGTACAATTCCGATTATTAATACAGCGACAACACATTCCACAGCATTGTACAATTCCGATTATTAATACAGCGACAACACATTCCACAGCATTGTACAATTCCGATTATTAATACAGCGACAACACATTCCACAGCATTGTACAATTCCGATTATTAATACAGCGACAACACATTCCACAGCATTGTACAATTCCGAATATTAATACAGCGACAACACATTCCACAGCATTGTACAATTCCGAATATTAATACAGCGACAACACATTCCACAGCATTGTACAATTCCGATTATTAATACAGCGACAACACATTCCACAGCATTGTACAATTCCGAATTTTAATACAGCGACAACACATTCCACAGCATTGTACAATTCCGAATATTAATACAGCGACAACACATTCCACAGCATTGTACAATTCCGATTATTAATACAGCGACAACACATTCCACAGCATTGTACAATTCCGATTATTGATACAGCGACAACACATTCCACAGCATTGTACAATTCCGATTATTAATACAGCGACAACACATTCCACAGCATTGTACAATTCCGATTATTGATACAGCGACAACACATTCCACAGCATTGTACAATTCCGAATTTTAATACAGCGACAACACATTCCACAGCATTGTACAATTCCGAATATTAATACAGCGACAACACATTCCACAGCATTGTACAATTCCGAATTTTAATACAGCGACAACACATTCCACAGCATTGTACAATTCCGATTATTAATACAGCGACAACACATTCCACAGCATTGTACAATTCCGATTATTAATACAGCGACAACACATTCCACAGCATTGTACAATTCCGATTATTAATACAGCGACAACACATTCCACAGCATTGTACAATTCCGATTATTAATACAGCGACAACACATTCCACAGCATTGTACAATTCCGATTATTAATACAGCGACAACACATTCCACAGCATTGTACAAGTCCGATTATTAATACAGCGACAACACATTCCACAGCATTGTACAATTCCGAATATTAATACAGCGACAACACATTCCACAGCATTGTACAATTCCGAATTTTAATACAGCGACAACACATTCCACAGCATTGTACAATTCCGATTATTAATACAGCGACAACACATTCCACAGCATTGTACAATTCCGATTAGTAATACAGCGATAACACATTCCACAGCATTGTACAATTCCGAATATTAATACAGCGACAACACATTCCACAGCATTGTACAATTCCGATTATTAATACAGCGACAACACATTCCACAGCATTGTACAATTCCGAATTTTAATACAGCGACAACACATTCCACAGCATTGTACAATTCCGATTATTAATACAGCGACAACACATTCCACAGCATTGTACAATTCCGATTATTAATACAGCGACAACACATTCCACAGCATTGTACAATTCCGATTATTAATACAGCGACAACACATTCCACAGCATTGTACAATTCCGATTATTAATACAGCGACAACACATTCCACAGCATTGTACAATTCCGATTATTAATACAGCGACAACACATTCCACAGCATTGTACAATTCCGAATATTAATACAGCGACAACACATTCCACAGCATTGTACAATTCCGAATATTAATACAGCGACAACACATTCCACAGCATTGTACAATTCCGATTATTAATACAGCGACAACACATTCCACAGCATTGTACAATTCCGAATTTTAATACAGCGACAACACATTCCACAGCATTGTACAATTCCGAATATTAATACAGCGACAACACATTCCACAGCATTGTACAATTCCGATTATTAATACAGCGACAACACATTCCACAGCATTGTACAATTCCGATTATTGATACAGCGACAACACATTCCACAGCATTGTACAATTCCGATTATTAATACAGCGACAACACATTCCACAGCATTGTACAATTCCGATTATTGATACAGCGACAACACATTCCACAGCATTGTACAATTCCGAATTTTAATACAGCGACAACACATTCCACAGCATTGTACAATTCCGAATATTAATACAGCGACAACACATTCCACAGCATTGTACAATTCCGAATTTTAATACAGCGACAACACATTCCACAGCATTGTACAATTCCGATTATTAATACAGCGACAACACATTCCACAGCATTGTACAATTCCGATTATTAATACAGCGACAACACATTCCACAGCATTGTACAATTCCGATTATTAATACAGCGACAACACATTCCACAGCATTGTACAATTCCGATTATTAATACAGCGACAACACATTCCACAGCATTGTACAATTCCGATTATTAATACAGCGACAACACATTCCACAGCATTGTACAATTCCGAATATTAATACAGCGACAACACATTCCACAGCATTGTACAATTCCGATTAGTAATACAGCGACAACACATTCCACAGCATTGTACAATTCCGAATATTAATACAGCGACAACACATTCCACAGCATTGTACAATTCCGATTATTAATACAGCGACAACACATTCCACAGCATTGTACATTTCCGAATTTTAATACAGCGACAACACATTCCACAGCATTGTACAATTCCGATTATTAATACAGCGACAACACATTCCACAGCATTGTACAATTCCGATTATTAATACAGCGACAACACATTCCACAGCATTGTACAATTCCGATTATTAATACAGCGACAACACATTCCACAGCATTGTACAATTCCGATTATTAATACAGCGACAACACATTCCACAGCATTGTACAATTCCGATTATTAATACAGCGACAACACATTCCACAGCATTGTACAATTCCGAATATTAATACAGCGACAACACATTCCACAGCATTGTACAATTCCGAATATTAATACAGCGACAACACATTCCACAGCATTGTACAATTCCGATTATTAATACAGCGACAACACATTCCACAGCATTGTACAATTCCGAATTTTAATACAGCGACAACACATTCCACAGCATTGTACAATTCCGAATATTAATACAGCGACAACACATTCCACAGCATTGTACAATTCCGATTATTAATACAGCGACAACACATTCCACAGCATTGTACAATTCCGAATATTAATACAGCGACAACACATTCCACAGCATTGTACAATTCCGATTAGTAATACAGCGACAACACATTCCACAGCATTGTACAATTCCGAATATTAATACAGCGACAACACATTCCACAGCATTGTACAATTCCGATTATTAATACAGCGACAACACATTCCACAGCATTGTACAATTCCGAATTTTAATACAGCGACAACACATTCCACAGCATTGTACAATTCCGATTATTAATACAGCGACAACACATTCCACAGCATTGTACAATTCCGATTATTAATACAGCGACAACACATTCCACAGCATTGTACAATTCCGATTATTAATACAGCGACAACACATTCCACAGCATTGTACAATTCCGATTATTAATACAGCGACAACACATTCCACAGCATTGTACAATTCCGATTATTAATACAGCGACAACACATTCCACAGCATTGTACAATTCCGAATATTAATACAGCGACAACACATTCCACAGCATTGTACAATTCCGAATATTAATACAGCGACAACACATTCCACAGCATTGTACAATTCCGATTATTAATACAGCGACAACACATTCCACAGCATTGTACAATTCCGAATATTAATACAGCGACAACACATTCCACAGCATTGTACAATTCCGAATATTAATACAGCGACAACACATTCCACAGCATTGTACAATTCCGATTATTAATACAGCGACAACACATTCCACAGCATTGTACAATTCCGATTATTGATACAGCGACAACACATTCCACAGCATTGTACAATTCCGATTATTAATACAGCGACAACACATTCCACAGCATTGTACAATTCCGATTATTGATACAGCGACAACACATTCCACAGCATTGTACAATTCCGAATTTTAATACAGCGACAACACATTCCACAGCATTGTACAATTCCGAATATTAATACAGCGACAACACATTCCACAGCATTGTACAATTCCGAATTTTAATACAGCGACAACACATTCCACAGCATTGTACAATTCCGATTATTAATACAGCGACAACACATTCCACAGCATTGTACAATTCCGATTATTAATACAGCGACAACACATTCCACAGCATTGTACAATTCCGATTATTAATACAGCGACAACACATTCCACAGCATTGTACAATTCCGATTATTAATACAGCGACAACACATTCCACAGCATTGTACAATTCCGATTATTAATACAGCGACAACACATTCCACAGCATTGTACAATTCCGATTATTAATACAGCGACAACACATTCCACAGCATTGTACAATTCCGAATATTAATACAGCGACAACACATTCCACAGCATTGTACAATTCCGAATATTAATACAGCGACAACACATTCCACAGCATTGTAAATGGGAAACAAGACAAACATTGAGTTCTAACAAAACATGTATGACATACGGGAACAGTAGGCCCTGCCAAAACATGCTCACAATCTGAAGTACTGGACAACGCCAGGCAGGACGGTAGGGTATAACATAACATTTAGTATCCAGGCTCTCCTTTTCTCAGTTTGATGTAAGATGGCTTTGTCTGAAGAGCCTTTAAAATAAGCTACAGTTAGTTTAGTTCTCATTTTATATAAGTCTAATTTGACAGGACGTTTGAATGCACTATAAGCAGTACAGCTTATTGAAGAGGTCATGGTGCAAAGTGCCTCTTGGTGCTGTCCCTCTAGTTTTCGTAAAACCATTTTTATTTGTTTTAACAAAAACTGGGGCTTTCCCAAATACCAAATTCCAGTCCAACTGCAGCCCCCTAGATACTGCAAGGATTTCAGTTCTGTGTTCTCAGCACATATACATCAACATTTGGACACCAACTATAGGTTGGCAGAATGAATTTAACGCACAGTATGTCATATTTCCAGCCATCAATTAACTTACAAAAAGTAGACAGGCAACTGTCTGTAACCTGGTAGCCAAGCTCATAAGAGTCCCTGCCTTTGCATAATAATACCTTGAATTAAAAAGCGCAGATTGTACATTTCAGTGAAAACTAAAACATTTTACATCCACTTTAAAACAGGGAAATTGACAATCAAACAAAAAAATGTTTCTAATTAGTACCCTTTTTTTTTTTTTTTTTAAATATTCACCAAACTGTATACGTACATCAGTGTCCTCTATGCGAGAATATCTGGTGGGTAGTTTTGAACAAGGCGACTAATGCAAATCCCAGTGATATTACACATAAACTCATAAGTAGTAACAGGATATTTCATCCAACATTTAATAACCACAAATGTGGATTGCCATGTGTTCAGTGTGTATTTTGCAGAAATATAATCTTGCATACAGCTGTATAAACAATAATTACAATTAGCACAAGAAAATATTAATGTCTACAATTTGGGAAAATTGTTCAAAAATGTGTGAAACACTACATATGAGCCAGAAGAATGATTTTGCTTTTTTTCCCTCACTTTGCCATAGTAACTGTTCTTTTCATAGTCATTTCTCGGACCACAAGTTCTCTTTTAGCTGCTTAAATGTCATATTGATTAATAATTTCAAAAATAATAATCTTATCAATGGGATGTACAAACAACTAAATAGAACCACATTCAGACAAGGATTAACACAAACTGTGTAGTATATCAATTGTAATTCTCAAATACATTTAAGAATATTAAATTTTACAACTCGAAGGTGACTTACAGGTCTATGCAGTGAAGTGAGAATTATTGAGAATTCAAAGTAAAATATATGGCCAAAGTAACTACACTGGGAGTATATACGTAGCTGAATTGGAGAATTTTTACAGTTTACCTATTTTGGCCTTAAATGTGAATTTTGCTTTTAATTACTGACAATTCCCCCTCTATTGAATAATCCTGATGGTGTCAGTCAGGAACTGTGGGGAAATATGCTTCATGGGTCTGCTGAATGTAATATAGGGTCTAGGCTTGGAAGCATTGTTGGGGCAAATTGATTCTTCATGAGATCTAAATGGGTAGTTGTGAAGAAATATATATAACTAAGGAACTTTTGCAACAGTGGGCATGTCTTATAAATCAAGAGGAAAATTAGATGAAAAATCAATTTTCACAATGATGTAAGATCTAGGCAAGTTTATTAAGTATGTACTGTGGAACCTATAAAAAAACATAAAAAATAACAGACCGCTACGAGATTTCTTGGAATGAACATTGCCATGTAAGGTGTAAGGTCTGAAGAGACAATAGAGGGCTGATGACAACGTTGGTTACAACGTAATTTTTAACAAATAATATCTCTATTTTGAAAGGAGAAGAGAGAATGAATTAACATGGCATTAGTATATTATGATATTTACACTCGCAAATGAGTACGATTGCAAAATAGCAGACCATTACAATTTACAAGGCCTCGTGAAATATGGGAGACAAGGAATGTGCTGAGCAGGAACTACGTAGTCCAAAATGCAAATGGATGTGCTCTCATCAGTAATAGAATACACAACATTTATTGGACAGCTTTCTTCATTCAGAATAAATCACTAATAGGCAATGGCAGAGTCTGGGCATTTTTCAAATCAAACCCAGGTTAGTAAAGAGGGGGAGCATGATTATGTAGTTAAAAGAAATAAGATAAAACATTAATTTAATTTTGTGTAACAGTTCTGGAGCGGCAGTTATGGTACATGACCCAACATTGGGAGGTATGAGATTGGGACGGGGTGGATGGGTTTAGGCGACTTCCATTACTGGAAAGCCCATAATAGAAGCAGGGCACCTGGCAATAAAATCAGGTTAGTGGGCCAGGACCCATGAAATCGTGACTGTCTTACCAGAATCAGGCGTGTTGGGAGGCCTGCTATGGGGATTTCCCCAAAATGTTAGAGGAGTTTGGGAGGAAAAAACCAAAACAAAACACATAATGTGAATTGAACTGCAAATATGGTGAAGAAAATGAGTCTAGCTGAGGCCTAACTATTTGGCAAAAAGTCCCAACTTTTGGGTTGAAGGGCATTAGGAATATTAAAGTTATGTTTTTTGACATTATTAAGCCTCCGTGGTTGCATATACAATGGTGGATAACCTCGCGGGAAACATAGACAGCAGCAAATCAGAAATCTCAACTGAAGTAGAAAGAGTAAAGTGCTAAAATAACTTGAATAAAATAGCATTAACTGAATCTCTTCACTTTCTCCTATAAATACATTGTGCAGATAAAGGCCGAGACAATAATGCAAAAAGGCAGTTCCTTGTGACGTCATTTTCATTATTCTATACATATTGCAAGTAAATGCACAGACTACTTCTGGCAGGAGACAAATACATTTCGATTTGTGTCTAATTATTCCGAGGAATGAATCCTTTAAAAGTCGGTAGTTTGTAAGTGAGGAACACAGCGAGCTCTCTAAATACATTAAGAACTACGTTTCAATTCGTAATGAGTGCTTTGCTTTATATCGCATTCAATGTACTGAGACGAAATTTGAGATTGAACATCACTATAACATATTCCACCGCAGTTTGTGCATAAAAAAAGATGTAAATTGAAGTAATATCCACTTCTGTTATATTCCTTTATATATTAAATTCTTTTATTACAATATGTTTCTTTCCCTAGAAAACAGTTAACACTTAGCCTGCTTTTTATATCTATGAAAAGAGCAGTCTGCATTATTGACAGAGGTTTTAGCTAACTGGCTTAAAGGGACACTACAGTCACCTGAACAACTTTAGCTTAATGAAGCAGTTTTGGTGTATAGAACATGCCCCTGCAGCCTCACTGCTCAATCCTCTGCCATTTAGAAGTTAAATCCCTTTGTTTATGAACCCTAGTCACACCTCCCTGCATGTGACTTGCACAGCCTTCCATAAACACTTCCTGTAAAGAGAGCCCTATTTAGGCTTTCTTTATTGCAAATTCTGTTTAAGTGACCACTTTAAGTGATTTTCTTATCCCCTGCTATGTTAATAGCTTGCTAGACCCTACAAGAGCCTCCTGTATGTGATTAAAGTTCAATTTAGAGATTGAGATACAATTATTTAAGGTAAATTACATCTGTTTGAAAGTTAAACCAGTTTTTTTTTTCCATGCAGGCTCTGTCAATCATAGCCAGGGGAGGTGTGGCTAGGGCTGCATAAACAGAAACACAGTGATTTAACTCCTAAATGACAGTGAATTGAGCAGTGAAATTGCAGGGGAATGATCTATACACTAAAACTGCTTTATTTAGCTAAAGTAATTTAGGTGACTATAGTGTTCCTTTAAACATTATTGAGGGGTCTGTTCTCTAAACGTGGGGGTGTATTCCTCAAACAGTGAATTGTATTGAAAGGAAAACCAGTTTGGTAAAATTTAGGACAAATTAGTGTTTTTATATTTCCTTATTCCTTCACCTTGGCAAGTGCCATTGTTGAATTCACCAACGTGAATAAATCAGCGTTCATAAGTAAAACGTTTACTTGCCTACACAAAACGCCCTTCTTCTGGGCAACGTTGTCATTGCGTGATGCCTTGGACACACTCGTGTGCACACTGTGTTTTGTCCAGCAGTGCTGTATGCTAGCATATGCTGTTCATACATAACTAATTTAAATGCGTTGCCCAGTGTTAATGGACAAAGCATGTAAATGAAAATAAAATAATCTGTAAAAATTAAGAAATAAATATTTTGCACCACGAATAGTTTTAGCTATCTATCTGAGCTGAAACTAAGGAGGCGACAGTTCCTCTTGAAAGGGACATGCATTTTCAAACCAGCAAGCAAACACTTTTAAACACTTCTAAAAAATACAAACCAAAATAAAGTAAAAAAAACAAACAAGAAAAGTAATAAGGTAATAAACCTTAATAACGCACTCTCAGTTATGGGGGTTTCTTAAGCCCACTTACCCACCCACTAATCCAGTCCAGACCAGTTCTCTAATGACAGAAACAGGACATCATTGAGTAGCTGCACAAAGCTTCCCAGTCTACTTGATCTGACTAACACAGCAGGACAGAAAACCCAACACTGGAGCCTACACTACATGAATGACACTGATCAGACTCCCTCTTTTCTCCCCGTACCAGGATGTTGCAAGCTGAAGAGATCTTCAACTGCATACGTGTGGCTCTGTTTTGCATGCCCGATGCACTTTTGCAGTATTCCAATTTCCTAGGGATAAGACACTGATTGGTTACGTCAGTCGCCCCCACCTGGCGTGGGTGTAGAAAGCATAAGAAAGAAGAAACAGAGTTGTTTTTTTAAAATTATATTTACCAGTTTGTTTTTTTCAGCCTACAATGTTAGGTAATTCTCTCATTTAAAGCTAAGGCTTTTAAATGGAACAGTTGCCTTAAAGTGATGCACGTCCCCCTAAAGAAGCTCTGTCATCTTTGGGGATCGTTGGATATTTTGCTAAGACCACCTGTGGTGACATGTCTGGTTTGTGTGCAGTAGCAGGTGTTGGCAGGGGGGTGGAAGGTGATTGATTTACCAGAAGCTCTCCCTTTGTGGACACTATATATTTTGTTTTCTCCACCGGAAGCTGGCATCACCTGCAACATCAAAGTGTCTAATGGCAGATGTGGGAGTAGATGGCGGATGCTCTGCTTTTTGTCAATTTTAGCATTGCCAATAAGACAAAGCCGTCAATACTTTGTCTTATAATATGTTTTGATTGCACTGGCGTTTCAATGAAATAAGTGGCTTAGCAAAATTATATCTTTATGAAATAATGAAAAAGTGTCTAGAGATGACAGGGCCGCTTTAAGAAGAATCAGATGTTTTAAAAAAGTGCTATATATTCAGTGAATCTTAACCCCTTAAGGACCAAACTTCTGGAATAAAAGGGAATCATGACGTGTCAGACATGTCATGTGTCCTTAAGGGGTTAAAGGGACACTCCACTGCCCAAATACAAAATAAATTTTAAAAATCACTGTTTATTCGATTTACCATAAAAACGTGCATGTATTTCATTATAATTTATTTTACTCGGGTCTTCTGTGGCTGTCCGATCACAGACTTCCAAATGCAGCTCTTTGTGAAGTCTTTGCAAGGCAGGTGCTCTGGGCAATTGCTGCCTCTTGAGCTTAGCTCCACTGAGCCAAAACAACCAGGAATTAACAGGACCAGTTGCTTGATTGACATGAGAGAGTAACCAGGTTAATTTTTAAAAGTGTCAATTTCAATTAAGAATCTCTTCACACATAAATATTTTCAGCAATCTATAGTGCTTTAGGGGTATGGAATGTTTCTTTAATGAAGACAAGAGGTATACATAAGGCAAAGATGGGGGATGGACTAGGCCCAAGAGCTTGCTGTCTATTTAACTATTTGGTTTTGCAGTGGAATAAAAGGACAAGCAAAGACTGATTTTTATATTTTAAAGTAAAATATAACTTTAAGTAATGTTTTCAAAAATAATACTTCAAAGTGTGTAGGCTTTGTTTTTACAAATCTACCCAGGAAATAGCACTATTAATTTACATTGGCAATTCTGTAGCTGGCATGCAGCTTCTAAATGCATGTCCCCTGCCAAGTGAATCAGACTCACAAATTCATATTATCTGTTGTGGTTTAACAGATATGTGCAATGCTTCACATGTGGGTTTGGTGTAGAGAAAGAAGGACTCTCAATAATTCACAACTTTTTATTTTGTATTTTAAAGAAAGTATTAATCTACTTCGACAAAGTTATTTGGCATAAGAATGCTGCCCAGGCTTTATTCAAGGAGGAGACATGGTTGCACATTTAATTCAGACACTGTTTGACTGCAAAAACACGTAGTTGGGTTGAAGTACTTAAAAAAAAATTAAAAAATTTAAATAATAATTTTATACAGATGGAAAATGGGAAAACCATGGTTTGGAACTCATCGGGCCTCACAATGAAATGACAGCCCTATCTGCTCCCCCAACTACATATAATGAACGAGCAAGAAATATGTTCCATAAGCTTTGAGAGTTCACTGCTCGTCACATTACTCAGATACTGTACCACGGAACAATCTGGTTTCCTAGAAACATATAGAAGGAATGAAGTGATTGAAATTGTGAGTACGGGTAGACAGAGCTGTGAACAATCCCTGTTTTCTAAGCATTACACAATCACAAACTGTCGGATTCATCTTATATAACATTAAAGGGTAAATCGTACTCGACCACCAAATCCTAAACCTCTTTCCAATCAGCTTCATGCAGTAGTGATTCCAGTCAGACGAGGGACTTTGGAACTAAATCATGAGCATAGCAGCCGTCAATTCAGCCCCTTATGGTTTACTAATGTTCGAATTGTGTCCGTCAATTTTCTAGCTGAAACTTATTTTATTCTTTGATATTTTAAATACATAAAAAAAAAATATATATAAAAGACGTATGTTTATTACATTTATTATGCTTGTTTTTTTATATGTCTTTTATACATGATATACATGTTACAAAAAAAAAATCAGACGGTTACCAAGACACCATCGGGCTTCTGCGCAAGCCACACAATGCATACCGGTCGCAATGTAACTGTCATCACCAAAATAAAGAATTGACAAAAAAAACTAAAAAAAATATAAAAGACGAACAAAAATGCATTAATAAAATAAAAGGATTTCTTCTGTAAAATTTCAATTCAGTCAAAAGACCATATTTAAAGGGACACTGTAGGCACCCAGACCACTTCTGCCCATTGGAGTGGTCTGGGTGCCTTGCCCCTCTCCCCTTAGCCCTGTTAGTCAAAACACTGCAGTTTTGGAGAAACCGCAGTGTTTTGATTACAGGGCTAATCCCACCTCTAGTGGCTGTCTCTCAGACAGCCACTAGATGGTGCTTCCGTGTTCTAAGAGCATCAAAAGGGTTTTAAATGACATTCAACGCCCTGACGCTCTGCATGAGGACGTCGAGCGTCGCTGGAATCCCCATAGGAAAGTATTGAATAATGCTTTCCTATGGGGTGGTCTAATGCGCGCATGCAAGGCTATTGCTGTGCATGTGGATTAGGTCTCCCCCACCAGCAGCCTGCGGCAGGCGAGGAGCGTGGGCGGAGCTGAGCCAGCGCAGAGGGACATCTGCGCTGGACCCAGGTAAGTGATTGAAGGGGTTATTAACCCCTTCAGAACCACGGGAGGGGGCATTGACAGAAGGGGAAGCTAATGTGCCAGGAAAACAAGTTTGTTTTCCTGGCACTATATTTTTCCCTTAACCCCTTAAGGACCAAACTTATGGAATAAAAGGGAATCATGACATGTCACACATGTCATGTGTCCTTAAGGGGTTAAGGACCTAAAACATGTGGCCTTAAGGCTGCAGGTTCCCCACCCCTGATCTAGCTGCTTGCAGTTAACCTAATTTTTTTTTTTTTCTTCCAATGTACAGTTGTATGGCAGTAACTGTGAATTCTTTAGTATTAATTCAAATTGATTCTAATCTTTGTCTCTCAGGAATATGAACATACTTGATGAAACATTATACTTGCTACTTCATCATGCTTGCTTGCATTGCATTGACAATGTGACTGCAATGATGTTGCTTTACAATGTATCTTGTGTAGAAAAGTTTAAGATTATCTGTATAATTTTTTTACAATCAGTATTAGGTATTAGGTATTAGGGCAACAACCCTTTAGGGTAACTCACTAAACTCTGAATTGTAATGAAATAAGTCTGGATGGAAAAACTGAACCTAAAATAACTGATTCAGAAAAATTCTCACAGCTGGCCTATATTAGCATCAGTTTCTACATTTTAATATATATTTTTTTCAAAATTCAGGTTAATCTGTCACATTACAAGCTACTGTGCTCACTTTAGGGGTATCTGAACTACACAGAAGACTACTTTGGTTAAGAAGTGTTTAATGAAACAAAATGTGTTATTGACACAGTTTGATCCCACAGGAAAGCATTGGATTGGCTGAGATTGTCAAGAAGGCAGATCGGGGCAGAGCCCACATAAACCAAACACAGCCCTGGCCAATCAGCATCTTCTCATAGAGATGCATTGAATCAATGCATCTCTATGAGGAAAGTTACGTTTTTCCATGCAGAGGGTGGAGACATTCAATGGCACTGCTGCACACTATGCATCACTGCCCCCAGGAAGCTCCTATAGTAGTCATCTGAGGAATGGTCACTGGAGATATTCCTAGGCTGTAAAGTAAACACTAAATTTTTTCTGAAAAGACAGTTTTTTACTGAACAAATCCAGCAGGGACTGATTATACTCAACAGAACAAATACAATAAGCTAAAGTTGTATAGTGCCCTTTGGATTGTTTTGGTGCTAATGTGCTATGCACATTAACTAACGCTGCACCTGAATTCAAGAGGTTAGGGAATGTAAAGGTGGGGAACAGCTTAACCCAACATCTCAAATGTCTATGGGCTTCATTTAAAAAAACTTGCTGAGCTCTTATAAGTGCATCACCATTAACGCTTTGCTATTAAAGGGATACTATTGTCACCCAGACAACTTCATCTCAATGAAATAGTTTGGGTGCAGTGTCCCTTTCCCAATAACCTGGAATGTAAAAAAAAAAAAAAAAAAAAATCATCTTTACATTATAGTGTTTAACGGACACTCCATACCCTCAAAGCACTTTAACTTGCTGAAATGGGTGTGTCATCTTTTTGTCATTTTACAAAAAGTGACGATCTCATAGAAATTGGTTCTTTTATAAATTAACCATTTTACATCTCCCTGACTTTCAAGCAGACAGCTGGTCCTATTATTTCCTGGTTTGGTTAGCTCAGTGAAGCTAAACTAAGGCAAGCAATTGCCCAGAGCACCTGTCTTGCAAAGACTTCTCATTGAGCCGAAGTGGAAAGTCTGTGATTGGACAGCCACAGAAAGTCTGGGCGGGGTTAGGAAGTTTGGCTTGCAAAGGCTGTAGACAAGGGAACTGCAGGTTTTAAAAGCTGTTTTAACCCCTTAAAGACACATTACATGTGTGGCATGTTATGATTCCCTTTTATTTCAGAAGTTTGGTCCTTAAGGGGTTAAATATACCCCAATAAAAAAAATCATAATTAGAGGCATGTTTGTTTTCATTTGGGGTATATCTACTGAAGAGTAGTTTTTCTTTTCCTTTGTATTTGGTCAGTGGAGTGTCCCTTTAAGTCCTCCTCTAACGGATGCCACTATGGCAGCCACTACAGGTGATGTTGCTGCACTGACCATGTAAAACATGTCATGTGACGCGTAAGCGTCAATGGAAAGCATTGATTAAAATAAATTACCAAATAACACATAAGGCGCTTGCCGCATCTGTGCATTAGGTCCCCAATACTCCTCATAGAGTTGGATATTACGAAGGATGCCATGCCTCCTCTGTGGTGTCACTGGTGGAGGAGAGGTGAACACAGAGCAAAGAAAGGCCCAGAGCTGGAAAAAGGTAATTGAGTCTTGATTTTATCTCATTTTTATTGCACTGGGGGGACCTGCTTACAAGTAGCGAAAGGAACACTACAGCAATAGGAGAACAGATTTGTTTTCATAACTCTACAGTGTTCCTTAGAAATAGTCAATGCTTTCACCTTGCCATTGTAATTGCAACATGTTTAAAGTAAATCAGAAAAAACTAAGATTCTATGAAAACATTTGATATTAAGAAAAGGCCAAGAATAAAATAGCCAATGACAGGGCAACTTTACATAACGGTGCCCTTAGAAAGCCCTTTAAATTCATGAGCTTTGGTTCAGTCCTACGTGAAAAGTTACTGGTATGTATTTTTGTATTTTTCTTTTTTTTATTACAGTGGTTTGCTTGGAATCAGGCCCAAGAAAAAGTTGGGGGATAAATGTTTGCTTCGGAGCACCCTTGATTTCAAAAGCATTTTTTTTTTTTGTACGCTGTACGTTGAGTCTGACAGCTGGAAAATGAACTCTATTTAACAGGATCAACAAACTACCACACTTATTTGCTGACTCGGTGCTCTCCTGCTGCTATGGTTGAAATTGATAACATAAAACATTTTTCTACAGAAAAAAAAGGAAACCAGACCTCTAAGTGAAAATCTTTTAAACATACAATTTTCTCTCTTTCTCTCTCTCTCAGCCTCCCCTAACAATCCACAGAGATTTTATACACGATAAGCGTTTGGAAGAGTTCTTAAAGCGGCACTGTCAACCCCCCATCCCCAAAACTGAGTATTTCATAAAGATAGAATCTTTATGAAATACCCATTTTGACTGTTTTGGAATTTCACAAAGTACGGACTAGTTTGTCTCTGTATATTTGTTCCGCCTGACACTTCTAGACACTTGGCGGAACTCCTGCCTTCTAGAAGTGTCAATCCAGCGTGGCATCATCAGTGACAGCTGCAGGGAATTGGCTCTATCTATGGATTATCTTGCAGTCTCGCGGGATTCTCTATAAACCTCAATTCTGTACTATTGCTGTATGCAGCTCCTGGCGCTAAAGAGAACCCGCAAGAAGATGGCCGCACTGGCATGGAACAGGTTCAGGTAAATAGAACTCACCTTTATTTGTCCCTCCCCCCCCCCCCCTCCCTGAGCACTGGATCTCCAGCAGTAATGTCACCATTGGGGGTCTTTGCAAATTCTGCAAAGTCGGTGACAGTGGTGTTTTAATTAAATACCAAAATTTAGGGACGCAGAGGGGAATGGAGGCTGTTACTTTTGCCCCAAAGGTCTACAGTGAGTGTTACTGGGTTACACCTAGAAACTAACTGTTTTATATCAAGTTCATTCATTATTCTGTCATTGAAATTAATAAAAAAAAAAGATTAGGGGATTAATTTACTAAACTGTAAACTGCAGCAAATTTGGAAACAAGTTACAATTTCAGACTAAAATATATACATTTATTAAATATCGCCGACTCGCAATTTTTTTTCTTTATCGTGAACTTGACCTAAATGTTGCAATTAGTCAATTCAACCGTTCACTGCTGTGAAAAAGACAAATAGTGGATGTTCTCTCCTTGGGTTTTTTAGCGCTATGTAAGAACACATTAGAAAGTAGACCTGTTTTTTTTTTTTAATCTTATAAAAGTTACCGGTAATTCAGTCAGTTTCATACCTGGGAACTTGACGTGATATATCTCGAGACACTGGGCCCTGGCATGAAGAATGATATGTGATACAACACAAGAAAAATATATGCAAAGATAAATGGGGCTAGGATAGAAAAGAAGAAATAGGGCTGAAGTGGAAGAGATAGATATTGGACTGTGGTGGGACAGGGAACTATATGGATCTTGGAACAAATCGGGAGAATCTTTGCAGGAAAGATCTTGGATCTTAGGCTCCTAGAAATACAATATATATTTTTATAAGAAATGTAGGCAAACAGAAATACAATACATTTTTATAAGAAATGCACATGCATAAAACCTCCCTTCCTTTCTAACACTCTGTCTGACTGGATAGAACACACTTTCATGGTGCCTGACCTGTCGCTGTCACTGGAACCACCACTAGCACCTTTCTTGCTGGTGAGGTAGCTCAGTGGGCTAATTCATCATCACTAGAATCACTAGGTTGCAGGTTCAAATCCCAGCAGGGTTGACTCACCCCCTTATCTTTCCGAGGTAGTAAAAATGAGTACTGAATTGAATTTGAGTATGAATTGGGTAATAGTAACAACCCCTGGATGTTTGGCAAATGTAACATCCCCAAGACATACTTGGAAACCAGAGTAATCTAAATATACCTTTCTTGGTTAAATACTTTGTTATCCTATACTTAAGATAAAGTCACGGACTAATGAAAGTATTTAGAAAATTGGGCAGAATAGTTCTTATCTGCCGTCACATTCTATGTTTCTTCAGTTACTTCTTATAGTGCACTTGTCCAGAGAGAATTATAGGAATTCATCCTAGGTATTGTCACAGAGGGCGGTATATATTGTAAAGCCATCCTTTCCATGCTTCCCTACACTTTCTAAACATTTTAGTTGCTACTTATTATCAGGTAGAGGATAAAGTGTATGAAAATAATTGTATTTTTGGTTAACGTTATTATTTTTTCCCTAATCTTTTTAGAGTTGACTTTTTTGTTCCTATCACGGTTCCTAGGGTTAGATATCAACTCTTTCAGATACACTAAACTAAACAAACAAAATCCTTTACACATCTGACTTGACTCAAAGGGACATTGTAAGAGACATAACCATTACAGCTCACTGTCATTGGGTTTCGGTTCTGCTTTGTACATCATCCAAGTTGGACTAAATTGACACTGATAATATGGAAGTGTGAAATTCACAATCAGATTGTAAGCTTACGGGCAGGGCCCTCGACCTGTATTATTGGTCTGTTCTAATTGTATTGTCTTTTTCCCATTTGTCCAGCGCTGCGGAATCTGTTGGCGCTTTATAAATACCACTAATAAATAAGTTTTAAAAATTAAAAAATTGTATGCAATCATTCCTAACTGGCTTATTAACATACCACGAGATGACTCCAGGACACTCTAGGCAACATAACTACTCCAGTAAGATGCAGTGGTTTTGTTGTTTAGTGTTTTTTAACTACACACTGCCATCATGGCTGCCATTATGGCATTACAGCCCATACCAAGGTCAGGGGCCTGGACGAGTACCAGACCCACATGGGCCCCTTTAACGCTATGTGTTCTGGTTGTGTAGATCACATTGAGCTGCCATACTGGATGGATGGTCCCCTAACCAGACCTCTCAGAGGAGCACTGGAAGGACGTGATTTAATGGAGCCTACGGAAATGGTTGCTAAAAACTTAATTTTGTTAAAGGATTTCAAGGTGTGTCTGTATATCTGAATCTCTCACGATATGCTAGGTATATATCAAAACTTGTACAGTTTATTGAAACAAAAAAAAAAACAGAGTGAATCATAAACTATGGTTGAAGGCCACCTCTAATTCATATGAATGCTTTAAATAAATAAGCGATATCTAAAGCAACTCTTAGTAACAATAGTAGCTCTGTGTGTACTGGTATATTATCACTGGACAGAAATATTTAAAGTATCTATAAGTATCAAGCACTGGTGGGAAGTTAAGTAAACGCTCAGTCAGTTAAAATGAGCTTTTACTTAGCGATAGAACCAGCTCAGACTTAGCATCCCAAATAGGTTCCCCAGGAACGTAATCTACAATTATAAACCTGGCTACAAACTAGTGATTATATAATAACCCACATGTGGCTCTTGAATATAGAAATACTATGTGCTACATCTGTCTCAAATCCCAGTTTTAATCCCATAGGACAAAGACAAGAGTTAAGTGATTTCTTGGAATTTACCATTGTAGGTAACTAACAGCTGCAAAATGAGGCAGAAAATATCCAATGCCATAAAAGTGGAGTGGAGTCATGCTGTCCTTTAGTCTAATGAATTTCCATAAGAAAAGATGTAAAGGCCCTTTTTGTACCACGTCTTTCCTCACGCTAATGACCCCAAAAACATAAACATAATGAAAATTCCAGACCACTCATTAACTGACCAAAGTTGTCCGCGTTTTTAAATAGCAAGGTACATGCGCAGGAAAATATAATGGGATATTAACATGGCAACATAGTATTTGTATCTTAACATAATGAATAAATTGCATTAAATATTTAGGGGTCAGTCCTAAACTTGAGTACCTCAATCTATTGGGAGTCTACCTTTAAACTTGTTTTGGAAAAACTATTTTTGGTGCTATTTTAAGCCCACAATTTAGGAAAACATCTTGAATATTTGTGATTTTTATTAGTTATCCTTGGTCGGCATTTAACCCCTTAAGGACACATGACTGAAATATTCTGTCATGATTCCCTTTTATTCCAGAAGTTGTGTCCTTAAGGGGTTAAATTACTATTATATTTTTATTATTTTCATTTGTGCTTTTTTTGAACTTAATTTTATTAAGACAAGCAGCTACTTATAGATACTTTAAATATTTCTGTCAAGTGATTATATACCAGTACACACATAGCTACTATTGTTACTAAGAGTTGCTTTAGATATCTGTCCGAGTTTTTATAATATAACACACTTTTCCATCAACAGATTTATTTTTCTTCTCTCTCT
Source organism: Pelobates fuscus (assembly GCF_036172605.1). NCBI lineage: Eukaryota > Metazoa > Chordata > Amphibia > Anura > Pelobatidae > Pelobates > Pelobates fuscus. Next base: position 379,107,801 of record NC_086318.1, on the reverse strand, counting down.
TTGTTTTTTTGTTTTTTACAAGTATGCATTAAGGAATTCTTCCCGTGATAAAAAAAAATATTTACACAGATACAAAGAACTGACGTCAGACTATAAACCAACATCTCCTACTGAGATCGTTATAGCAGTCAATGGCTTGTAACGTACACAAGGAGGTCTCAGTGCAACCTCCCTCTTCCTCCCACGACACTAAAATCTTTTTTTTTTCCACATTCATTTATACCACAGAACATCGAAAGCTAGAAAAATATCAGGGCAGACGAGGAATGCCAAATCAGTGACAGGATAGAATTTTATTTTCGTGATCATGTTTCCACATGGCTTTTCAAGAACATTTAAATAATCCGAAGTCTGGGTTGTTACAAAAACACACATTTTTGGACTTCACAACATCTGTAATGCTTTAAATTTGGTCTATTAGTTTTTTTAGTGGGTAACAAACCTTACCCATTCATTATGTTAGCCTTGCATATTCTCTGTCAACAAAATTAATCTGTTTTCCCTCATAACTCAAAACATAATAAACATTCGTTACTCCTTTAGCAGTAATCCTAATGTTACAGCAAAAATATCACTCTTTTGCTGTTTATTGGATTCTAGGCACCAAAACAACTTTAGCTTAACGAAGCAGTTTTGGTGTATAGATCATGCCCCTGTAGTGTCACTGCTCAATGCTCTGCCATTTGGGAGTTCAATTACATTGTTTATGCATCCCTAGAAACACCTCCCTGCATGTGACTATCACAACTTTCCTAAACACTTCTGATAAAGAGAGATCTAATGTACAAACTTCTTTATTGCATATTCTGCTTAATATAGATTTTGTTTTATCTCCGGCTCATTTTATAGCCTTCCAGACCCTGCAGAGCCTCCTGAGTGTTATTACATTTTAATTTACAGAGCAGGAGATAGAATCTTCTAAAGCAAGTTAACATCTGATGCCAGGGAAGGTGTGGCTATGGCTACATAAACAGAAACAAGAATGATTTAACTCTTACATGGCAGAGAACTGAGCAGTGCAACTGCAGGGGCATGATCTATACACAAAAACTGCTTCATTAAGCGAACGTTGTTTTAGTGCCTACACTTTCTACACTTAGAAACATAGCGCTTAACTTACTAGACGTCTTTAAAATGAGTTACGTTATAGGATCACTGTAGGGTCAGGAACACAAACATATATTCCTGACGCTATAGTGTTAAAACAACCCCTCATACCTCCATAAATATAGTAAAAATCTTACTGTATTCATGCCTGATGCTGTAGATCTGCATGCTGTTAGACTCAGAAAAAAACAAGCTGTCTGCGGACATCATCAGAAGTGGTAGCCTGATCCAATCACAATGCTTCCCTATAGGATTGGCTGAGACTCACAAGGAGGCAGATCAGGGGCAGAGCCAGCATGATACAAACACAGCCCTGGCCAATCAGCATCTCCTCATAGAGATTAATTAAATCAATGAATCTCTATGAGGAAAGTTCAGTGTCTGCATGCAGAGGGTGGAGACACTAAATGTTTGGATGCATTTTAAGTAGCCATGACCCAGGAAGGATCTCTAACAGCCATCTAAGGAGTGGCCAGTGAAGTTATCACTAGGCTGTAATGTAAACACTGCATTTTCTCTGAAAAGTCAATGTTTACAGCAAAAAGCCTGAAGGTAATGATTCTACACACCAGAACAAATTCAATAAGCTGTAGTTGTTCTGGTGACTATAGTGTCCCTTTAAGTAACTTACATAAGTAAGTAAAATAAAAACTGTGTGCTATTCACTAGCACAGCTTGAGATTTTGAAAAATTTTGTATTTAGGCATCTCATGTTTAAAGGGGCACTGTAGACAATATAGCTTCTTCATCTCATTGAAATGTTTATAATTATTATTAATATATTTATATAGCGCCAACAGATTCCGTAGCGCTTTACAATGGGTGGACTAACAAACATGTAATTGTAACCAGACAAGTTTGACACACAGAAACAGAGGGGTGAGGGCCCTGCTCAATGAGCTTACATGCTAGAGGGAGTGGGGTAGAGTGACACAAAAGGTACGGGAAGTATTAGAGAAGTAGATTGGCAGAATAGTATTCAATGAAGACCTAGTGTGTTTTTTTTTTTTTGGAGCCACTAACAGTTTAATTGATATGCTTTTGTGAAAAAGTGAGTTTTTAATGATTTTTTAAGGAGTGGAGACTGGGTGAGCGTATAACGGAAAAGGGAAGGGAGTTCCACAGGAACGGTGGAGCCCTAGAGAAGTCTTGGATACGAGCATCAGAGGTGGGAGTACGAACAGATGATTGACGCAGGTCTTCGGCAGAGCGTAGGGGCCTAGACGGGAAATACTTGTGTATTAGCGAGGAGAGATAGGTGGGAGCAGCATTATGTAGAGATTTGAAAGCAAGAACCAGAATTTTATATTGAGCCCTATATCTTACGGGAAGCCAATGCAGAGACTGACAGAGGGGTGTGGAATGGGAGGTGAGGACGGACAGGAAGATGAGCCTCGCCGCCGCATTCATTATAGACTGCAATAGGGCAAGTTGGGAGCCCGTAAGACCACTGAGAAGCGGAATGCAGTAGTCAAGGCAAGAGAGGACAGGGGCATGGACCAGCACCTTAGCCGCATCTGGCGTTAAGTAGAGGGAGACAGAAACAGGAGTAGCAACACTTGAGGGAGGAAAGACCAGAAATTCTGTTTTGGACAAGTTGAGCTTAAGGAAGTCAGCAGCCGTCCAGTTAGAAATAGCAGAGAGGCAGTCAGAGACACTATTCAAGAGGGGTGGGGAGAAATCAGGGGAGGACAGATAGATTTGCATGTCATCTGCATAGAAGTGATATTGGAAGCCAAAGGACCTGATGAGTTTACAAAGGGATGCAGTAAAGATCAAGAACAGTAGGGGACCAAGGATTGAACCTTGGGGGGCACCAACAGAGAGAGGCTGTGAGGAAGAGCCAGAGCCAGAGCCAAAGAAAGAAATGCTAAAAGAGCACTGGGTGAGGTAGGAGGAGTACCAGGAGAGAGCAATATCTCGTAGACCGAGATTACGGAGGATGAGAAGAAGCTGTTGATTATCAACAGTATCAAAAGGTCAAGGAGAATTAGGATAGAGTAGTGACCATAATATTTTGCAGCGAGTAGATTGTTTGATACTTTGATAAGAGCCGTTTCCACAGAGTGCTTGGCGCGGAAACCAGACTGAAGTAGGTCGAGTAGAGAATTGGACTTGAGAAAGTCTGTCAATCTCACATACACAAGTATTTCAAGGATCTTGGATGCAAATGGCAGTAGCGAGATAGGGCGGTAGTTGGACGGGGAGTTAGGGTCAAGGTTGGGCTTTTTTAAAATCGGGGTTACAGTTGCATGTTTGAAGGGTAATGGAAATATGCCAGAGGAAAGGGAAATATTGAGAATTTTAGTGAGAGGCAAAGCAAGAGAAGGAGATAGAGTACGAATGATATGCGAGGGAATAGGATCAAGGGAGCAGGTGGTGGGAGCAGATCAGAAACCTCTTTCACTGTAGCAGGTGTGAATGAGCATATAACAGCAGAGGGAGTGAGGTTAGGGGTAGTATTGTAAGTGGAAGGAGAGAGTTATCTTCCCTGATTGTAGAGATCTTGTCAGTGAAGTGAGTTGCAAAGTTTGTGGCGGTTAAGTCGGTAGGAGGAGGAGGAGCAACAGGGCGAAGAAAAGAGTTAAAAATGTGGAATAGTCATTTGGGTTTGCAGGACAGTGTGGTTATGAGGGTTTTGAAGTCATTTACTTTTGCAGAGGAAAAAGCCAAGGTGTAAGAGCGCAGCATAAATTTAAAGTGGAGAAAGTCAGATGCAGAGTGAGACTTCCTCCAGCAGCACTCAGCAGTTCTGCAGGATATTTGGAGGTATCGAGTCAGCTTGGTCTGGAGTCCCCTGACAGCATGCTGTCGTTCATTGTTAAACTGTATTTAATGGATAAATAAGAGTTCCCAGCAGCTAATCTCCTCTTGCTGCTTGGAATAATGTGGAAGCATTATCCTGAGCTGCAATGGGTGGCCTTGATTAGCAGAGATTACCAGCTGACTGCTTCCAGCCTATCACAGTTCCCATTGCGGGGATAAATCACTAGAAGGAAGTGGCTAATCCCTGCTTTAGCAACACCTCCGTTGGGGCGGGCTATGAGATGCCAGGGACCCTCAGTCAGTGTTAAAGGGACACTATAGGCACCCAGACCACTTAAGCTCATTGAAGTGGTCTGGGTGCATATTCCTAGGTCCCTTAACCCTAAAAAGGTAATTATTGTAGTTTTTAATAAACTGCAATAATTACCTTTATGGGTTAACTCCACCTCTAGTGGCTGTCTACCAGACAGCCACTTAAGGAACTTGTGGGTCGTTAGGCAACTTTTGGTTGCATGAGGACATCCAATGTCACCCATAATCACATAGGAAAGCATTGTATAATATTTTCCTATGGGGCTTTTATAACGCAGGTGCCACCATTGGCACGGATGCGCATGAGATCTCCCCTGCTGGCTGACGTTGGCAGGGAGGGAGCGAAGGTGAAGCCCTAGCCAGCACTGAGTGACATCAGCACCGGACTCAGAAAAATGACACAAAGGGGTTTTTATCCTCTTCTGCACCATGGGGAGGGGGAGGAGGTAGGGGTGGGGGAGCTATAGGGAGTTTTTGTTTTCCAGGCACTATAGTGTTCCTTTAAACTGATCAGAAATGGTTTGTCACTGAATGGAGGGAAATCAACAGGGGACCCAGCACTATTACCAATTCAATAAGATGAAATTGTTATAGTACCTACAGTATCCCTTTAACCCCTTAAGGACACATGACATGTGTGACATGTCATGATTCCCTTTTATTCCAGAAGTTTGGTCCTTAAGGGGTTAAGGACAGTGTTGGCCATAATCTGATAATTTTGTAGATAAGATTAACGAACATGTAGTCTACAATGTTGATATAAAACAAGCCACCAAATGTTGCCAATAAAATCAAACTCACATCACATCAATCAAAATACAGTAATAAAAACCCAGGTTATTGAGTTACACCTTGCCTGGATTCAGAAAGATAAATATAGGGCTTAGGAGCAGAGATTATAGGGCAGAGAGGAAAGGAGTAAGGAACAGGAGTCCTGGGGGAAAAGGTGTGTGAACTCACCCAAGATCCCCCCTCCACCCTCCAAAAAAAAGTGTCTCATGAGCTCAGGCACTTTTTTGACTGTGTGTGATATATGTGTGTATTGGATGTGTGTGATATTTGTGCAGGGTTTGTTGGCTGAGTGTGATGGGTATTTAATTCAGATAAAAATATGTATGTAGGCACATGTGTGAATGCAGGTGTGCATTTTTACAGAGTCACATGCACACAGTCCCACAGTCAGATGCACACAGTTCCAGGCATATAGTGACACATACACTTACAGGTATATAGTCAAACACACAGTTACACACAGTCACATATACAGTTACAGATATATAGTCACACATACAGTTACACACATAGTCACACATACAGTTACAGATATATAGTCACACATACAGTTACAGGTATATAGTCACACATACAGTTACACACATAGTCACATATACAGTTACATGTATATAGTCACACATACAGTTACATGTATATAGTCAAACACACAGTTACACACATACAGTTACAGGCAATCACATACCTGTACAGGCAGACAATCACACACACAGTTAAATGTTGCCACACAGACACAAACACAAAGTTATAGGTAGTCAGTCATACAAACACACGTACAGGCAGTCACAGGTTACAGTCGTAAAAACCGTTACAGACAGTTGTACGCACACTGTTACAGACTGTCACACAGTTACAAGCAGACAACCACACACAGTTACAGGCAGACACACACACACTTACAGGCACACAGAAACATACACACAGTTACTGGCATACAGTCACAGTGTCCCTTCCCCACCATCTACTCCTATAGTGCTCCTATAGTGCCCCTGCTCCCTACCTACCACGGTGCCCTTGCTCCCTATCTACAGACAGCCACACACAGACAGACAGTTACAGTCTGTACAGGCAGACAGTTACCTCTTTACATTATGGGCTGGAGGGGGGAACAAGGGCACTGTAGCAGTAGATAGGGAGCAGAGGAACTGTAGTAGATGGGAGGAGCAAGGGCACTGTGGTAGACAGGGAGCAGTGGCACTGTGGTAGATAGGAATAAGCAGTGGCGTACACAGAATCCATGTGGCTCCGGTGCAAAACTGATCCATGGGCTCCCCCCTCCCTCCCTCTACCCTCTCCCTCCCTCTTCCCCCCAAAATGTGGATATATAAAACAAGAGAGAGAGAACTCCAATGATACAGTATACTTCATATTCCTATACTGACTTAAAAAGTTTACGCTCAGCTCACCTTATTAAGAGCCAACAAATCCTGGCTCTGGAATTGAGTACCTGTTGCCTAATTCAGGGTTGGCAAAACCTCAAATGGATCCCTTCTGGAGTTGAGAATCACATAGGACCGAAACTGTGCTAAGTATATGATACAAATTTATTTCCAAAAGTATGGTAAAACAAATTGATAAAAATTGATTAACGACACCCAGTACTCACAAGCAACCAAGCACTGCAGAAATGCCTAAGCAGAGACTATCAGCTTCTTTCGCTGATAGTCTTGTAAATTTATGTCCACTGTTTATGACTTTAATCTATGTGATCCTTCATATCTTTTTATCCCAAATGTTATCCCCTCTGTTTTTTCATCTCGAATTACCTCAATATCTCCACATCTCCCCACCCATAATGGTGTTTTTTTTTTTCAACCCCAGACCTTATATTTCAGACTGGGCCCCAAATAACAGTATTGATTAACAACACCCGGTACTCACAAGCAACCAAGCCCTGCAGAAAAGCCTAAGCAGAGGTATAATCTTCAATTTGCCTTTTTAAACCCTTCTCTGTTAACATTGCCATTATTTGGGGCGGAGCCTAACACCGTACCGGAGCAGTCGCCATTGCTCAGAGCTCCGACAAAATTTCTCTAAAATCCACTGACATCGGGGCCATACAACGAGCCCGGTGATCCCCAATAGCGACGCAGCACTCAGACCACCCCTCCGGTAAAGCTGATGCCGTTCTTTTCCACACCCGGCACGAAAACTCGTAAACGAGGCGGTAAGGCCTACCGCGCGGGCGGACGGTACGGAGAACGGGAGGAGAGGGACTGGCCGTGGCAAATCTCTGCCTTTGGGGATCTGCAGTCATACCAGCCTAGAGAAGGTGAGATGGGACGGAAAACCCCAAAACCGACCCCGGCCGCTGTGAAACCGCGGCTGGATATCAGCCAAATGCTGCAAACACCCAGGGCATCGCAAGCTCCCACCCCCTGTGGGGCCTCACCAGTGCCCTCAGACGAGGAACCCACATATAACAGCCCCTCACCTGACCCCCGTGGCCCAGAACCTTCACTGGCACCAAAGGACTGTACCCCTGCCACGAAAGGGGATATTCAAAGCATGCTGGCAGGCCTCCAACATAATCTCAAACTAATGTGGGAAGCGGATCTGGCAGCACTCAACACAAAAGTCCAAACAGTGACCGCACGCACTCAGGCCACGGAAGGGGCCATAACGGACTTGACACACAGCATCCACACAATGGGCGACAAGATCCAGCAAATACAAACTGCCCAGGACAATCTTGCTAACCACGTCCACCTTCTGGACGACAGGAGCCGGCGGAAAAATATAAAGATCAGAGGGGTACTAGAATCTGTGCCACTGGAGGAACTGCCTCATTATGTTAGACGCCTAGTAACCGAGATAATGCCGACAAAACAGGCTAAATCTTTTCAATTTGATGGGGTGTACAGAATCTCCAAGTCGCCGCAGGCACCCAACACAGCATCACGAGACATTATACTCAGATGCCAAACGATGTCAGATAAACTAGGGCTATTGGCTGCACTTCGGGGCAAGACCCCATTGGAGTTTGAATCATGTCGTCTTTCATTCTTCCAAGACCTAAGCAGAGCCACGCTCCTCTGGCGCAGGGACATGCAAACGGTTACTAAACCGCTACATACCGCTGGAATAACCTACAAATGGGCAACCCCCAGAACTTTGTGGGTGACTGCAAATGGAGAACAACACAAAGCCACGAACCCCCAGGAAGGCCAAAGTATACTGGACTTATTAGGACTCCCACGCCAGAGCCGCCCGACGGCTACACAGCCTCACCCTCAAACGGCAATAACTGACAAAGCTCCAATCTTCCGGCCCAGAGAGGCGAAAACTCCTAAGACATGAACTGAGACCCTTCATCGGCTCCCTGTACTTGATCCGGTGGTCCGGTGCCAACAGTGCGGACCTGTCTTACCTCTCGACTATGCTTATTATGTTTATTACGCTTATTATCAGTTTATATTAAGTTTGGTTATGTGTTAGAAAATGTAAACACACTGATCCCCGGGGGCGAAGATGGGACCTTCACGGGGATGCTCTTAGCTGCTCTGGTAACGACCCCCCCCCCCTCACCCCTAGGATATGGGGACACGCACACAGAGAGCCGCCAACCTTACACTCACACCAGACTGCAACTAGCGCCACGACGCTATACAGCAGCACACGACAATCTAGGCTCTACACTACGTGATAGGATTGACATAGTTGTGCCTATTTAATGGCGAAAAATAGCACTAACACTCGACCACAATTTATTGTGAGGGTGCGTATCGCCCTCAAGGCCACCACTCGTTATGACATCCCAGAATGTAACGCTATATAAGCTAACCACTAGTTGTTTAATTAGTTGCTCTCCGCACAGACACTAGACTGCACTGTTTGGAAAATTACCCATTTAACTGAGCATACCAATATTATAACGATTATGCCTCATTGTTTTATTTGCTTAGTCTATTTAACCTGTACGGACAACTTTACTGTTAAACTTTAAAAAAAAAAAAGAGGCTGTTACTCTTGGGAATACATGCAACTATTGTGTACACTCATGCAAACTGTATGTTTTACATGCATTAACCCATCACTTTATTTCCTGTACTGAACCATCATATGCCTCAATAAAAACAAAGATTGACAAAAAAAAAAAACATTGCCATTATTTATTGCCCCCCTGGTTCCCCTCTCCTCTTCTTTGACCACTTTGCTGCCTGGCTACCCTTCTTCCTCTCTTCTAATATTCCATCCCTAATTCTTGGAGACTTCAATATTCCCATTAACCCACCTTTGACCTCAGCAGCCTCTAAACTACTTTTACTTACTTACTCCCTCGGGCTAATTCTCCCACCCATGTAGCTGGCAATACCCTCAACCTCATTTTCTCTTATGCATGTACAGTATCTAATATCTGCAACACTCCATTTCCTCTCTCTGATCACCACCTCTTATTGTTTGCTCTCAAGTACCCCCTCACCCAACAACCTCAGCCTAACCCCCCTCAACTCAGGAGGAACCTTAATTCTATTGACCTCCAGCAGCTGTTAGCTGATATTGATTCACAACTGCTATCCATCCCTTACCTCTCCTGTCCTTCACTGGCCATCTCCACATATAACACTACCCTCACCTCTGTCTTGAATACTGCAGCCCCGCTCCAAACATGCACCTCGAGGAAGACACGCCCCCAACCGTGGCATACTGAATCAACACTCTACCTGCAAAGATGCTCCCGTTGTGCTGAATGCTCCTGCAGGAAGTCTCGCACCCAGGCAGACTTTCTCCATTATAGATTCATATTGTGTTCATACAGCACAGCCCTTGCCCTCGCCAAACAGTCATACTTTTCACCTCTCATTAGTTCATGCTCCCGCAATCCCAGACATCTCTTTGACACCTTTAACTCTTCTTCGCACTGCTGTGGCCACCCCCCAAACGAACCTTACAGCCGATAGCTTTGCATGCTACTTTACCGACAAGATTAAACAGCTAAGTAAAGAATTCTCCCCACCTTGCCGTTCTTTTTCTCAACCACACATAGACCTTTGACCTCAGCAGCCTCTAAACTACTTTTACTTACTTACTCCCTCGGGCTAATTCTCCCACCCATGTAGCTGGCAATACCCTCAACCTCATTTTCTCTTATGCATGTACAGTATCTAATATCTGCAACACTCCATTTCCTCTCTCTGATCACCACCTCCTATCGTTTGCTCTCAAGTACCCCCTCACCCAACAACCTCAGCCTAACCCCCCTCAACTCAGGAGGAACCTTAATTCTATTGACCTCCAGCAGCTGTTAGCTGATATTGATTCACAACTGCTATCCATCCCTTACCTCTCCTGTTCTTCCCTGGCCATCTCCACATATAACACTACCCTCACCTCTGTCTTGAATATTGCAGCCCCGCTCCAAACATGCACCTCGAGGAGGACACGCCCCCAACCGTGGCATACTGAATCAACACTCTACCTGCAAAGATGCTCCCGTTGTGCTGAATGCTCCTGCAGAAAGTCTCGCACCCAGGCAGACTTTCTCCATTATAGATTCATATTGTGTTCATACAGCACAGCCCTTGCCCTCGCCAAACAGTCATACTTTTCACCTCTCATTAGTTCATGCTCCCGCAATCCCAGACATCTCTTTGACACCTTTAACTCTTCTTCGCACTGCTGTGGCCACCCCCCAAACGAACCTTACAGCCGATAGCTTTGCATGCTACTTTACCGACAAGATTAAACAGCTAAGTAAAGAATTCTCCCCACCTTGCCGTTCTTTTTCTCAACCACACATAGATCATGCCTTTCCTACCCTTCAGACTTCCTCCCTGGCTACTGAACAAGAGGTGGCTGTGCTTCTCCTTTCCTCTTGCACCACCACTTGCCCGCTCGATCCTGTCCCACCTCACCTTATCAGATCTCTCTCCCCTTGTCTTGTGCCTTCCTTAAAACACATCTTCAACTGCTCTCTCTCTTCTGGTGTTGTCCCTGCTCACCTTAAACATGCCACTGTAATACCTATCCTGAAAAAAAACATCTCTTGACCCGTCCTCCCCCTCTATCGTCCCATTTCCCTGCTCCCTTTTCCCTCAAAGCTTCCAGTATGTTGCAAAATCCTGTGGATTCCATCTTAAAAACATAGCCCACATCTGCCCCTTTCTTACGCAAGATGCTACCAAGGAGCTTGTCCATGCTCTAGTAATTTCCTGCAGGGATTATTGTAACCCTCTTCTAATTGGTCTTCCCAAAAGCCGTATTGTCCCACTACAGTCTTGTCACAGCGCAGGGGGTCAGTATCGACGCGGTCGCGTCTGATCAGTGAGACCGCGCAAATACTTCAGAGATAAGTAAGTCCCTAATCGGCGCGCCCGCTCATGAGCAGGGCAGTCAGGCCAAAAAAGGCAATTATAACTTACCTGCATCGTGGAGGAGTGCCGTCTTATCCATCAAAAGACGGGTCCTGGTTGGTGCGGCGTTCTAAGGGACGCTGCGGTCCCGTTCTTAAAGTTAAAGGGCGCACTGCCCACATTAAAGATGGAGCCAGTGTGTGTGTGATATCACGTTATCAATGCACACGCATGTTTTGGGGTCAAAGGCCATGTAATAACCAATCACAGCACTGAGAGGCATATTTAAACCCTGCTTTGCCTTTTCTCAGTGCCCTGTCGTGGTTTCCACTTGTTGGTTGTCAGAGAGCGCGTTCTTGGTATTGTATTTATGGTTTTTGAATTTGGCTTATGTTTTTGACTTTCCCTACTTCTGGTATCCTGACCCTGGGCTAGTTTATTTATATCAATACATACATGGAAATATATTGATGGCAATAATACAATGCCACCTAAAACAGTAACCCAGGAGTCAGGTTGGAATAGTAAAGCAACAAATAAGTAAGCAGCAGACGCGTTTCGGCTTTTCCAGCCTTCTTCCAGTGCTGTCCAACTCTCTTCACCGCTATGGTTTATATACAGAAAACGTCCGAAACAGGTGTACTTAATTTCTGTCTATTAATGTTTGTATGATATTATTTCCGGCTCTTTCCAATTACGTAGTTTTTGCTTTCTTACGGATTCCCATCGAGAGGCGCACGTCTGGAACGTAGCGTCACTCGAGTACTTCCTGTGACGCTGCGTTGCGTGCAATAAAAACACTAAGTGAAGTCTTTATAATTAGAAGGTCCCAAAAGTCCTCCGCACAAGCACGGCAAATGTAACACATTTTAGTATATTTAAAGAGATCTTAACATAAAAGAAAGAGAAAGAATGGGGTAATTGAAAATATACATAAGTATATATATATATATATATATATATATATATATTTTTTTTTTTAAACAATTGATACATACAATATACAATATAAAAGCATACATAAAAAATGTACATGATAATTATGAGGACTCCTACTAAAAACAGAGAAAAAAAGAGAGAAATGTCAGAGTAAATATAAAAACTTTTACCACTTCAATATAATAAAAATACAGCATCCAATGCATATATGAGGGGTATATAACTAACCTAGAAATGAAGTACACCTGTTCAGCCGTTTTCTGTATATAAACCATAGCGGTGAAGAGAGTTGGACAGCACTGGAAGAAGGCTGGAAAAGCCGAAACGCGCCTGCTGCTTACTCATTTGTTGCTCAACTATTCCAACCTGACTCCTGGGTTACTGTTTTAAGTGGCATTGTATTATTGCTATCGATATATTTCCATGTATGTATTTATATACTGTATTACACTTATGCACTGAGTGCACTTTCTACTGGTATATTTTAGTTGATTTATTTCTTTTTCTAAGTGTTGGGGAGCACTTTTGTATACCAGTTTTCATACTTTCTTGGCACTATTTTAGGGAAGCGCCTTACACACTTTTCCTTTTTTTGTTAGACTATGGAATAGCGTGCCTACCCCCATCAGACTCTCCCCTAGTCTTCAATCGTTTAAGAAATGCCTTAAAACCTATCTCTTTAGGAAAGCTTATGGCCTCCCAGAGTGACCTCTACCTTACATACCTCCTAAAGGGCAGCACTCTACTCTCTCCTCCAGCTCTGCTTCACTCCCACCTTATTTGATTGCTATTTCCTGTCCTATTGTGTTTTATACCCCACCTCGTTCCTGTAAGTTTTCTTGTTATTGTCCTATTTTTAGTTAAATCTCCCTCTCATAATATTGTAAAGTGCTACAGAATCTTTTGGCGTTATATAAATGGCAATAATAATAATAATAATAATAATAATTTAAAAAAAAAAAAAATATGAAAACACTAGGTCCGTGTAATCCAATGCCAATGCGCTTTTCACTTGATTTTAGCTTCCTCAGTTGGCTGAATTAGGCAACAGGTACTCAATTCCATAACCAGGATTTGTGGGTTCTGAATAAGGTGAGCTTAAACTTTTTAAGTTAGTTTATTTAGGAATACAAAATATACTGTACCACTGGAGCTCTCTCTCTCTTGTTTTATATATCCACATTTCGCAGATCCACTTGATGAATGGTGGTATGCTACCATAAAGGCATAACAGCATTGATTACAGTGTCAGTAGTTACAGGCTCTGGTCCATGTGAGTGGATCTTATCATTTATTATCCCAAATCACATGTGTATTACCATCTGCACTATATATTCTTGTTTTTTGTTTCCTTCTTTTATCTATCCGCTATACACCCGTAATATACCAATGTACTAAGGATAAATATAAAGGCACTAGTACTTTTTTTAGTGCTCCACTTTATCACGTTTTGTCACGTTTTTACTTTTTCTGTGTGTGAGCATACGGTTATTCCCACATTTAAGTGTTTTGAGCTGCTATTACACTTTTACAATTTTAAGCGCTTATTTGCAACACACTAATTGTAAAAACATTTTGGGTAAAAGATTTTTGACTTTATATCTAGTCTGCATTATATAGGGTATTCAGGCTGCCTTATATGGAGTAGTTACACTACATGATAAGGGGTAGTTAAGGTGCATTATATTGGGTAGTGGGTAAGTTGCATTATATGGGGTAGTGTCTGTTAAGGTGCATTAATAAGGTGTAATAGTTAAGTTGCATTGTTTTGGATAACTAAGGTGCATTATATTGGGTAGTCAAGTTGCATTAATATGGGTTAGTACTTAAGTTGCATTATATGGGGTAGTTAAGGTGCATTATATGGGGTAAAGTTGCATTATTTGGGGTAGTTACATCGCATAATATAGGGTAGATATTAACTTACATAAGGGGCAGTTAAAGTGCATTAATAAAGTGTTACAGTTAAGTTGCATCATATTGGGTAGCTAAGGTGCATTAATATGGGGTAGTTGGTAGGTTGCATTATATGAGGTAGTTGGTATTGGTAAGTTGCATTATATGGAGTAGTTGGTAAGTTGCATTATATGGGGTAGTTGGTAAGGTGCATTATATAAAGGGTAGTTGGAAAGTTGCATTATATGAGGCAGTTGGTATTGGTAAGTTGCATTATATGGAGTAGTTGGTAAGTTGCATTATATGGGGTAGTTGGTAAGGTGCATTATATAAAGGGTAGTTGGTAAGTTGCATTATATGAGGCAGTTGGTATTGGTAAGTTGCATTATATGGAGTAGTTGGTAAGTTGCATTATATGGGGTAGTTGGTAAGGTGCATTATATAAAGGGTAGTTGGTAAGTTGCATTATATGAGGCAGTTGGTATTGGTAAGTTGCATTATATGGAGTAGTTGGTAAGTTGCATTATATGGGGTAGTTGGTAAGGTGCATTATATAAAGGGTAGTTGGTAAGTTGCATTATATGAGGCAGTTGGTATTGGTAAGTTGCATTATATGGAGTAGTTGGTAAGTTGCATTATATGGGGTAGTTGGTAAGGTGCATTATATAAAGGGTAGTTGGTAAGTTGCATTATATGAGGCAGTTGGTATTGGTAAGTTGCATTATATGGAGTAGTTGGTAAGTTGCATTATATGGGGTAGTTGGTAAGGTGCATTATATAAAGGGTAGTTGGTGAGTTGCATTAAATGGGGTAGTTGGTAAGTTGCATTATATGAGGTAGTTGGTAAGGTGCATTATATAAAGGGTAGTTGGTAAGTTGCATTATATAAAGGGTGGTTGGTAAGTTGCATTATATGGGGTAGTTGGTAAGGTGCATTATATAAAGGGTGGTTGGTAAGTTGCATTATATGAGGTAGTTGGTATTGGTAAGTTGCATTATATGGAGTAGTTGGTAAGTTGCATTATATGGGGTAGTTGGTAAGGTGCATTATATAAAGGGTAGTTGGTAAGTTGCATTATATGAGGCAGTTGGTATTGGTAAGTTGCATTATATGGAGTAGTTGGTAAGTTGCATTATATGGGGTAGTTGGTAAGGTGCATTATATAAAGGGTAGTTGGTGAGTTGCATTAAATGGGGTAGTTGGTAAGTTGCATTATATGAGGTAGTTGGTAAGGTGCATTATATAAAGGGTAGTTGGTAAGTTGCATTATATAAAGGGTGGTTGGTAAGTTGCATTATATGGGGTAGTTGGTAAGGTGCATTATATAAAGGGTGGTTGGTAAGTTGCATTATATGGGGTAGTTGGTAAGGTGCATTATATAAAGGGTAGTTGGTAGGTTGCAATATAAAGGGTGGTTGGTAAGTTGCATTATATGGGGTAGTTGGTAAGTTGCATTATATGAGGTAGTTGGTAAGGTGCATTATATAAAGGGTAGTTGGTAAGTTGCATTATATGGGGTAGTTGGTAAGGTGCATTATATAAAGGGTAGTTGGTAGGTTGCAATATAAAGGGTGGTTGGTAAGTTGCATTATATGGGGTAGTTGGTAAGTTGCATTATATGAGGTAGTTGGTAAGGTGCATTATATAAAGGGTAGTTGGTAAGTTGCATTATATAAAGGGTGGTTGGTAAGTTGCATTATATGGGGTAGTTGGTAAGGTGCGTTATATAAAGGGTAGTTGGTAGGTTGCAATATAAAGGGTGGTTGGTAAGTTGCATTATATGGGGTAGTTGGTAAGGTGCGTTATATAAAGGGTAGTTGGTAGGTTGCAATATAAAGGGTGGTTGGTAAGTTGCATTATATGGGGTAGTTGGTAAGGTGCGTTATATAAAGGGTAGTTGGTAGGTTGCAATATAAAGGGTAATTGGTAAGATGTATTATATAAAGGGTAGTTGGAAAGTTGCATTATATGAGGTAGTTGGAAAGTTGCATTATATGGGGTAGTTAGGCTGTATATTCTACATGGACGGAAAAAATGTGTCTAATCGTAATTTAATATCCCCTCTATTATCATAGGAAATAGCAAAATAATGCATCCACATCCCTGGCACACAAAGAGTAAAAAAGCAGATTTTACCAAAACAAGAAATAGTTTCTCATGTATTTCTAAGTAAAGAACAATATATATAAACTGCATGAAGTAACCCAAAGCATTACAATGAGGCACACGGAACGCGCCCACTGGGGCAGGCTGTCTCTTTAAATACTTTATGCAAAAAAAATCAGACTGTAAAATACTTATTACTGTCAGATGATAAAACTGGGAGCAGAGTGCTGGTATAATCTCTCTCCACAATTCCTGGTTTAGTGAGTAAATCCCTGCTGTATGTCTGTGCAGGAGTGCAGCTATACATGGTTTGTGGAATTAAAAGAGAGAGACTAGAGGAAGGTGGTTTGGATCTTTTCACACTGTGTCATGACACCAACCTGCAAAATTTAGAAAAGTCACAGAAAAACACCTTCAACTTTGCTGAATCAAAGATTTTTCTCCAGTCGATCTGTTTTAGCCCACATTTAGAAACGTGCTGTTTAGTGAATAAATCCCAATATCTTTATTTTACTTAGTTTAAAAAAAACTTTTGAGACATAGTAATAACTAAAAAGAAAATATGTTTTACCACCAAATATGTTCACAATGTCACCTAGCACGTTCTATATTTTCGTAAAGTTTGCAATTCATCAGATGGCTTTAGCCTGACACAGAGTATCGTTTTACGTTAATAAAGTGAAGAATGTTAGACTCATGGAATAAAATATAAATTATATAACGCAAAGTATGTGAATAACCATTCATCTATCCCCTGGGAGAATGGCTGGTAGAAATAGAAATTACCGTATATAACACAGAGTATGTGAATAACCATTCATCTATCCCCTGGGTGACGGAATGGATGGTAGAAATATAAATTATATAACGCAAAGTATGTGAATAACCATTCATCTATCCCCTGGGTGAATGGGTGGTAGAAATAGAAATTATATAACACAAAGTATGTGAATAACCATCCATCTATCCCCTGGGTGAATGGGTGGTAGAAATAGAAATTATATAACACAAAGTATGTGAACAACCATTCATCTATCCCCTGGGTGACGGAATGGGTGGTAGAAATAGAAATTATATAGCGCAAAGTATGTGAATAACCATTCATCTATCCCCTGGGTGACGGAATGGGTGGTAGAAATAGAAATTATATAACACAAAGTATGTGAATAACCATCCATCTATCCCCTGGGTGAATGGCTGGTAGAGACAGATAGCATGTCAGACAGACAGATGGATTAATACATACATACATACATATAATATATGTAACTGATCATGTTTACTCCCATCTCCTATTACTCTTACCTGACTGAGATTTCCTGATCACTGGGGCTTCATGCTGTTATTTTACTGGATAGAGACAAGGTATTCAGTGGAGACAGAGAGCTGACACACAGATGGAGATAACCTCCAGTTATGGTAGTGAATGTCCCCTCCTGTTTCATTGAATCTCTATCTGCCTCCTCATCCTTTGCTTGGGACCCCTCCCTGCTCATGAGAGTGAGAACTGGCTTGGGGAAGATGCAGAGGAGGAAGAACAGGGAGGTGGGATAGAGGAGGGGGAGTGAGGAGGGGGTGTCATTTTGGCAGGCTCATCTTTCCAGCAACTCTGCACTTTTACCCCTGGCTGCCCCTCTACCAAACCTCTCTCACAATCACAAGTATGCTGCCAAGCCAAACCTGGGATTTTTGTGGATTATAGTGTATAACTACACAACGACACCGGCTGCAGAAATTACTGTACAGATGAGCAGGTTATGGTCTGTAGTATTTATAACCCTGGAACAAGTCCACAGCTTAAATACAAATGGACACAATTGCTACATTTAGAAGAACCAGCAGCCACATTCCATTGGGTTCTTCCTATTTGCTCTATGTTTAGCACTTTGACACAGATTTAAAGGGTCACTCTATGCACCATCACTAGTTTTCATTACTGCAAAGTTAGATGTGTATTAGAGCTTCATCAGCCTTTCATCATCTCTGAGGGGAGCTTAAAACTGTGAGCCACTCCGAGCCGTCATTATATCCGCTGGCCTGTCTGATATCAATTTTTATTATACTGTGTGTGCAGTATGGGCGCTGTTTGTCACAGACCAGCTGTATGTGATTCCCATTGTGTCTTTATACCTCACCTCCTCCAGACTGTGAGCTCGTTTGAGCAGGGTCATCGTCAGCCTATTGTTCCTGTAACATTTTGTAATTGTCTAATTTATTCTTACATTTCCCCCTCTTATAATATTGTAATGCGCTGCGGAATAAGTTGGCACTATATAAATGCCAGTAATAATAATAACTGCTTTTTGGAAAAAAATACAACTTATCCCATAAACAATTGCTGGAGAGGCACTAGGTTTTCCATAAGGTGTGTACTCACTGACTTCTGTTAGCCCAGTGATCCACATCTGGGAAAATGACACCTGTGGCTGAGTAAGGTTTAGTTAGGAACATACATACAGCCTCTGTCTTCTCTGCTTGGACTTATATTATTTTTTTTATTGTATATATTATTTTTAAAGCACCAACAAACTCCCCAGCGCTGCACAATAGGTATGAAAGGATGTGTAGCGTGACATGAAATACAATCTAATTTATTCCGTTTAAATAACACAATATGGCCCTTACAACTATTGTCAGTTACATTGTGAGTCCAGAGTTACAGAATATATAAGGTGCCAACAAGTCAGCCTTACAGAACCCATAATGTATTGTGTGATGTATCATGTACAAGCCATGTCTAGTGTGTGTTAAGTATTAAAGTATTTCTGGTGAGCTGCAGATAATCTTTGGTAGAGATAAATAGAGGTGGCGCTATGTGTATAGTGTGTGTAAATGTATAGGGCTGCATAATTATTATAATTATTAATTATCATTATTATTATTTTTTATTCCATTCATTTATTCCATTTTATTTTATTCCCCCCTCCCTGAGTCTTACCTGTGGCCAGGGAGATCACATTGCTAATAATGGTGATTTCTTATAGTGTCGCATATATGTATTCAAGTACTGACGCTACACGGTAAATTATGTATACGTATACTAAAGTCATGCTGACCGTGAAAAGTAATAAAAATTGTCAAATTAAAAAAAAAAATTATTTATATATTTTGTAACATACTTTCCAATGCCAACTGCTTCCATGGTTATGACCTGCAGCAGAATTGCATTACCAGATCAGCTTTTAATATAAAATTGTGCAAAGTGTCCATGTCTGGCAGACTGGAGCCTGAGGGTGCTGGATGGGAACCAAACATCACAGGTGTTTTTTCTGTTTGTTTTGTTTGCTTAATTACAAAAAAATAACCACTTGTACTTAATGAGTTTTGACAGGCCTGTTGTTAAGTTAATAATGCATGTTTGTGAGCAGAATCTATATTAAAAACGTCTAAGGTATACCATTTATTTTCCTCTGACATCTAATATTGCCCCTTCCCAAAACTGACCGATTTTCCATTCTACTATAATGTTTGTGTAGCACTTGGATGAAGCAGAGCTGACCACAGTACCATAAGTAATGCTATTTGCCAAAACATTAAGAAATCCTAAACTATGTGAGATCTGACTTTCATTGTAGCGGATTTTAAAAAATGTTCTTTGCGTTTGTAGTTTGGTTTTAAAATTCCTTTCTTTTTTCCACTTTCCAATATTTTTTATTGGGCACGTAAAGTACTTGTTTTAGTGAGATTCTGTGAATCCAAACTTACACTTTTGGAGTCAAGATTTCTCTTTCCCTCGTCAGCTCAGATAAAGGCTTTCAGAAAAGAAAAAAATCTTCTACGGCAAAAATACAAATCTGCTGTGTATAAACAAGCCATACCAGACCACAGGGAAATGAATGACCTGAATTAAACAGCAAGGTTAAGAACAAGTAACTGTGCTGTGATCCTAATGTGTCAGAAGCTTGCTAACAAAAGACGCTTTTTACATAGTTACAAGTTACATAGTTACATAGTTACATAGTTACATAGTTAGATAGCTGAAAAGAGACTTGCGTCCATCAAGTTCAGCCTTCCTCACACCTGTTTTTTGCTGTTGATCCAAAAGAGAAAAAAAAAAAAAAAAAAGTACTTGAAAGGATGTCACAGTATGTATTTCTGCATTTTGTGGAAAATATTTAAAGGGACACTATAGTCAAGCCACCTAACTGGTGTTTTTAACACTTTGGGGTCAGGAATACATGTTTGTGTTCCTGACCCTATAGTGTTCCTTTAATATTAACACTGTCTTTTCAGAGAAAAGGCAGTGTTTACATAAATGCCTAGTAACACCTCTAGTGGTAGTTGCTCAGATGGCCACTAGAGGTGCTTTCTGGGTCAGTGCTGCAGAATGTACAGCACTGACGTTTAGTAAAGATGCTAATGTTCCCCATATATATGCATGAATTTAATGCATCTCTATGAGGAAATGCTTATTGGTGCAGCATGGTGTTTTGCTGCGCATGCACCACAGCCTCCCAGTAGTTTACTATAGGAAAGTATTGAACTGGCTTAGATCATCAAAACTGATGATGCCAAGAAGGTTAGCTCCACCAAAAAATCCAAACTGTTAGTTTTCAAGTTTTCTTATTACTACCATAATACAAAGATTAGTTCTAATATTAAACAGTTAAAAAAGGGAACTGTCATTTCTGTAGAATTTTTCTGTAATGTTTCATGTTTTTAAAGGAATATTAAAGGGACACTATAGTCACCAAAACAACTGTAGCTTATTGAAGCAGTTTTCGCATGCATGAAAAAATGGTTTCACTTTCAATTTGATGTAACTTACTTTAAAAGTTCTTATTGCCTGCTCTGTAAAATGAACTTTAATCATCAACAGGAGGTTTCTGTGGGGTCTAGCAAGCTATCAACAGTGCACGGAATAATACATTTTAAATTAAATAGAATTTGAAAAGAAGGAAGTATAAACATTAACTGACTCTTTACAGGTAGCATTTAGGAAGGCTGTGCAAGTCACATGCAGAGAGGTGTGACTAAGGTGCGTAAACAAAGTGATTTAACTCCTAAATTGCAGAGAATTGAGCAGTGACACTACAGGGAAATGGTCTATACACCAAAACTGCTTCAATAAGCTAAATTTGTTTTGGTGACTATAGTGTCCCTTTAAAGATTTAGTAATTGACTTTACAGTTCAATTCAGTCCAGACACAGCCAGATAGGGCACATATTGAAAATGAAGAGGAAAATAGAGACATTGTTTAATTTTCGTCTTCTCTTTATTCCAGGTGCGAAGGACAAATCATTTAACAATGATTGACAGCGCGCTGAGATGGAGGCGCCCAGTTGCATGCTAAAGATTTTATTTTTCACACTTTCAAACATACATATTTGTTTATAAGCATAATGTGAAAAACCTGGGAAATGATAGTTGCCCTTTAAACAGCACTAAAATAAAGGAGCAATGAAATAGTCCTTCTCAGTTCTTAGTTTTTTTTAAAATGTATTTAAATAATTTTATTAGAGAATAAAGAGATGGAGGTAATACAAGTTAACAGTAAAATAATCAAGTAAATAATGTGTAAGTAAAATGTCATAAATTATATAAATGTCATGTATATACTCTGATCAGCCACAACATTAAAAAAAACAAAAAAAACACCTTCCTAATATTGTGTATGTCCCCCTCATGCTCCCAAAGCAGTTCTGATGAGTCGAAGCATGGACTCCACAAGACCTCTGAACATGTCCTGCGGTCTCTGGTATCAAACATTAGCATAAGTCCTGCACGTTGTGAGGTGTGATGTTCATGGATCGTATTTGTTGTTCCAGCACATTCCACAGATGCCAAGTCAAATTGAGATCTGGGGAATTTGAAGGCCAATGTAACACCTTGAATTCTTTGTCATGGTCCTCAAACCATTCCTGAACAATTTTTGCAGTGTGGCAGGGTGCATTATCCTGCTGAAAGAGACCACAGTCATTAGGGAACACCATTACAATAAAGAGATGAACATGGTCTGCAACAATCTCTAGGTAGGTGGTGCGTGTCAAAGTAACAGCTATGTGAATGCCAGCACTGAAGGTTTCCCAGCAGAACATTGCCCAAAGCATAACACTGCTTCCGCCACTCTGCCTTCTGCCCAAAGTGCATCCTGCTCCCATCTCTTCCCCAGCAAACAAAGTACACACAGCCGACCATCGTCCTGTTTTAATAAAAAAAATGTAAATGTGATTTATCAGACCAGGCAACTTTCTTCCATTGCTCTATGGTCCAATTCTGATACTTACATCCCCATTGAAGGAGTTTTTGGTAGTGGTCATCTGGTCAGTGCACTCTGACCAGTCTGTGACTACACCGCCCCATGTGCAGCAAACTGCGATGCACTGTGTGTTCTGACACCTTTCTATCATGGTCAGCATTAAGTTTTTCAGCATTCTGAACTACAGTAATTCTTCTATGTGATCGGACCAGACAGGCTAGTGTTCGCTCCACACGTGCATCAATGAGCCTTGGGCGCCCTTGAACCTGAAGCTGGTTCACCAATTGTCCTTCCTTGCACCACTTTTGGCAGGAACTAACCACTGAATATCAGAATTACTACACAAGACCTGCCATTTTGGAAATGCACTGAGTCAGTCATCTAGCTGCCACAATTTGACCCTTGTGAAAGTCACTCAAATCTTTTCACTTGCTAATTTTTCCTGCTTCCAACACATGAAATTCAAGAACTGACTGTTCACTTCCTGGCTAATATATCACACCCCCTGCCAGGTGCCATTGTAACGATATAACCAATGTTACTCACTTCACCTGTCAGTGGTTTTAATGTTGTGGCTGATCAGTGTGTAATACAAAAATATTAATTGATGGGGCGGGGCCGGACTGCCATGCTAACCGTTCGCATGCAGGAGAGCCTCCGGAGGAATCTGGCCTCTTAAGCTACATATGGCAGATTTGGAACACGCAAGGAGCCCACGAGATACCCACACGGCTGTGGGAGAGGTTACAGACCCTGAGATCGGGAGTTTTGGACCCTAGCACAAAACTTTGGAGGCTGCGGCCTACTCGGGAGAGGAGCGGGGTGGACAGTCGCTGCCATGCCTCCCTTCCCATCTACCACACGCCGGCTGCCTGAATCGCTTGCTGGTCCCCTCCCCCCACCCCTCTGGGCTGGGAGGGTCACCCCGGTCCCCACTGAGGAGAGCTTGAGATGTGAGGAGACTAAGGTGCATGGAACACACAAGGCCTACCTCGCAAGATTGCAGCAGCTCAGGGCACTTCACCACCTGCTCCTGCACCATGGAGCCCCTATGAGCTGAAGTCACGCCACTCACCCCAGCGGAGGGCACCAAAGCATGTCAAACGACCAATTCACACACCGCCCCTGCCGGGGAGAGAGTGGGACCGTGAGAGTCACTGGACCCTTTGCCCACAACAGACACCCCCTGGTGGGGCCGGGTGCTGGAGGATAGCGATGGACCCATGCCGCACTGTGGATCCACCAAGTGGACTTCCTAAACCATCTACACACATGCCAAGCATTGACAATGGAAGATCTACTGCACAGATGAGTACATTTGACACCTGAAAGAACCTGAGGGTCCCCAATACTCTTATGATGTTTGCAAACTACTGTGTTGCGTGATCGCTGCCTAAGAGGGCTGAGCACTTTATGCAAGCACAGAGACACTCACAGCCCAACAGAACCAGAACTTTACAAGAGACAGCAGCTTCACGTTTAACGCTTGTCGCCTAAGACCTAATGTGCTCTGAAATACACCGCAGTCATTTTGTTCTCCCTAACCGCTTCTCTCCACCTGATCTCTCACAGAGACTTGTAATATAAAGTGGTCTTCTCAGCCCCAGTGGTCTTTAAGCTAAACCAGTTATATCTTGTTTGCATGTTGTGTTTTCTCATTGTCTAATATGCATGGTAGACCTAGCAATTTTTCCACACTCCACTGCGTGTGCCCAGGTCTTATTTACGTCAGGATTCTCATGTACGCTTCTACCATGCTATATGATTACCGTTTCATGTGCATGCTATACTTAAATCTACTTACTAATGAACCGCACGCATGTTTCTCTACTCTTGATAACTACTAGACATGTGCAATTCGTTTCGGTACAAATTTTGGCAATTCGGACATCCGGATGCTTCCCGAAGTGCCGAATTTCAGGAGTGCCGAACCGAATTGCCGAATTTCGGAAGTGCTGAACTGAACCAAATTGCCAAAGTGATGAATTATGGAAGTGCCGAAGTGCTTCGGATTTCTAAAAAGTGGCAAAACAGGAGAGGGAGGGAAAATTAAGGGAATCTAACCATAACACTACCCCTAACCCCAACCCAAACCCTACCACTAATCCTTACCCTAACCCTACCCCTACTACGGTAGGGTTAGGCTTAGGTTATTGGCGAAGTCCCGAATTGCCAAAGTCCCGAATTTTGGATGCCGAACCAAAGTGCCGAATTGCCGAAGTCCAGAATTTCGGAAGTGCCGAAGCGCGAAGTCCAGAATTTCGGAAGTACCGAACTGAAGTGCCGAATTCCCGAATTGCCTAAGTCCCAAATTTCAGAAGTGCCGAACCAAACCATGCACATCCCTATCATCTACTCACCTATGAGACGTGTCAGATAGGTTAAGCCTGTTCCTAAAACAAAAAGTGTGCAATTATCTATGCCACTGTTTAGCCTGTATATATACACGTACGCTGTTGTGGCGTTTGACAATGTTTTGTACTCACCTGCACAACAACAAAAAAAATATGAATTGAAGTACTGCTTCTCCGTTTAACTTGATCTGTGAATAAACGTAACCTTTTAGTGTCCTCTAGCAATCATTTTATTTCCCATTATCATCTCGGATGGAATTCAGAATCATGAATCAAAACGAACACGCTTGTTCATTGCTCATTTAATTTGGTTTGTCATTCAGTAAAATATTTTAGCTTGGTGTACAGAAATGTAAAGATCTCCAGTCAGCAGAAACTCGGACAAATTGCAGTTTCTAGCTAAACAAATCTCCAAGTCTAGCTTAAACTTCTTACCAGTTTTCTTAGTACTCGATTCCACCACCTAAATCCTTCAATGTCATCGCAAAGGAGAACCTAATGTGCATGCGTGGCAAGCAGCAACTGCGCATTAGGCCTTCCCCTTAGAAAAAGCATTTAATCATTGCTTTCCTAAGAAGTTTTGCAAGCTGCCGAACGTCCTCATGCAAAGTGTGAGGACATCCAGTGAAATTTCATGGAGTTAAACTCTGCTGATGTGTTAAGACATAGATCATGTCTACCTCAGTTTCAGAGAATATGACATGTATTTGTCCAAGCATTAGATGTGCAGTGATGCCATGGTGATGTTGTTAATGTATATGTTATATCTTTAAAGGTTGGTAATTCTAGAAATAACTCTTCAAAGATCCCATCAGTAGGCTAGTGGATGCTCGTCCCCCTCTAGTGGAGACATCAAAGAACTTAAGAATAAAAATCTCAGGCTCATCAGATGTAAATCACCTATTCATTGAAGGTTCTCTTAGAGAGCTAACTATAATAATAGAAATGGAGTCCACTAAGCAGCGCAGTGGGGGAGTGGGCCTTGACAGGGCCAGAGAGTGGGCAGGTAAAAAATTAGGGGTGGGTTTAGGGTAATGCAGCATGGGGGTGGTCTAGGGCTAGTTTAAATAGCGGCCATCTCAGAGAGTGGCCATTTTAATCAGAGCTTCACTCACCTGTTAGTTGTGACAGGTCAGCGGAGTTCTTCTTCTTCTTTCTCTTTGTGCAGGTCATGGTGTCGCTGGAGGAGATCCTTGCGGGAGTCCGGGCGGCGGTGAGAGACAGGGGCCTGGCGTGGCTCCATCAACAGCTGGGCGCGCGCTGCAACTTCTCAGGAAGCACCGAAGCGGAGACCAGCGCGGAGGACAAGGCCGCCCAGCGGCTGAGCCTGGGTTTGGCACCCGCAACTCGGCGTCGGAGGAGCCCTTCAGCGGGTGACAGGTCGGCCGCAGGTTCGGGAGGCAGAAGGGCAGAGGAGACGGATGTACGGCCGGCGCCGTGGAGCAAGGCGACCGGTCAGGCAAGGAAGGTCGAAAAATCGGGGACCGCGTGTGAAGACGGCGCCCCGCGCATCAGCGGCAGGCAGGAAGGCGGGAACGGCGGCGGCTTCCAGCGAGGCCGGGAAGGCGGCCAGGACAGGAGACAGCCATGTGGCCGGGAGGCGGAGTGCATCATGTCATGGTGAGTCGGCCATCAGGGGAGGCTCTGGGAGTCAAGGGGGTGATAATGCTGCTGGCTCCTTGGCACAGGTGGTCCCCCAGCTGGCAAGGGGGGATCTGGACGGCGAGAGAACACAGGGGGCGGCCACAGGGGGGGCCAGGTCTGGGGGCAAGGATGGAGGAATGGGTGAGGAGCGCAGCAGGGTCAGCCAAAGTCCACAGAGAACGGCAGGAGCCAGGGAACTTACAAGCGGCCAGTAGGTCAGTGCAGATCACCTTTCTTCTTTTGTGTGTCTCCCCTGATCCTTCTTAACCCTCCCTTGCCACTCATAATACCACTATCCATATATCTACCTGTCTTCCTCTCTTTTACAGGGAAACTCTAATACCATAAATAACATTGGTGATCTGGCACTGTTTGCTACTGATTTGGCAGTGCTTCAAGAAGTCGTAAACTCAATTACTAGACACATTAAGGTCATGGAAGGAAATACCCATGAAATCAACTAAAAAAAACAAGAACACAAGATTAGATACACACAATCCAACCTCCAACATTGACCAGACATGCTTGAATAAGTGACACAAACATGATGTAAGTGAAGTAGTGGACACTGTAACCATTGGAGGTAATTCCCTACATTCTTGTCTTCATTCCTCTCCATTGTTTACTGTTACTAAATTGTTATAGAATTAATCCATTCTTTTACAAGTGGAGATCACCAAAATCACTGATTGTACAAAGGGATGGACAATCGTTCTGCCATACCACCCCAGAAGAGGGAAGTTCATTCTACATTCCCTGGGTCTCAATTCTTCCTTGCACACAGTGCCTGCACAATCTTGGAAAGTGGCAATGTTGCTCCCCACTCAACATGCCGGAGTGATGATAGGATTCCATACATGGAATTGAGCCAAAAAGGGAAGAACTGCAGGTAATGAATGACAGAAATGATAAATCGGAAAGCAGAGTTGTCAGAAGTCGCATCACTCATGTGCCCACAAATTATCCCTGTGGCCAAAATATTAAAGTTGCAAGGTCCGTGTGATCATGAGTTGAATTTGATCTAAATGTAAAAAAAGTACAGCAGGAAAACTGACAGCTTTGTGGCGAGGGCCATGATTTATATGTAAAATGGAAAACTGTAATCATTTTTGCCATTATATTTTTTATATGATGATTTTGGAATATAAAGTGAGACGGTTTATTCACCTGCACTTAAGTTTTATTTTTTTATTTCCTGAGCATTCTTACATTTACACCATTGAACATTAAAATGTATATATATATATATATATATATATATATATATACACATATATATATACATATATATATATATATATATATATATATGCAGATTAAATCAGAAAATCAAGACAATAAAGATAAATCTAAATATGTTACAAACACACTAGAAGAATTCACATATTTCAAAATCATTATTAAGACAACAGGAATTTAAAGTGCGCAGTTGGGAATGTCTTTTGATTCCCAATCTGTGTTTATAATATATATACTAATAACTTGAGCTAGTTGCCAATTAATTTAGAAACATTGTTCTTCACTAAATTGAATTCACTTTAGAGTCACTAGACCAGGGGTAGGCAACCTTTTAGCAGCACTGTGCCGATATAGGATTGTGATGTCCCGTAGCGTGCAGTCCTATTTTTTTTAAATTGAGGTGTGTATGCTGCGGTATTCTGCTTGTGTTATTTTTACTGTAATTGCTTTGTATCGTTGTATATGTGCGTATATGCAGGGCCGTCTTTAATATTGACTGGACCCTGGGCAAAGCATTTGCTTGGGGCCCCCTCTGGATGAGCTATTATATTGTATATGTTCATGAGTAGTTTATGGTATTGTGTATGATACTTATGAATGTAAGCTGTGTATGGGGGCTGCTTGTGGAATTGTGTGTGTGGATGGATATGTCACATTGTGTGTTTGGTAGTGTGTGGGGCTGTTTGGGGTATTGTATGTGAGAGGCTGCATGTGGGGTTGTGTGCATGTATGTGGATTGTTAGTGGTGTTGCGTTTGTGTGTGGGCTGTCCGTATTATTTGTATGAGGGAACGGTTATTATGCATTTCTGTGTATATCTAGCAGTGTGGGTGGCTTCCCTGGGTTCCAGTGGGGACCAGGCCGGCCAGGTACATGTCAAGGACAGGAGCTGCAACAGAAACTGCGTGCTGCTCTACTACTGTGTGGATTGTCATTCACAAGTGCTGGGAGGAAGTGATCTGAGATCACTTCCTCTATGTGCTGCAATGCATAAATTGAGGATTGTCCTTCACCACCTTTTCGGATTAGCAGAAATCTGAAGTTTTATTGGAACTCCTGATAGGCCAGAGTCTGTTTGGCTCTAGCAGCCTTGAGTGCCGTGCAAAGGCACCTCGAGTGCCGTGCATGGCACTAGTGCCGTAGGTTGCCTACCCCTGCTCTAGACCATTAAAGAACTTTAGCTTGTTGAAATGCTTTATGTGTGAAGACTGTGTCCTTTTTCTTTCATTTTACAAAGAGTCGGGCAAATCCCCAGTGCACCTGCCTTGCAAAGACTTCTCATTGAGCAGCATTGGAAAGTCTGTGATTGGACAGCCACAGAAAGTCTGGGTGGGGCTTGAAGGGGAGGGTTTGCAAAGGCAGCAGCCAAGATAACTGTAGCTTTTACAATCTGTTTTTAGATTTAGCTCCAGTGAATAAATGCATAAATAAATGTGCATGCATATTTTCATGGCATGTATATCTACTAAACATTGATATATATATATATATAATATTTTTGATTGGCTCAATTAAGCAATAATTACTATTCCAGATGCCCTGTTTTCCTGTGCACATGTGTTTTAAACAACTCCTTCATGTAACAGAACCTTAGGCTAAGCTTTGGTGTGGATTTCACCAGCTGACATTTACGCAATGAGAGAGAAAGTATTTCTTTTTTGGGAAGATTAATGTTCCTGTTACACTCAAGTAGTCTGTCCTAATATTTAGTGAGAGGTGATTGGGAGAAAGAAAAACTAAATAAGTAAAAGTTTTATTGTTGTTTTTAATAAATGTGGCTCTAACTATAATCAATATGATATAGGATCCATTTTAAGGCATTTGAGGCATCGGAGCGGCAGAGAGCTTTGTAGGTCAAAGTAAGGTTTGCAAATCGTACTTTCGATAAGATGGAAAACCAATGAAGGACTCCAGTGAAAATCCTAGAGAACAGTAGGTTTTGAAATATCTTGTATTTCTCATCTAATTTTGCTTTCTAAAGACAAAAAAAGTTTAGTTTTTATGTATTCATTTATTTACATTTTAATGAAAGTAAGTTAGAACATTTTAACAATGATCAATATAATATGTATTCTAAAAATTAATCAGGTATTAGCAGTAGAAAGAGGGACAGAACACTGGTGAGACCTCACTTGGAGTATTGTACGCAGTACTGGAGACCGGATCTCCAGAAGGATATTGATACTTTAGAGAGAGTTCAAAGAAGGGCTACTAAACTGGTTCATGGATTGCAGGATAAAACTTACCAGGAAAGGTTAAAGGATCTTAACATGTATAGCTTGGAGGAAAGACGAGGGATATGATAGAAACATTTAAATTCATAAAAGGAATCATCACAGGAAAGGAGGAGACTATATTAAAAAGAAGAAAAACTACCACAACAAGAGGAAATAGTCTTAAATTAGAGGGGCAAAGGTTTAAAAATAATTTCAGGAAGTATTACTTTACTGAGAGGGTAGTGGACGCATGGAATAGCCTTCCAGCTGAAGTGGTAGAGGTTAACACAGTGAGGGAGTCAAAGCATGCGTGGGATAGGCATAAGGCTATCCTGGACTTAAGATAAGGCCAGGGACTAATAAAAGTATTTTGAAAATTGGACAGACTAGATGGGCTGAATGGTTCTTATCTGCCGTCACATTCTATGTTTCTATGTTCAGGTTCAGTAAGGAATCTGCATAAATTGTTATGGAGGGAAACACCCAGAGCAGTGTTTTTGTCATACATAGAGTATTGCAGAGGAGACAGACGCATAGGACTTTCTTAGTACTGAGCATGGAGATTATATCTGCAATTCTGCATGTCAAATATTTGTATACAGTACCTTATGAAGAATGAATGACCTTAAAGGGACACTATAGTCACTAGAACAACTACAGCCTAATGTAGTTGTTCTGGTATCTACAGCATGTCCCTGCAGGTTTTTTAAAGTAAACGCTACTTTTTTAGAGAAAAGGCAGTGTTTACACTACTGCCTAGGGACACCTCTAGTAGCAGTCACTCAGATGGCCACTAGAGGTGCTTCCTGGGTCAGTCATGCACACTGTGCAACACTGATGTTCTGAGTCTCGCGCTCTGCGTTGATTGGTGCAGGGCAGCGTTTTGCTATACATGCGCAATAGCCTCCCATTGCTTTCCTATGGCTGAGTTTCTCAATTTTGATTATCTCAGCCAAGGACACGGAGTGAGTCAGAAAAAAGGTGAGTTCAAACACTACTGCCACCTAAGTGGAATTATAGTGTCAGAAACACATGCTTCTATTCCTGACACTATAGTGTTCCTTTAACTTGCTAAAAATAGGTTACCTGTTAGGTTATCTGTTAATAACTTTGCCCTTTATGATGTATTTTTTGTTGGATCACATTTCTATATACCAACCAAACCTGTGTAGAATAAAGAGATTATATATATATAGGTCATACTCTATAGCAACATGCTAACGTGATGCAAATCTGACTTTTAACCCCTTAAAACCGGAGAGCGTACTATTACGCCCTATTCTAAGCGGCTCTAAACACCGCAGTGCGTAATAGTATGCCCTCCGTTTTTTTGTTACTTACCCGTCGCTAGCGATCCCACGCCGGCGATCGCGGTTGGGGGGACTTATCTGGGATCCCAGGGAGTCCCCCGCGGCGGATCCTGCCTCCTCCGGCCCCCCCGACCATGTGAGAGTGAGGTCCTTGCGAGGACCTCACAATCACATGGCCGGGTTAGCTGGCTGCTGCATTGCCAGCAGGGGGACTGCCTGTAATGACAGTTAGTCCCCCTGCTGGCTGGAAATAAAATAAAATTAAATTACAATCAGTGTAAAAAAAAAATATATACTTAGATCATATATATATTATATATATATGATCTAAGTATATATATATACACATATACATACACACACATACACTGTCTAGGTGTATTTTACTATTTACAATTGTGGCCAGTGTTTGTGACTAAGTGGCTACAAAAAAAGACTGGACATACCCCATTTGCAATACCTTGGGTTGTCTACTATTGCAAATGGTATGCCATCATAGGAGTAATTGTCATTCTTGGGCTACCATAGGGTCTCAAAGGCTACGTAACCAATCTGGCGAATTTCAATTTCAAATGTAACGTGCTATATTTGACCCTGTAACTTCCCAAAACACCATAAAACCTGTACATAGGGGGTACTGTTTTACACGTGAGACTTTGCTGAATACAAATATGTGTATTTTATTGCAGTAAAAGCAAACAGTATTATGACATTGACAGTTAAAATGTCATGTAGAACTAAAAAAATAACAAACTTTCTCTTTTTTCTCCCATTTTTTTCATTTTAAATTATGTTTCATAGCTAAATATTTGATATTAAATGAAAGCCCTGTTTCCCCTGAATAAAATGATATATAATAAGGGGGGGTGCATTTAATATGAAAGAGGTGAATTACGGTTGGACAGACATAAAGTGCAAATGCCAGGTTTTGTTTACGTTTTGTTTTGTTCACAACTTGTACATTTGTTTCAGTCCTTAAGGGGTTAATAATATTTTATTTTGCTATTTTTTGTTGTTGCTATTTTTAATCTAACTAAGGTGCATAAAGGAGTTGGTATTCAGTTCTTATACCAAAACCTGTGCTAATAACCCAAAAAGTGGATAGCCCTTAAAAAAAAAAAATAAATAAAAATGTGCGTTCAAATAAATCAATAAGCTGCAATCACTTATTCAAAAAAATAAAAGTGTTGTGCTTTTTTCGTACACTTGCTTTTTGTTTTTGTTTTGCAAAATCTGGGCTAATTGGCTGGTAACTACAATAACTAAGATCTTTAAAAAATTACTGATGTAATGGTTTAATTTCATACAATGAGGACACGGGCATTTTTTGCTACCTTGCTGCAGACTTAATGTGGCATTTTCACTTATTTTTTTTTTATTCTTAATTTTTTTTTACCTATTTCTTTTGTAATATATTAGATAAATTAGGGAGTACTTTTTCTTATGAGGAGTGTGGTATTTGGCAATGAGCAGAGCTTAAGCAAAGTCCCATTTAGTTGCTAAGCAAATTAACCCTTGACTCATCAGTCAACAGAATCCAACAGGACGACAAATAGCCGCCATCATGGACAGAATAGAACAAAATGGAGGCACCCAGAAATTGAGGAGATATGTCTCAAGGAAGAAAAGCTAATAAATAAAGGCGAGTGGCAACGCAGGGAGAATAATCCTTTAGATACAAGGGGCACAGGAAATGGAAAAAAAAATAAAAAAAATAAAAGACAGCGCCACTTTAATGTATGCCTCTATGCTTTCTTTCCCATGCTTAAAGATAAAGCAGGCCAAACCCTGTGTAGAGCCGGTGACCTCCAAAGGGCTGATAAGCTGAACTCACCCTTCCCCCTGTGAGTTCCTCCTCACCCACCCCCAACACAACTTACAGGTCTGATTGTTAGTGATATTTTCTCTGGGTTTTTTTTAAATAGTTTTTTATTATTAATGGTCCTTCTACACAATACATAACTACACCTGACAGCATGGTACCATAAATTGACATGATATTGCTGTATATGAAGGGCCAGCCCTTCTTGTTTGTTGCTTGCGTCTGTTTGATTATATAGATGACCAATTTTTTTACTAACTTCTTCAAAAGTGTAAATTGTATATCAATATTAAATAGTGATGTCTCGAACAGTTTGCCGGGAACCGTTCGCCAGCGAACATAGCGTGTTCGCAGTCGCGAACACGCACGATGTTCGGTCCGTCTCCTATTCGTCATGGAGGTGGGAGGGTCTGGGAGGGAGGGTCTGCTGCTGATTGGCTGGAATGTGTCTGCTGACTGTGAGGTACAGGGTCAAAGTTTACTCAATGATGACGAATAGGGGCGGACTGAACATCGCGCGTGTTCGCGACCGCGAATGTTCGCCGGCGAACGCTTCCTGGCGAACTGTTCGGGACATCACTAATATTAAACTGTAAAAAAAAAAAAGTCTAATAAACTTAATTTTAAAATGAACCTGTACTACACATTTTGTGAATAACAGGTAGGTATGGGACTATTGAAACATTAATAAATACATACATTTCCAATTTTTTTTTCATTTAGTCATGAATCAGGAATTTAGCTGATACGAAACATGCACTTTTAATTAATATTTTTTTGAATGAGAGGTTAGCTTCAGTGTAGAAGCCCGGAAAAAAAAATGGACAACTCAGAATAATCCCAGCCCTACTTATGGTGTATAAGATTTTTTACAGGCAAAATCATATATAATAGATCGGGATAACCAACTCTTTTAACATATGTTTTTTGTTTTTTTTATCTTTATTAAACAGTATAACATATGATCTTAAAAGCTCTACCATCCTCCTTGGACTTCTAGCCCTAACATACTAATTTAAAAACAAAAAATAAATAAAATGAGCTGTATTTTTAACATGCAGTACCACAGGCAACCACTAGGGGACCCTGAAATACTATACACACATTTCACGAGCACAAATCCTTCCCAATGACCTAGAAATGTATAGATCTCCATGACATAGAGATTTAGCAAGAAATGTATAAAGTCTGTTTATGCGGTTACTGCTAAACTATATTGAGGGTAATCTATTAAAGGGACACTTCAATTCCTCTACAGCACTTCAGATTGCTAAAGTGCTTTAGGGTTAACTGCATGTCCCTGCAGTCTCATTTTTTATTTTTTTTAAAATGATAATTTTAAGAGAAAATGTCACTTTAAAAACAAAAAAAACCTAGTAATACCTTTCAGTTGTTAAGTACACAGATGGAAAGGTTTCCTGCCTTACTTGCTTAGAACTGTAGTTCCAAACGGAAGTAAATGCTTTTCCACTAAAAGGCACCTGTTTTGAATATCAGTTATCACTTTTACTTTCCCCTTATTCAAATAATGTGTGCATGTGAAGTTATTAGTCTGTGATGAAAGAGTGATGGAAGAATAAATTCACTTTTTTTGCTTGATTTATTAATGTTAAGATATTTTTTTTGTCTCCTATTTTTGGGGTCCGGCAATCTTCTTATATAGAACGTATAACTACTACATAGAGATTAAGGGATTAAAAATACATATGGATTAAGGAGAGAGCGCAGGTAACTTGTTTTTCTTTGGTTTTGACTATATATTGGGGCTGATGTGTACTGTAGTCATTGCTGCTGCCCAGTAGTGATGGGAGTGAGCGCAGGACTTATCTTTTTGCAGATATAGAACGTATACTGAGGAGGAGTTCCAGAGACCGGCCGCCTTGAGACAAAAACAATACTTTATCTAGTTTTCAATCCTACTAGAGTTTTTCTAGCATGTGCTACACCTAAAAAAAAAGCTTTGGAACAACGAAGCTAATTAGACCATATCAGGCTTCCCCAAACTCCGGCCTTCCAGATGTTGCTGAACTACAACTCCCATGATTCTATGAATGAAATAGGCTGAGAATCATGGGAGTTGTAGTTCAGCAACATCTGGAGGGCCGGAGTTTGGGGAAGCCTGGACTATATCAATGAAAAACCTACTAAGTTTGAGTTTTAAAAGTAGTCTAAAAAAGCATACATTTTCTTCCTTGAATAGTTTTTCTTTTGTGCTTCTGCAACATTAAGAATACCATGTGAGTATTGCACTTTGGTAACCTCACATTCAGCCAGTGATTGTGGAATGCATGCACACGTCCACACAGACACAAACCGTAGGTATGTTGTTCATTGATCCTCCTTTGCACTATGTCCTGGGATCAAAAACAGGTAACATCGGAGAAAGCAGCAGTTCAATGTGTCAGGGCATAAAATGTGTGTTTCTGCTTTAAAACTGTATTTTAATCTCAAACTTGTTTAATATTGTGAGTCGTTCAGATTCAGCAAATATAGGGACCATAAACAATACATATTAAGTTAGCCAGTTAGAGGAATATTCACAACAAAGTTGACCAGGGTTCATTTCCCTTTCCCTTTTTTTTTTTTTTTTTTTTTAATTCTTTATTTTGTTTGTGCATAAAGATAACAGACATGTTTGCACTGCCACGACAGCTGGTGCAAGCAGATACGTAGACATGTTATATCACAGGTATGGCATGAGGAAACTTTGCACATTTTTGTTATGAAAATCAGGATATGGACAAGTTGATTATTAAACAATATGTGTAACCAAGCTGATCTAAGTTCCGTTTATAGGCGCAAAACGAACATATAAAAAGTTAAGGGTAAGTCGAGTGTAGTGTGCTACGCTTGCATGTTAGACTCACATTTATCGCTTAACAAAGAGGGCACAAGAAGCAGTTGTCAGTAGACAATAATCAACAGTATTATCACAGGTTAAACTAACTGACAGCACGTGGGCGATTAGCCCAGGTGAGTAATCAGGATGTGGGTGCCTGTTAGTGCATCGAGATAACCGTTAGCTTAAAACTAAGGTGGCAATGCACATGCTTTAAGAATATGGTTACGGAAATGACACAAAAATAAAAGATTAAGTCCCCTGGCGGCTACCCCTATAGCAAGTATAAAGCAAACATATCTAAACATAAACAGAACAAGTGGGGGACCCTACGGCAATGGAGCAGACGTGGTAATTTTAGGCGGCTATATTGAGAGCATGGGTCTCCTGCCCTGATGCCCCCTGGCATTTACCCTATACCCTTGCTGAAGAGGAGTGCGACAGACAGTGACAGTGCCCGGTAGTCCATGTGTGGCCGCTCTGCCAGCCCCAGGCCCTCTCGAGGGCTCTTATGCAGTTCCCACTGCTTCGGTTGCTGACAGCTCCCTAAGCGAGGTCTCGGGCGGTCGCAGGGTGGTATCGGGCCGTCCGGATATGTGGGATAAGCGTCGGGGGGCATCCCCTTCGTGCCCTCGGCCCAGGAAGGCGGTAGCGGGTCTTGGACTTAGTGGGCTGTTTCTTCTTCTTTGTTCTCCTCTTGTTGTATGGCACAGGCCGCCTCCAGTTCCCGCTATGGGTATGTTGCGGTTTGAGTGAGGGTGGGCATCTCTGCTCAGCTCGCGGTTGCTTCTCCCTGGAGGTGTGGAACCCTTTGCTCTGCAATTTCAGCCAGAAGCTGTTAAGAAGGTCCTCCAGTCGCTGCTCAAATGTTGTCAGTCGGGCCAGCATTTCCCAGGTTTGTTGGGCAGCCGCCATCTTTGGTCGGTTATAATTATGCAATGCTCGTGTCGAGTGCTCTCTTTATTTTTGCGTATCACCCTGTTGCTTGAACCGGGATATCCCTCACCGGTGGGGGGGGGGAAACGGAGGCCCCAAACTTTGCAGTAGTTTCCAGTGAAGCGCCCAGCAGGAGGGTCGGCCGTGACTCTCCCGCCTGCGTCCAGCGGTAGGCCGCAGAGCGTCGCGTAAGGTCCAGCTTCAAGTAATGTTCGGATGTCTCCCGAGGGTGGTCTCAGGGTGACCCCAAGTCTGCTCCGAGCTGGATTATGTTTGGCTCCGGCTGTTTGGCTTATTTATCAGGCTGAATCATAAGTTTATCTCCGGAGCGCATGGATCGTGCGGCCATTCATGTCGGCGGTCAGGCCCCGCCCCCTCTCCCTTTTTTCTTTATCCTTCTTCCCCCTTTTTTTTCACTTTTTTTATTCTCTCTTGTATTTTTTTTTTTGTAAATATCGCTTTATTGAGAAAAAATAATATTTTGTCACAATTTCAGCAGGAATACAGAATATAAGGATCAAGAAACACGCAGAATTCGAATAGAGGTGGAAACATCTGACAAAATGGGATGCGCAGATCCCCATTTGAACAAGGATAGCTGAGACACGCAGGTCTCACATAGAAACATAGAAACATAGAAACATAGAATGTGACGGCAGATAAGAACCATTCGGCCCATCTAGTCTGCCCAGTTTTCTAAATACTTTCATTAGTCCCTGGCATTATCTTATAGTTAGGATAGCCTTATGCCTATCCCACGCATGCTTAAACTCCTTTACTGTGTTAACCTCTACCACTTCAGCTGGAAGGCTATTCCATGCATCCACTACCCTCTCAGTAAAGTAATACTTCCTGATATTATTTTTAAACCTTTGTCCTTCTAATTTTATACTATGTCCTCTGGTTGTGGTAGTTGTGCTGTAAACCTACATAGAGAGTAGGTTTACAGCATATATCTGCTGTTGGTGCGGGCGCGTACAAGTCGCTAATTGTGAGTGTATGATGGGGTCGTAAGTCCCCCAGCACCAACTCTGAGTCAGTGGATATCAGAGCTTGGCGTGTAGGTGCCTCGGTCTGCTTTTATCTCGAGTGTCGTCTGGGTCCCCCTGGCTCGGGGTTTGTGTATTGATTCAGTTGCCGCTCCCCTGTGCGTTTCGCCGGTTTCGGTCAAGAGGAGTGATGGCCCTCCCCCCTTGTATTTAAAAAAAACACTTTTTTCTTCTTTCCCCATTAATGGGAATAATCGCACCAACTGTTGTCACCTTCTCACCAAGTTGCTTGGCGATGGTCTTGTAACCCATTCCAGCCTTGTGTAGGTCTACAATCTTGTCCCTGACATCCTTGGACAGCTCTTTGATCTTGGCCATGGTGGAGAGTTTGGAATCTGATTGATTGCTTCTGCGGACAGGTGTCTTTTATACAGGTAACGAGTTGAGATACAAATCAATTTATAACTTTTTTGACATGTGTTTTTCTGGATTTTTTTTTTTTTTTTTTGCTATTCTGTCTCTCACTGTTAAAATACACCTACCATTAAAATTATTGACTGATCATTTCTTTGTCAGTGGGCAAACGTTCAAAATCAGCAGGGGATCAAATACTTTTTTTCCCTCACTTTATTCTAGGCCAAAATAACTGCATTGAAAAAGTTTTCGAAGTCAGCTACTTTTCCAAGTTGGCATTTTGGTTTTCAATTATCAGCAAATCATTGTTTTCTGAATAAATTTTCTGGTTATCTGTTTTTTTTTGTCCATTCTTAAATTCTAATGTCCAGCTCCAACTAAAATAATCAGGAAAATGCTGGTGATGAAAGGATTAATATATATTGAAAAAAATAAAATAAAGAAATTTTGAAGTGACAGTTATAGTAGTATATCCATTCTGGAAACATAGCTCCACCCCCTTCATGACAACAAGCCAATCACTGTGGTGTACGGAAAACTGTATAGGCGTTTAATGAATAAATCCTCACCCCCATCCCCTGAGAATGTTCACGAGTCAAGGTATAAGACCCCTGATGTCTAAAATAAAAGTCATTTTTTTTTTCCTGCATCCGAGATTTTCAGATAGACTATACTGAAAATACAGAATATTTGTTTCTTTAAGAAACAGTATTAAAAAAAAAAAAATCTGTTAATGATACTTGTTAATTATACTCCCGCCAAACAGTGTTATAATTATACTCAAGTCAGCAGATGGCTGGAGTATAATTAACAATTACTTGCAGTTCTTAAATAAAAAAATAAATGGCTCACTTGTCACAAGGCTTTACTGTCACATTAAAGGTTTGGATTGGTTCCCAACATGTTGGATGCCAACATAGCTTTAGAGACATTCAAATACTGAAGCTTAGGGATTTTACATTTAGAGCAAATATGGTCACCACTACAACTTAATGTCTATATACAGGGCCGGACTGGGGATACAAAGCAGCCCTGGAAAAAAAATGTATGCCAGCCCCATAAGTCACTGCGCCATATAATGTCGCGTGTAATATGTAAGGCTATGTCTTGCCATGACAGATGATTGAGTAATATATATATGCATATCCCTACAGGCTTTTCAACGTAAACACTGACTTTTTGGAGAAAAGGCAGTGTTTACATTGCTTCAAAGTGACACCGCTAGTGACAGTCTCTCAGACGGTCACTAGAGGTGCTTCCTGTGTCAGTGCACCTACATTCAGGGCCTCCACACTCTGCAGGTGCTGAACGTTCCCCATAGAGATACATTGATTCAATGCATCTCTATGAGGAGATGCTGATTGGTGTAACGTTTTGCAGCCAATCCAATGGCAAAGCATTGGATTGGCTGAGATCATCAAGCTTGATGATCTCAGCCATAGAGGCAGGGCCAGTCAAGGGGAGACCAGCACGCTGCGTGGGGAAAAAAAAGGTGAGCAAAAACACTATTTTTAAACACACATATACACCATGACAGACACAGAAACACACATATACCATGACAGATACACACCCCATGACAGACATACACACACACACCATGACAGACCATGACACAGACAGACCATGACACAGACAGACCCACACACATACCATGACACAGACAGACACACACATATATACCATGACACACACACCATGACGGACAGACACACCATGACACAGACAGACACACACACACCATGACACAGACAGACAGACACACACACACACCCCATGACAGACAGACACACACACACACCATGACATACAGACACACACACACACACACACCATACAGACAGACACCATGACAGACAGACAGACACACATATACCATGACACACACACCATGACACAGACAGACACACACCCCATGACACAGACACACACACCATGACAGACAGACACACCATGACGGACAGACACACCATGACACAGACAGACACACACACACCATGACACAGACAGACACACACACACACACACACACACCATACAGACAGACACCATGGCACAGACAGACAGACACACAGACAGACACACACACACACACCATACAGACAAACACCATGGCACAGACAGACAGACACACACATATATACTATGACACACACCATGACACAGACAGACACACCATGACGGACAGACACACACACACCATGACACAGAAACACACACACACACCCCATGACAGACACACACACACACCATGACAGACAGACACACACCATACAGACAGACACCATGACAGACAGACAGACACACATATACCATGACACACACACCATGACACAGACAGACACACACACCATGACGGACAGACACACCATGATGGACAGACACACCATGACAC
Source organism: Pelobates fuscus (assembly GCF_036172605.1). NCBI lineage: Eukaryota > Metazoa > Chordata > Amphibia > Anura > Pelobatidae > Pelobates > Pelobates fuscus. Next base: position 379,067,232 of record NC_086318.1, on the reverse strand, counting down.
AGACAGACAGACACACACACACACACACACACACCATACAGACAGACACCATGGCACAGACAGACAGACACACACACCATGACAGACAGACACACACACAAACACACACACCATACAGACAGACACACATATACCATGACACACACACCATGACACAGACAGACACACACCCCATGACACAGACACACACACCATGACAGACAGACACACCATGACACAGACAGACACACACACACACACCATGACACAGACAGACACACACACACACGATACAGACAGACACCATGGCACAGACAGACAGACAGACAGACACACCATGACACAGACAGACACACACACCATACAGACAGACACCATGACAGACAGACAGACACACATATACCATGACACACACACCATGACACAGACACACACCCCATGACACAGACACACACACCATGACGGACAGACACACTATGCCACAGACAGACACACACACACCATGACACAGACAGACACACACACACCATACAGACAGACACCATGGCACAGACAGACAGACACACAGACAGACAGACACACACACACACCATACAGACAAACACCATGGCACAGACAGACAGACACACACATATATACTATGACACACACCATGACACAGACAGACACACCATGACACAGACAGACACACACACACCATACAGACAAACACCATGGCACAGACAGACAGACACACACATATATACTATGACACACACCATGACACAGACAGACACACCATGACGGACAGACACACCATGACACAGACAGACACACACACACCATGACACAGACACAGACACACACACACACACCATGACAGACAGACACACACCATACAGACAGACACCATGACAGACAGACAGACAGACACACATATACCATGACACACACACCATGACACAGACACACACACCATGACGGACAGACACACCATGATGGACAGACCACCATGACACAGACAGACACACACACACACACCATACAGACAGACACCATGGCACAGACAGACAGACACACACCCCATGAAATATGAACACCCCATATACCATGACACACACACCATGACACAGACAGACACACACACCATGACGGACAGACACACCATGATGGACAGACACACCATGACACAGACAGACAGACACACACACACACCATACAGACAGACACCATGGCACAGACAGACAGACACACACCCCATGACAGACAGACACACACACCATGACAGACAGACACACACACAAACACACACACCATACAGACAGACACCATGACAGACAGACAGACACACATATACCATGACACACACACCATGACACAGACAGACACACACCCCATGACACAGACACACACACCATGACAGACAGACACACCATGACACAGACAGACACACACACACCATGACACAGACAGACACACACACACCATACAGACAGACACCATGGCACAGACAGACAGACAGACACACCATGACACAGACAGACACACACCATACAGACAGACACCATGACAGACAGACAGACACACATATACCATGACACACACACCATGACACAGACACACACCCCATGACACAGACACACACACCATGACGGACATACACACTATGCCACAGACAGACACACACACACCATGACACAGACAGACACACACACACCATACAGACAGACACCATGGCACAGACAGACAGACACACAGACAGACAGACACACACACACACACACCATACAGACAAACACCATGGCACAGACAAACAGACACACACATATATACTATGACACACACCATGACACAGACAGACACACCATGACGGACAGACACACCATGACACAGACAGACACACACACACCATGACACAGACACACACACACACCCCATGACAGACACACACACACACCATGACAGACAGACACACACCATACAGACAGACACCATGACAGACAGACAGACAGACACACATATACCATGACACACACACCATGACACAGACACACACACCATGATGGACAGACACACCATGATGGACAGACACACCATGACACAGACAGACACACACACACACACACCATACAGACAGACACCATGGCACAGACAGACAGACACACACCCCATGAAAGACAGACACACACACCATGACAGACAGACACACAAACACACACACCATACAGACAGACACCATGACAGACAGACAGACACACATATACCATGACACACACACCATGACACAGACAGACACACACCCCATGACACAGACACACACACCATGACGGACAGACACACCATGACACAGACAGACACACACACACCATGACACAGAAACACACACACACACCCCATGACAGACACACACACACACCATGACAGACAGACACACACACAGACAGACACCATGACAGACAGACAGACACACATATACCATGACACACACACCATGACACAGACACACACCCCATGACACAGACACACACACCATGACGGACAGACACACTATGCCACAGACAGACACACACACACCATGACACAGACAGACAGACACACACACACACCATACAGACAGACACCATGGCACAGACAGACACACACACCATGACACAGACAGACACACACACACCATACAGACAGACACCATGACACAGACAGACAGGCAGACACCATAACAGACAGACAAACTCACACTGACACACATAACTCCTACCTGTCAGGGGGTCGTGCAGTGGCTGTCTGTGCTGGAGGCTGCTGGGGCACCCGTTCTGGTGGCCGCTGGGGGAGGTCTGCTGGCGGCCACTGGGGGAGGTCTGCTGGAGGCTGCTGGGGCACCTGTGCTGGCGGCTGCTGGGGGAGCTCTTCTGGCGGCCGCTGGCTGGGGGAGCTGCGCTGGTTCTGCTCTCCCGCCCTTGCGCGCTGCTGAATGAGACCGGGGCCGGCAGACTAGATGGGCCGAATGGTTCTTATCTGCCGTCACATTCTATGTTTCTATGTTTCTATGTTTCTATGACGTCATATTCCGGCCCCGGTCTCATTAAGCTGCACGCTGGGGAGCAGAGCCAACGCAGCTCCCCCAGCCAGCGGCCGCCAGAAGAGCTCCCCCAGCAGCCTCCAGCAGACCTCCCCCAGGTGTCTGCCCGGCCCACCGGGAAATTTCTATATAGCATGTCCCTGCAGACTTTTCAATGTAAACGTGTGTTTTTTTTAAAATGTAAACAATGTTTACACTGCTGCCTGGTATCACCTCTAGTGGCAGTCACTCAGACGGCCACTAGCGGTGCTTCCTAGTACAGTATTGCACAGTGTGCAGCACCTATGTTCAGCATCTCCATGTTCCCCATGTGGATGCATTGATTTGTGGTGGTTTTCTGTGCATGCGCAATAGCCTCCCAATGCTTTCCTGTGGGAAAGCATTGGATTGGCTGAGAGCATCAATGTTGATTATCTCAGCCATGAAGGCAAGGCCAGTCGCGGTGAAACAGGCCCAACATCGGAGAAAATGTACGTTTAAAAAAAAACTTTTAACTCCACTCTGAGAGGCAGGGCCGGACTGGCCCACCGGGATACCGGGAAATTTCCCGGTGGGCCGTCGGCACCTGGGGCCAGGCAGGCAGCTGGCTGACCTGCGGCCGCAGAGGGAGCTCTTTTGGCGGCCGCAGGGGGAGCTGGCTGTTCTGTCACTGCTCCCCCGCCCTAGCGCGCCGCTTAATGAGACCGGGGCCTGAATATGACGTCATATTTGGCCCCAGTCTCATTAAGCGGCGCGCCAGGGAGCAGAGACAGAACAGCTCCCTATTCGCGCCACCAGCGGCCCGCCCTGCACAATCCCTGCAATCAGCATGCCGCCCGGCGCCCGCCTGCACACTCCCTTGGCCGGTCGCTCACTGGACCCCACAGGTAGCAATAATGTGTGAGTCATGGTGTGTCTGTCTGTGTCATGCAATGTGTGTCTGTGTCATTGTGTGTGTGTGTGTCTCTGTCTGTGTCATGCAATGTGTGTCTGTGTCATTGTGTGTGTCTGTGTGTGTGTCTGTCTGTGTCATGCAATGGGTGTCTGTGTCATTGTGTGTGTCTGTCTATGTCATGGTGTGTATGTGTGTCTCTGTCATGGTGTGTGCGTCTGTGTCATGGTGTGTGTGTCTGTCTGTGTCATGCAATGTGTGTCTGTGTCATTGTGTGTGTGTCTGTCTGTGTGTGTGTGTGTGTCATGGTCTCTCTGTGTCGTGGTGTGTGTGTGTCTGTGTGTTGTGGTGTGTGTGTGTCTGTGTGTCATGGTGTGTGTGTGTGTCTGTGTCATGGTGTGTGTGTGTCTATGTCACAGTCTGTCTGTTATGGCATGTGTGTGTGTATTTTTTAAGGTGTGTGTCTGTCATGGTATGTGTGTGTGTGTCTGTCATGGTATGTGTGTGTCTGTCATGGTGTGTGCGTGTGTGTCTGCCTGTCTTATGGTGTGTCTGTCTGTCATGGTGTGTCTGTGTTTCTGTCTGTGTCACGGTGTGTGTGTGTGTGTGATTCTGTCTGTGTCACGGTGTGTGTGTGTGTGTCAGTCAGTGTCACGGTCTGTCTGTGTCATGGTGTGTGTCTGTTATGCTATGTGTGTGTATATGTGTGTTTTTTTTTTTTTTTTTTTTTAATTCTTTATTTTTGAGTGCAGAGGTAAATATACGATTCAGCAACATTACAGGGCAGTAGAGAGATATTAACAGTGTTCTGTATAGCATAGTCGTGGCGTGCTGCACTTTTTTTTTTTTTTTTTTTTTAACAGGATTAATAAGATATAAAACAAGCTTGTCAACATTTTGTTTGTGTGTGTTATAACAGGAGATGGTTTTCTTGTGAGCGCATCTGAGAGGTGTGACGGGTGTTGGGTATCTCGGGAGAAAAGGGGGCTCTTAGGTGTGCCCTTGTGATGTGTGAGATAGTCGTATGGGATTCTATGTGGAGGCTCGTAGTGGCCTCCCATGCGTATGTCCGTGGTGTTCTGCGGGGGGTCCCCAGGTGTGGGGTGTCTTTTGCCTAGTGGCTGTCATATTAAGGTATGTGGCTGTGTGTCGCTAGGCGCACCGCCAAGGTGCCTGTGGGACCTCCTCTTTATGTGTTGTCCCTAACCATGGGGGTGGCGGGGGGGGGGGAGGTTGTGGCGTCAGTGTGCCTCAAGGTGTTTGTCTCTGCGGGTTCTAGAGCTCTGGTAGAGCAGTGGTCTGGAACGTGTGTGTGAGAGAGAAACAGTAATCAAAAAAGAAAAACATTATATACATATGCAACGTAGATCAAAAAGGTATAGCGGCTTGTGCCGATTTTGCCCCAGCTGGTTTTTGTGCAGGTGCCATAGCCATAGTCATTGGCCCAGTCCTCATTAGCTGTCAACCGTCGGTTTCCTGCGAGCTTCCGGCTCTTGGGACGAAGGGGGTGATGCGGGCAGGGTCCCACGTGCTCCCAGGGGTGGTCGCCAGTGGGTCCTGATGGCTGTCCGTTAGTCCCAGTGCTTGGAAGAAGGCCGGTGCCCCTTCTATTGACGTGAGTATGTGAGTATTTCCATTGTGAGTGACCACAAGCGTTCCTGGGGCTCCCCAGCGGTAGGGTATGGCTGCAGATCGTAGTTGAGAGGTAACTGTACCCAATGACTTCCTCCAGACTAGGGTAGTTTTGGTGAGATCTTGATAAAATGTTAACGAGGAGCCTTCAAAGGGCAGAGGTGCTTTATTCTTCAGTGCCATCATGATCTGGTTCCTATCTTGGGAGGATAAGCAGCGGAGGATAACGTCTCGTGCTGTTCCAGTTGGTGTTTTAGGTGTGCCCGATATGCGATATACTCCGTCCAGAACCATCTTTTTGGCTGTTGTGTGGGGCAGTATGGACGTGATTAGTCTGCGTACGTAGTGAGGGAGTTCCTCTGCGGTCACCGCAGCAGGAATGCCACGGATTTTGATGTGGTTCCTGCGCAGTTTGTCCTCTAGGGCTGAGATTTGGTGCGACAGTGTGACTTGAGTGGTTTGTAGTATATGTGTGTTTTTACTCACCTTTTTTTTCCCCCACGTCGTGCTGGTTTCCCCTCGACTGGCCCTGCCTCTATGGCTGAGATCATCAAGCTTGATGATCTCAGCCAATCCGCACTGACACAGGAAACACCTCTAGTGACCGTCTGAGTGTCTGTCACTAGGAAGCAATGTAAACACTGCCTTTTCTCTAAAGAGTCAGTGTTTACATTGAGAAGCTTGTAGAGACAGGCTATAGACACCAGAGCCAATACATTAAGCTGTGTGTGTGTGTGCGCGCCTGCTAGTGAGTGGGCTTGCTTGTGTGTGTGTGTGTGTGTGTGTGTGCCTGCTACTGAGTGAGCTTGTGTTTTTATGTCAGTGACCTTATGTATATCAGTGAGATTGTTTGTCTATGAGGCTGTGTATCAATCAGCTTGTGTCAGTGAGATTGTCTGTGTCTGCATGTGAGTATACTTACTGTATAATTAACAATTTTACTCTGAAAGGACCAATATTTTATATTGGAAAAAGCAATATATATATATATATATATATATATATATATATATATATATATATATATATATACACACACACATACACACACACATATATATATATAATCAATCATCTAGGGTGGAAAGACACATACGTATTACATGAAACAATATATGGCGCAATGACTTATGGGGCTGGCATAGATTTTTTTTCCAGGGCTGCTTTGTATCCCCAGTCCGGCCCTGCTGAGAGGGGGCGGAAACCTAATCTGCTACTCCAGCACTATAGTGTTAGGAATACATGTTTGTGTTCCTAATACTATAGTGTTCCTGTAAGTGTTTCTGGTGTTTAATGCTGGGGAGGAAGGATGTGTTCATAATGGTTTATTCACTAAACTAAATTCTGAAGAAATTTGTAAACCAGAGGGCAATATTTACTAACCACTAAATGCAGTAAATTCGTTATTTCTAATTCAACATACCTGTTTTGAGAGAAACATAAAATAATGTCTGACAAATTGTATCTCCACTTCTGCTAACCTTTCTTGTGATAACGTATACTACATCTTTAACAGTCATGTTAGGGAAAATACATAGAGAAAAAAAACTCCTCCTTCCTTAATCTTATAGAACAGTCATAGGTTTCAAGAAATAAATCTGAATTATGTATTGAATTTGTAGTATTGATAAAAAGGTAGTATTGATAACCTTGAATGTATTGAATTTGTAGTATTGATAACCTTGTGGACAAATATTACAAATAATCAAAATTAATTTCTGAAGAAAGCTAAATTTATTGATAACAAAGTAATATATAAACAAAGAAATAAAGAACAAATAATTAACGTCTAAGCATGAAAATATATTAAAAGAATAAGACATTGATTGTCATCTTTAGAAAATCAATTTACAATTTAATAATTATATAAATCTATTTCACCAATTATTACAGAAACTAGACAGTTAAAATGTATGCTGGTTAGGCAATTAAAGGAACAAAGCAATCATTGATTAATTATGGATTACACAAGGTCTGCTAAAATAAAATATAATTAGCTAAACAGTGCTCGTCAAGTAACAAGAGGCCAATATCCATTCTGTGCCTATGTCTATGCACAAAATTGCATTCACGGCTGTTTCGGTCTAAAATTTTCTGATTAATTTAGAATTTCTCAACAATTCCCGATTTTGATAAAACTGATTATAGTTCATCCATACAAGTAGACATTTAGGAGTTGAATCAGTAAATATCAGGTTGTGGCTAGTTGATCACCAACTTGCAAAATATAAAACTTGTCAGTTCTTAAAGAGTCACAATAGGCACCCAGAACACTTTAGCTCATTGAAGTGGTCAGAGTCCAGTGTCCCTGTCCCACTTAGTCCTGTAATGTAAAGCATTGCAGTTTTTAAGAAGCTGCAATAATTACCTTGTAGGACTAAGACTGCCTCTAGTGGTTGTTATTCAGACAGCCACTAGAGGCACTTCCTGCCTGCTAGGTGACTTCTGGTCGCCTAACTGATGCTGGACATCCTCATGCTCTGCAGGAGGACATCCGGCGTTAGTTAAATCCCAATAGGAGGAAAGTATTAAAGCAATGCTTTCCCATGGGGAGAGCCAAATGCGCTTGCAGTGCATGCGCATTAGCCCCCCGTGGGCGATGTCGGACAAGGCATAGAGTCAATCCAGCGGGAATCCGGAGAGTGACTAAATGGTTTTATACCCTTGCAGCGCGGGAGGAGGTGGAGGGGTGAGGGGGTGCTATAGTGTAGGGAATACAACTTTGTATTCCTTACACTGTAGAATCCCTTTAACCCCTTAGTGACCAGACCGTTTTTCAATTTTCTTACCATTTGGGACCAGGGCTGTTTTTACATTTCTGCGGTGTTTGTGTTTCGCTGTAATTTTCCTCTTACTCATTTACTGTACCCACCCATAGTATATACCGTTTTTGTCGCCATTAAATGGTCTTTCTAAAGATCCCATTATTTTCATCATATAATATCATTTACGATAAATAAAATTATAAAATATGATGAAAAAATGTAAAAAACACACACTTTTTCGAACTTTGACCCCCATCTTCTGTTACACATCTACAACCGCCAATAAACACCCATGCTAAAAAGTTTCTAAATTTTGTCCTGGATTTAGAAATACCCAATGTTAACATGTACTTAGCATTTTTTGCAAAGTTATAGGGCAATAAATAGCACTTTGTTATTTCCAAACAATTTTTTTCAACATTAATGAAAGTTACATTGTAACACTGATATCTGTCAGGAATCCCTGAATAACCCTTCACATGTATATATTTTTTAAAAGAAGACAGCCTACGGTATTAAACTTGGGGTATTTTTACTCTTTTCATGCAACCATTTTACCACCAATCTATGCCAAATTTTAAAATAATAATAATAATTGATGATTGTTTTTACACACATAGCAATTTAAGAATACATGTACTGAGAACTTTAAGGGTTACTGCCAAAGAACACCCCAATATGAGTACAGTGATACCATCCATGTATAGGTGTGTTGGGTTCTCTGGGGGCTAAAAGACCTTATTTGGAGGGTGCGCATTCCAGTTTTCCAACTTAGAATTTTCACAGCTGGTCATCATGCACCCATGTCCTATTTGGGACATTTTTGAAGCCGGCCAATGTAATTTACTCCAATCAAACCATATATTTTTGAAAAGTAGACACCCTAAGGTATTTCAAATGGTGGTATTTTAACACTTTCCATGCACAAAGACTATCACCAGTCTTTGTCAAACATTTGGGTAGTAATTTTGTTTGTGCTATTTTTCTCTCACATTGTACTTTAGGCATAGATTCTCAGTTCCGGTTATGTGTTACTGACAAAGAACACCCCAATATGTGTTCAACAACATCTCCTGAGTACAACAGTGCCCCCAATGTACAGGTTTTATGGGTTCTTGGAAACATACAGGGGTCAAATGTAGGGCTTACCCCTTTTCCATGTTTGCACATAAAAATTTGCCAGATTAGTTTGCTGGTCCTATTTTGCCTTTGAAACCGTATGGAAGCCCAGGAATGAAAATTAACCTCATCATGGCATACCATTTGTAAAAGTAGACAACCCACTGTATTCAAAATGGGGTATGTCCAGTCTTTTTTAGTAGCCACTTAGTCACAAACCCTGGCCAAAATTAGCATTTATATTTGTTGTTTTGCATTTTTCACACATAAACTGCCATTTCACCGATGATAATAATACATTTTACTGCTCTAAAACATCCTCATATTTGTGTAGAGTAATGTCTCATGAGTACAACAGTATCCCTCAAGTACAGGTTTTATGTTGATATGTTATATAAATATAATACGTATGTGTCTGTATATATATATATATTTATATATATATGTATTAAGGCCTTTTGGCCTGTAATTGTGGGAGGGGCGTATGACACACCTCTTCCCTACTTAAGGGACACCCCTTACCTGGCTCCATATCGTTTGAGGTCAGCGCTGCATCATTTCCACTTCCGGGTCATCCAGACGCCATTTTACCTGATTACTCCATGAGGTTTTTTTTTAAGCAGAGCTGTGTCAGGAATCCAGCCACAGGCTTTTCCGGCCTACCACCTTCTTTCTTCAATCCATCGCCGTGGATGGTGTCCAAGTGACTCACAAACTGTAAGTCAACCTACCCGTTATGCCAGGCATCAGTCCCACGGCACCATGCACGGGTCAGGTCCTCACTTTACGGCTGCATTTTGTCTAAGTCTGTTCTAAAACCATTGCATGTTCATGCATATCATTTGTTTAAACCCCCTACCGGTCTTTGGGTGTACTACAGGCTTCTTAGACATTATCGCATTTCATGTACAAACCAACGAACCACTACATTTTCGCCTACACACTGACCCCTACCGGTCATTCAGTGTACTACAGGCTTCTCAGACATTATTGCATTTCATGTACAAACCATCGAACCACTGCATTTTCGCCTACACACTGACCCCTACCGGTCATTCAGTGTACTACAGGCTTCTCAGACATTATTGCATTTCCTGTAAAAACCAACCTTGCTTCATTTAAACGATTGTCATTTCGGTTTGTGTTTTCTGGTCGGCACTTATTCATAGTATATTCTATGCACGATTGCTGTTCGCATTAAAATGCATACGGTTAAGCTATTCATGCTAACTTCTGTTTCCCTTCATACTAAGATTCGGTTATTCTGCTATGTATTCACATAGATCTTTTTCGTGAGTTACATTTCATCATTTCATGTATTTACATTTGGTTAAAACGTTACATTTGGTTAAAACATTTCATTACAATTAAATCAGCCTACGTTACAGGCCTCTATTCTTTGTTGTTAACCATGACACAAGGATTTAATTCCTTTTCATGCATACTCGGGTTGAATCACACGTACTGATCCAACCAATCATACGTTTCCTGCACAGTAATCGGTTAAACTTTCAAATACTTACTTTACACGATCTTAGGTTGTCTATTTTGTTTCAGTTTGCTTATTATATATATGGTTTTAATAATAATTGTTATTTTATTTTACAATGCAGATATTACATGTATATTACTGTTATGGTTAGCCTACATTACGGCTCCTTTTTCTGTCATGCTCGTACGACATACCACGAGTTCAAGGACACTGTCCTATTTTCAAAGAGTATAATGGAGATATGATGTTATTACAACCATGTACATTACAATTACATGGCACTAACTATTCAGGCCATTTCTTATCATACTCATACGATATACCACGAGTATATAAGAACACGGTCCTACCTTCCACAGAGGGTTTCGGGTTGAATCACACGCATTGGTTCAACCACTCATACGTCACGTTACAACATTTTCTGCATAGATTGTCATTTCACATAAATTCACATGGCATTTACAAACTCAGGCCTTTTCTTGACACACTCAGACGACGTAACACGAGTATTCAAGAACACGGCATATACGTCTCACAAGACTTTCGGTTTTGAATCACACGTTCTGGTTCATACATTCATACGTCACTTTACAGCAACATTTATGATTCTGCATATTGTCACTTCACATTAAAAAAGTCCCTTGCATTCCCAGATCAGTTTAGTGACATGCATATCATCTGATCACCTTCCCTATATACACATTACACGGCCAATCCCCTGCTGCCAGGTATCGGACTCAGCGTAACGCTTGTCACCAAGCATGGGCAGTCATGTCACTATCATACTCATAGATTTTACACCTCCCACACATACTGCTAGAAGCCCTAATCCCAGCCTATACAGATTACACAGGTCTCACAGGATCCATTCTCACTCTATCCCTTTTTAGGTTTATCCAGGTTTTCATACCTGTCGAATCTCAAAACTTCATACATACTACCAGGTACGTAAGCCTGCTCACGTTGTAGTTCACATACGTTTCATTCTTCTAGGCCATAGAGTACTGGCAAGTTAGGGGTATAGGCCCAAATAGGTACCTCCCTTCTTGGCATTTCTGCCTATCGTTTAGTGGTCCGCGAGGCCAACACCCCGCCTCAACGTTTCAGAGGCAAACGCCATCGGGCCACACGTGAGTTAGCCGCCTCGCAATATTATAGAGAGGGCCTCACCTGTCACTCCCTCCCCCTGTTTTCTTTTACTATCACCGAGAGGCCTACGATTCCTGCCACTACAACGGGTGGCCTCAATAACCCCTCGCGCCAACTCATAGACAGAGCCTCTCATAGCCACTTGGCAACTAGCAGGGCCTCACCTGTCACAAAACAAGATTAATTTTTCGCCTTTCAGGCCTAGTTAGCCTGCCAGTATCACCCCTGGGGAATCGGTCACTACACCCCTTACCATGGCTGGGTCGGCCACTGCGACCCCTCCAGCACTGGTTGAGTTGCAATCACTTTCTCCAGCCATCTGTTTCAGGGCACATGCTAAATCTGTGTCCAAATAAAATGTATCCCAAACTATACTTAACATCAATAAACATTTCTGTACTTACGACATTACTGCCACATCATCCATCTAGACATTTGGTGGAATTCATTATCTCGGGTCTATCAGAAGGATTCACACAGGCCTCATACACATGCCTTCCGGAATCCTGGAATGTCCTAATTTACAATCCGCACAACAAACCCTACAGCGGTGGAGACACTCATAGCCAGGAAGTGGCAGAGGACTTCCTATGGGGGCCCTTCCAGTCCCCTCCGTTCACCACATGGCGGACAAACCCCATCGGTATTGTCACAGGGAAATCTTCTCACAAACAGAGACTTATCATTGATCTATCAACACCTCACACCTCTGCCACTCCTAGTCTGAACTCCCTCATACCCTCTGAGGAATTTTCACTGCAATATTCCACCATAGATCACGCCATTACGGCTATCATGCAGGCAGGGGCCGGAGCATGGCTCAGTAAGACTGATATCACAATGCTTTCAAGTTACTGCCTATCCACCCTACACTGTGTCACCTGCATGGTATCAAGTGGGCAGGGAACTACTATTTTGCTCACGTTTAACATTTAGGTTCCAAAGTAGTCCGGCCATTTTCGACGTATTCGCCGAAACCCTATGCTGGTTTTATTAAATATAGCCAGATGCCCTACAGTTATACATTATCTGGATGATTTCTTACTGGTCGAGGAGAATATTTCCCCTCCCAGTAGCCTAAAAGAAACCATCAGTCTATTCGAACAGGTGGGTGTCCCAGTCTCCTCCACCACGACTGAAGGACCAGATACCTTCATCACATTCCTGGGTATCATACTAGACTAGACACCATGCAAAATAGCCTGCCACGCCCAAGGTAGAAAACATTCTGATCAACATAATCTCTACATACAACTCGGTACTTGCAACCGCAAGAATTAGTCTCTGCTTGGGTCACTGAATTTTGCCATTCGCATCATACCTCAAGGCCGGGCTTTCATCTCACAACTCCTTTACATGTTTCCCACTTTTAGACATGATGGACACAGGTCACCCCTGGATACCCAAGCCACGGCAGGCGTAATTATGTGGAGAAATTTTTTAACCACCTTGAATGGTAAAAGCATGTTCCTTCCAAAATTGTCTGACTCCTCACCTACCATTTGGTCAGACGCGGCGTCTACCACAGGTTTTGCAGCAATTTTTCAGGAACGAATGGCTTTGGGGCAGCTGGCCTTCAGAAGTTCAGGACCTGGAGGGTTTTTCCACTACCTCAGCTCTGTTTGAGATATACCCATCGTGACGGTTGCCGTGGCATGGGTGCATTTATGGGCAGGTTCGTCTGTACGTTGCTACTCAGACAACCAAGTAACTTGTCACATTATAAACAAGGCCGATCCAAATCCCTGACTATTATGAGATTCTTGAGGAAACTCACTTGGCTGGCTGCATGTCATAATTTTCTCTTGTTTTGTATTCATGTTCCAGGTGTATGTAACACTGCTGCTGACAATTTGTCTCGCTTTAATTTCCAGGCTTTTCGTCAAATACTCCCGTCAGCCGCACTCACAGCCACGAACACCCCACTATTCCACCATCTAGTAATGGACTAGATGCTATTATGCAACATTGCAGAACATTGTCCCAATTAGCACTGTCTACCAATACCCGGGAAACTTACGATAGAGCTTTCATTTGATTTAAAGATTCCTTTCTGAACACAACATCTTACAACCTTTCATCGTGACATCCTGGTTGGACTTTGCTTCTTTTTGCCACCTCAAACTCAAACTATCATACAACACAATCAAACCATATCTGACAGGCATCCAACATCACATGCTAACTTTACAACCAGACAAATCAAGTGTCCTCCTACCAATTAAGAACATCCTTAGGGGTATTCAGAGATCCGAACCCCCACGCACGGCCCAGAGGCTACCCATAGATTTCCATATTTTAAAGACTTATACAATTCACTAGATTTAAACCCTTTGCCAACAACACAAACCTCATTGTTAAAACCGCCATATACGTAGCCTTGTTTATGGTTTCTTGAGACCAAGAGAATTTACCGCCATCAGCACAACACAGTCCACTCACATCCTACTTCATTCACACTTAACAAAACACATGGACTATTATATCTTGACTCTGCCTCACTCCAAAACCAGTCAACATGCACTTTCAGTAGAGGTTAAGTACTATCCTACTCACAACAGGTGGAGCCCCGTCAAACCACTGGACTCATATACCCAGCATAACAACGAACCACCATCTCAACCACTTTCAGTCTACAAGGTTCGGTACTCACTACCACCACCTTTATGACACACGTCAGGTCTTTACTTACACAGCTGGGCCTCAAATCAGCTAACTATTCGGGCCACTCCTTCCGCATAGGAGCGGCCTCCACAGCATCCAGTGCAAACATTCCAGTTCATGTTATCAAGTCACTAGGGCGCTGGAAATCATCGGCTTACTCTAGATACATACCTAACCCGGTACAAGAAGTAAGAAATGCCTTTCAAGACATGTCTGGTTAAAGTATGTAAATTGCTGGTATGTAATAAATTTGATTTTCTACTTTTGCCCTCTTTATTTACAGGCCTACCTCATCGTCGGTTCCGGCACACCACAACCGACTTGCTCTTTTAATACCATCCTACACTTATCAGTGTTTGTATCTTCTGTACTATCATGAGCCCTTAACACAAGTATTAAGGCCTTTTGGCCTGTAATTGTGGGAGGGGCGTATGACACACCTCTTCCCTACTTAAGGGACACCCCTTACCTGGCTCCATATCGTTTGAGGTCAGCGCTGCATCACCCTCCCACCCACTCCTCATTATTAACTCCTTTTCTCTTTACATTTCTTCTTGGTGGGCCCTCTTTATTTACAGGCCTACCTCATCGTCGGTTCCGGCACACCACAACCGACTTGCTCTTTTAATACCATCCTACACTTATCAGTGTTTGTATCTTCTGTACTATCATGAGCCCTTAACACAAATATATATATATATATATATATATATATATAAAGAGATTACAATACCTTGCACTCAAGCTGCACAACGTTCTTGGCTGGGTGCACTACCAGGGCTCCAAAATAGAATGTAGAAAGTAGATGGCTGCACTCATGGACTTTCAAATAAAAATGTACTTTTATTGTGCCATTTTAAAATCAAGATCAACGTTTCAGTCCTCTCCAAGGACTTTCATCAGGATCATGATGAAAAGTCATGAAAGTCCTTGGAGAGGACTGAGACATTGATCTTGATTTTAAAATGGCACAATACAAGTTAATTTTTATTTGAAAGTCCATGAGTGCAGCCATCTACTTTCTACTATATATATATACACACACACACACACTTTTATTTCCCATATATGTATAATGTATTTTAAATAAAGTATTTTATAATATATTATACATATATAATGCATATGTGTATATAACTTGAAGTACACTTATAATGAAATCATATATATGCATTATATATGTATAATATATTATAAAATGCTTTAATTATTTTATAGTATATTATACATATATAATATTTGTATAATATATATATATATATATATATTTTTTTTACTTTTTAGCAGCCTGGGGGAATGCCTGACAGCTCTGACAGTCCTCATGCTGGCAGCTCCATAGCCTCCTATTGCGGCCATGTGATCATGGTGATCACATGGCACTGGAGGGCCGGGGTGGCTTGAGTTGCTGCAGGGGGTTTGCCGGACACCCCCCCAACCGTGATTGCAGCCGATCACTTGTCCAGATAAGTCCAGGGCTCCTATTTGCTTAAGAACCTTTTTTTGTCGGACGTACCTGGTACGTCCACTGTCGTTAGAGGATATAATTATTTATAACATTCTAAATGTATTTTGATTTAAATATATATGTATATTATTATCAAAATACAGTTAGAACAAATTTAAACCGCTAAATTAAATTTTTGTTAAATATTTTTACATTTATTTATTTTAATTTTATATATATATATATATATATATATAGATAATTATAATTATATGTATGTATATTTATAATTAACGTTATTCTAAGTGTATTTTAAATTTATATATATATATATAATTATATAGATTAATATTAAAATATGCTTTTAATAATGATTTATGTATGTGTAGGTGTATATAAAAGTACTAAATACACTGCTCAAAAATTTAAGGGAACACAAAAATAACATATCCTAGATCTGAATGAATTAAATATTCTTCTGAAATACTTTGTTCTTTACATGTGTTCTTTGAATGTGCTGACAACAAAATCACACAAATATAAAAAAATGGAAATCGAATTTCCCATGGAGGTCTGGATTTAGAGTCACACTCAAAATTAAAGTGGAAAAACACACTACAGGCTGATCCAACTTTGATGTAATGTTCTTAAAACAAGTAAAAATGAGGCTCAGTAGTGTGTGTGGCCTCCACGTGCCTGTATGACCTCCCTACAATGCCTGTGCATACTCCTGATGAGGTGGCGGATGGTCTCCTGAGGGATCTCCTCCCAGACCTGGACTAAAGCATCTGCCAACTCCTGGACAGTCTGTGGTGCAACGTGACGTTGATGGATGGAGTGAGACATGATGTCCCAAATGTGCTCAATTGGATTCAGGTCTGGGGAACGGGCGGGCCAGTCCATAGCATCAATGCCTTCGTCTTGCAGGAACTGATGACACACTCCAGCCACATGAGGTCTAGCATTGTCTTGCATTAGGAGGAAACCAGGGCCAACTGCACCAGCATATGGTCTCACAAGGGGTCTGAGGATCTCATCTCGGTACCTAATGGCAGTCAGGCTACCTCTGGCGAGCACATGGAGGGCTGTGCGGCCCCCCAAAGAAATGCCACCCCACACCATTACTGACCCACTGCCAAACCGGTCATGCTGGAGGATGTTGCAGGCAGCAGAACGTAAGCACAACCACCCCCCCCCCCCCCCCGTGTACATCGGGCCCTTAATGGAGTCTGTTTCTGACCGTTTGAGCAGACACATGCACATTTGTGGCCTGCTGGAGGTCATTTTGCAGGGCTCTGGCAGTGCTCCTTCTGTTCCTCCTTGCACAAAGGTGGAGGTAGCGGTCCTGCTGCTGGGTTGTTGCCCTCCTAAGGCCTCCTCCACGTCTCCTGATGTACTGGCCTGTCTCCTGATAGCGCCTCCATGCTCTGGACACTACGCTGACAGACACAGCAAACCTTCTTGCCACAGCTTGCATTGATGTGCCATCCTGGATGAGCTGCACTGCCTGAGCCACTTGTGTGGGTTGCAGACTCCTTCTCATGCTACGACTAGAGTGAAAGCACCGCCAGCATTCAAAAGTGACCAAAACATCAGCTAGGAAGCATAGGAACTGAGAAGTGGTCTGTGGTCACCACCTGAAGAACCACTCCTGTATTGGGGGTGTCTTGCTAATTGCCTATAATTTCCACCTGTTGTCTATCCCATTTGCACAACAGCATGTGAAATTAATTGTCACTCAGTGTTCCTTCCTTAGTGGACAGTTTGATTTCACAGAAGTGTGATTGACTTGGAGTTACATTGTGTTGTTTAAGTGTTCCCTTTATTTTTTTGAGCAGTGTATATATATGATATGATATGATAAGTACTTTTATCTACTTTTTTAAACTTTTATTTAACTTTTAAACTTTTTTGCAGGCATTAGGGGGACAGCATGAGAGCTCAGGCAGTCACCCTGCAGGCACTGCACAAGCCGGCTATTCCGTCCATGTGATCACGAGGAGCCAGCAATCACATGGCACGGGAGGGCCGGATCGGGCAGCGGGGGGCTGACTGAGCTCCCAGACAGACCCCATGATCTCGATCGCCGGCGGGGGATTGCCAGCGATTAGGTAAGTCCCGATCTACTAAACGACCGTTTTTTGGCTGACATACCTGGTATGTCAATGGTCACTAAGGGGTTAATGAGGCTCTGTCACTAAAAAAAACTTTATTTAATCTGCTTATATGAAGCACTGTTTTTCTGAATCTCTTTTTTTTTCTGGAGTGCTCTAGTTTTCATAAAAAGGTGTAGATTTGGAATCCAGACCAGATTCCTATTGGGCTGAGCAACCCACCCATCTACTACGGGTGCCCCTTTGGAGGTGACCACAAGAAAACTTAAAATGAGGAGTCTCTTGAAGCTGTTTATACTGCAAGTAAGTATTGTAAGTTAGCATGTGTAACGGACCGTTTTGCACACAAGAGGTTAAAAACCGTTTAGGCGATATTCCCATTTCAGATGCATGAATCCTCCAACTCCCAAACAGGAAACACACAAATGCTGTTAAACAGCCGAACAGGAAAAACTATACGAACAGTTTACACACCTGGCAGTCGCACTGTAACAGAATACAATCCAATTCCCCCCAAGAACGAGACGACACTTCGTTTGAGGGTCAAGCAGAACTGATTTACTGGGGCTACCTGCCCGGCTTTTATGCAGGTCTCCCACCTGGTGGACACTCCCCTAGGGGACCAGATGGAACACTGGGATACATAGTGGACATTGACCAATCACAAGCTTACACATTTAAATACTCCCACAATGCATTATAATCCCTCCTCTCTGTCCTGGAGATAATTGGGAAGTAATCCAATTATCTCCAAGGACAGAGGCAAAACTCCATTAGCCATATGTTAGTAAAAATACATAAAATTACACAGTGTTAAAATTACTACATAAAACATATACATTCAACATGGCCGTCAGATTTGCCTCGATCGCTAATGAGTCACATGATGGGGCTTTTAGATTTGCATAAACACGCCCCTCTAACGTCATTAGTGTGACGTTTAGTACGACCGAGGCCTTTGATTGGTGGGCTTTCAGATGTCTGCAAATTGATAGGGGTATAAAATAAATTGCCGGGCTAGCTTCACTTGCGTTACCCCTGAAGACGGCGTACGGTCACGCCGAAACGCGCGTCGGGTCCTAGCCTTCACTTACTCACCTTTTGAGCACTCTGCACGGATGATTTTTCACTGATTGATACTCTGGTACTTTTCTATTTTAGATTGAGTCTAGATTAGAACACCCTCAAAGGTGTTTTATAGGAGTGCAGGGTTTAGCACAGAGAGAGACTGTTTGTTGGGAGTCTACATATGTGGGGAGAGGTTTAAACCATAGGTTAGGTTTTATACTATACCTATATACTTATTTTTCTACCTCTCTCCTTTATCTCCCCCCCCCCCTTTCATCTCTCTTACTGCTTCTATACCCTTAGCCTGAGCACTATTAGTATACCTACCTTCCTTCATTTTTGAAAGGAATTATGTAGTAGGCTATTATCTAGCCACTTTCTATTCTATGCTTGGTCTCTCTCCTTGGTTGACTCTCTCTATCTAGAATTGCCCATCATCAGAGGCGGCTCTAGACTTTATGAGGCCTTAGGCGAAACGCAAACATGAGGCCCCACTAACAAAAAAGTGTCACATATACACATTGATGCACTGTCTACCTGTGTATGTGCCTGAGAGTGTGTCTGACAGAGAGTATCCTTGTGTGTGCGAATGTATGTCTCTGTGAGCATGTTTGCGTTTTTGTCTGAGACCCTATGTGTATGGGGTAGCTGATGGTGAGAGGGAGCGGGGGGGTGTGATGGTGAGAGGGAGCGGGGGGGTGTGATGGTGAGAGGGAGCGGGGGGGTGTGATGGTGAGAGGGAGCGGGGGGGTGTGATGGTGAGAGGGAGCGGGGGGTGTGATGGTGAGAGGGAGCGGGGGGTGTGATGGTGAGAGGGAGCAGGGGGTGTGATGGTGAAAGGGAGCAGAGGGTTGATGGTAATGTGAGAGGGAGCGGGGGGTGATGGTAATGTGAGAGGGAGCGGGGGGTGATGGTAATGTGAGAGGGAGCGGGGGGTGATAGTAATGTGAGAGTGAGAGGGAGTAATGTGAGAGTGAGAGGGGGTAATGTGAGAGTGAGAGGGGGGTAATGTGAGAGTGAGAGGGGGTAATGTGAGAGTGAGAGGGGGTAATGTGAGAGTGAGAGGGGGTAATGTGAGAGTGAGAGGGGGTAATGTGAGAGTGAGAGGGGGTAATGTGAGAGTGAGAGGGGGGTAATGTGAGAGTGAGAGGGGGGTAATGTGAGAGTGAGAGGGGGTAATGTGAGAGTGAGGTAATGTGAGAGTGGGGGGGTAATGTGAGAGTGAGAGGGTAATGTGAGAGTGGGTAATGTGAGCGTGAGAGGGGGGTGATGTGAGAGTGGGTAATGTGAGAGTGAGAGGGGGGTGATGTGAGAAGGAGGGGGTGATGTGAGAAGGAGGGGGTGATGGTGAGTGGGGGGAGGCTGAGGGTGGTGACAGAGGGTTATGCTGAGGGTGGTGATGCTGAGGGTGGTGGGGATTAATGCTGAGGGTGGTGAGGGGCGATGCTGAGGGTGGTGAGGGGCGATGCTGAGGGTGGTGATGCTGAGGGTGGTGGGGGGTGATGCTGAGGGGGGTGATGCTGAGGGGGTGATGCTGAGGGGGGTGAAGCTGAGGGGGGTGAGGGGTGATGCTGAGGGTGGTGGGGGGTTATGGGGGATGGTGAGGCTGAGGGTGGTGGGGGTGAGGCTGAGGGTGAAGGGATAATGGTGAGGGTGGTGGGGGTGAGGCTGAAGGTGGGGAGGGGTTATGGGGGATGGTGAGGCTGAGGGTGGTGGGGGTGAGGCTGAGGGTGGGGAGGGGTTATGGGGGATGGTGAGGCTGAGGGTGGGGAGGGGTGATGGTGGTGGGGGTGAAGCTGAGGGTGGTGGGGGGTGATGGTGACTGTGGTGGTGGGTGTAGCTGAGGGTGGTGGGGGTGAGGCTGAGGGTGGTGGGGGGTGATGGTGGGGAGGGGTGATGGTGAGGGGTGATGGTGGTGGGGGTGAAGCTGAGGGTGGTGGGGGGTGAGCCTGATGGTGGTGAGGGGTGAGGGGAAGCTGAGGGGGGTGATGGTGGGGAGGGGTGATGGTGGGGAGGGGTGATGGTGGTGAGGCTGAGGGTGGTGATGGTGGGTGATGGTGGTGGGGTGAGGCTGAGGGTGGTGGGGGTGAGGTTGAGGGTGGTGGGGGGTGATGGTGAGGAGGGGTGATGGTGGTGGGGGTGAGGCTGAGGAGGGGTGACGGTGGTGGGGGTGAGGCTGAGGGTGGTGGGGGTGATGGTGGTGGGGGGTGAAGCTGAGGGTGATGGTGGTGGGGAGTGAGGCTGAGGGTGGTGGGGGGTGATGGTGGTGGGGGGTGAGGCTGAGGGTGGTGGGGGTTATGGTGGTGGGGTGAGGGTGGTGGGAGTGATGGTGGTGGGGGGTGAGGCTGAGGGTGGTGGGGGTTATGGTGGTGGGGGTGAGGGTGGTGGGAGTGATGGTGGTGGGGGGTGAAGCTGAGGGTGGTGGGGGTGATGGTGGTGGGGGGGTGAGGCTTAGGGTGGTGGGGGTGAGGCTGAGGGTGGTGGGGGTGATGGTGGTGGGGGGTGATGGTGGGGAAGGGTGAGGCTGAGGGTGGTGGGGGTGATGGTGGTGGGGGGTGATGGTGGTAGTGGGGGTGAGGCTGAGGGTGGTGGGGGGTGATGGTGGTAGTGGGGGTGAGGCTGAGGGTGGTGGGGGGTGATGGTGGTAGTGGGGGTGAGGCTGAGGGTGGTGGGGGTGATGGTGGTGGGGGGTGATGGTGGGGAGGGGTGAGGCTGAGGGTGGTGGGGGTGATGGTGGTGGGGGGTGATGGTGGGGAGGGGTGAGGCTGAGGGTGGTGGGGGTGATGGTGGTGGGGGGTGATGGTGGTAGTGGGGGTGAGGCTGAGGGTGGTGGGGGTGATGGTGGTAGTGGGGGTGAGGCTGAGGGTGGTGGGGGTGATGGTGGTGGGGGGGTTAAGCTGGGGGTGGGAGAGCCTACCTTTCCCTGGTGGTCCAGTGGGCTCCCTGGTGGTCCGGTGGCCACTGCTCACGGTCTGCAGCTCCTCAGAGCTGCAGACCGTGTAATCTCGCGAGATTTCAGAGCGTTGCCGTGGTAACCCGCGGCAACGCTCTGATTGCCCAATTCTCGCGAGTCACATGGTCTGCAGCTCTGCACACTGCGGAGCTGCAGACCAGTGTCTGCGCTGGTGGCCGGGCAGCCAGGAGGGGCCTCGCACCCGGCGGCATACCGGGCAAGCCGCCGGGCCCCCTCCTGGTGTCAGGTCCTCGGTCACTGACCGAGGACCTGACACACTCTGCCAACAGGCGGTTTAGGCGGCCGCGAGGCCCCCGCCAGCGCGAGGCCTTAGGCGGCCGCCTAAACCGCCTAATTAGAGAGCCGCCTCTGCCCATCATTATTGTGTTTTAATAGACTTTGATAAAGTTTTTCTTATTTTTTCTTCCACACTTACTACTGAGATTGGACTGGGTGCCTTTCTGAATGGTTGTCCTTTAGTAAGACAACTATCGGATATATTCTCTTTATCTGTATGTATAGCAGTAAAGTTCACAATGGACAGAGCTTAAACACAGTTACGTTTCAGTTATCATTCAAACTTACCCACAATCCATCAGTAAAATCAATTCCTCAGGAAGAAAAGATAAGAAATATAAATAAAGAAAAGTACTAAGGGAAAGTAATAATCATTAAAGGAACACTATAGGGTCAGGAACACAAACATGTATTCCTGACCCTATAGTGTTTAACCCACCATTTAGGTGGCTTGCCCTCCCTTAGCCCCCTATAAAAGTTTAAAACTCACCTTATTTCCAGCGCAGCGCGGGTCCAGCGCGGGTCCTTTGGAACATCATCAAAATGGCCGATGGTTAGCCAATCCAATGCTTTCCCATAGGGGCCAACTGCTGTTTTGGTCATTCAGGACCTCCTCCTAGAGATGCATTGACTCAATGCATCTCTATGAGGAAAATTCAGTGTCTCCATGCAGAGCGTGGGGACGCTAAACGTCAGGGCTGCTTACTGTGCAGCCCTGAGCCAGGAAGCCCCTCCAGTGGCCATCTAAGGAGTGGCCACTTGAAGGAGTCCCTAGGGGCTATGCAAACACTGCCTTTTCTGTGAAAAGGCTGTGTTTGCATAAAAATGCCTGAAGAGAGCTATTATACTCACCAGAACAACTACATTAATCTGTAGTTGTTCTGGTGACTATAGTGTCCCTTTAAAGTACAGAGAGTATAAGGAAATAACATCTTAAAGAAGAAATAAATGACAGGGAACTGTTTAATTTAGCAAATAATTTGATTTCATAAATGTATGTTTAATAACCCTGATAAAAAAAAACAAAGTAGATAATGTATGCAATTTAAGCAGAACGCAAACTGGAGTGAATAGAGATGAATTTAAATCCCACAGTACCCTAGACCAGGGGTGTCACAAGAGAGATCCCAAGATGTTCTAAAGACATGCAAAGCATCAGGGGAGTTGTAGTTCTACAACATCTGGGGATCTACCTTTGTATGCATCCCACAAAAATGTATTCCAAATGCTATAGAGCCCTAGTCACCGCCCCGTCCGTGGCGAATAAATGGTTAATTAACCATTTATTTGCTTACCTTAATCCGGGGCTGGTGACCTCTCCTCCTCCATCGACGTCAGCTCCCGAGTGAAGCCGAACGCGCATGCGCGGCCAGAGGCGCACGCGCATTCAAACCAGCCCATAGGAAAGCATTACTCAATGCTTACCTATGGGGTTTTTTTTTTACACTGGGCTCAGTGAGGACGTCCAGCGTCAAATAAGTGCGATTTACTCTGTGTAAATCGCAGAGGCGCATCTAGTGGCTGTCAGGGAGACAGCCACTAGAGGATGGATTAACCCTGCAGTGTAAGCATAGCAGTTTCTGTGAAACTGCTATGTTTTCAGCTGCAGGGTTAAAACTAGGGGGACCTGGCACTTCATTGAGCTGAAGTGGTTTGGGTGCGTATAATGGTCCTTTAATTATTTCATTATTCTTGTGACTGATGTTTTTTATGGATTTTTATTTGTCCTTTTTTGAGGGCTGAAAAAATAAGATTTTAGAAAAAAGAAGACATCAAATGGTAAGTTTAATTATTTATTTTTACAGGTACCTATTTATTGGTCCCTACTCACTATTTTTAGGGTGAGGTGGGTAGGTAGGGGTTAGTTTTGTTGGGAGGGGGGTGACTAGGGGTTTAGGGACCCCTAGTCACCCTGGGGGGTTTTACATTAGGTCCACCCCCTTATTCTAATTTAGGGCCCCCACCCGCCGCTCAGGGGTGGGGACCGGAGGGGGGGCAATAGGTCCCCCCGTTTTTCTGATATTGGGGGACCTATTGCCCCCCCGGCGCTCAGGGGTGTGGGCATGGAGGGCAATAGGTCCCCCCTTTAGTTTAAAAGCCCCCACTCGTGCGGCACGGGTGGGGGCTCGGGAGCGGGGCCCCGTTTTTTTGTTTTTTTTTAAAACAGTGAGCAGCGACTTTGCAATCCGCAGTCTGGCCAAGAACATGTCCAATTGCTGCATACTCCTACGCATGGACAACGTCCCCGCGGTTCAATACATAAACCGCTTCAAGGGAACACAATGGGAACTAGATTTGTGCTCAGCTAAGCTAACCTATTTATGGCTCATTGGAAAAAAAAATTTTGTCCTATGTGGCGGGCTGGGGGGCTAGTTCTCGATCGTAGGTTTATTGATAATATTTTTTTATTTGGCGACTGAAGGAGAATTCTTTCAAAGGTTTTTTGGAATATATGAATACAAGTGATGTAGCCATGTAGGTATTAGTATCACAAGTGAGTATAGTCACGATAATGTTCATTTTTTTGATTTGGAGATATATATAGAAATTCCTAAGACATTTAAAAAAAAAATGATATCAATGGTTACATTGAGTTGCCATTATAGCCCCTGGATTCAGAATATTCTCAAGGGGCAACTTACTCGTTTGTATAGAAATTGTACTGATACAAAGGTTTTTGATAATCAAGCTTGTTTTTTTTTTTTAAATACACTAGGAGAAAAAAAAAGTATGATCTACAAAATATAGATGAATACATTAAAAATATTAATTTAATAGATAGAAAACCACTCCAAGAAAAGAAACAATTGGATGATAAAGTAATTTTAAAACGGGATAATAATGATATACTTCTCATTTTAGATTTTAATGAGTGTGCTAAACAGGTCAAAGATGTTATAAATAAATATTGGTGTATTCTAAGGACCGAACCTGATTTAAAAAGCATTATAGAAGAAAAGCCGCATATAATATATAGAGGAGCAAATAACTTTAAACAACAGCTGTCAACTAGCTATCTTAGAGATAAAGGGCAAGAGAGGGATTTCTTTGGTTTGAAAAAGGTGTTTATCCCTGTAAGTCCATTGAGATGAAGTGGTCTGGGTGCACTGGCCCTTCAGTTTTAATGTTGGTCTGCTTTGTATAGATGCCTAGATTGCAGAGTTGACACACAGCTTCAAGAGCAGCATTTAATTGGTGCAGCATGGTGATTTGTTGGGTCTCCCCTGGCCTCCCATTGCTTCCCTACGGGGAAGATTGATAATCAAAACAACGGTGAGAGAGCAGCATGGTGAGTAAGAAAGGTGAGTAAAGCTACCATTCCTAAACACTACAATCTGGTCCGGATACTTAAACAGCTTTAGGACACTATAGGGTTAGGAATACATTTTTGCATTCCTAACTCTATAGTGTTCCTTTAATACAGCTTTCAATTCACAAGAAATACTTTGATAAACACGCAGAAAATGGCTTCACGCAATTATGGCTGTATATTAAAGCTCATGAAAATACAGCTTACCGGAGTTATAATGCATGGTCAGTAACATCCGGTTTTTGCATGAGTACCCCAATACAAAAAAAACAAATCCGGTAGAATTTTCGTCATTTTAACCAAATAAGCACATTTCATTTTCTCAGCTTCTGGTGCCTGGTTTAAATTCAGTACATGACCCCTATATAACTATTGGAAGGATTTTATCATTTAACCTTCAAGGGCCATGCCAAACCACTGCTCTCTAGGTTGTCACTAGAGTCTGTTGCACCACTTGGCAAAGTCTTTCATTGGCTTTACAATACATCTTATCAGATATATGATTAATACACGTTACTGTGACTTACAAAGCCCTCAGCAGCCCTGCTCTTTATTCTTCCCTCTCTGTTTCTGTTACTAAATACTACTTTAGTCACGGCACTTATCGGTTATTAAAAACTCCTGTTTGAAAAATTATTTTCCCCGTCACTATATTTAAACACACCATAAAAATTATTTTAAAGAGGAAATGTCACATTTCTCAAAATTATTACTTTTAATAAAACATTGAAATGACTTGTGTTAACCTTTATTTTATCTCATGCCCTGATTAATTTTAAATGTTTATTAAAAAATAAATATCAATCTAGTTCAGGCCTTGGCACAGATTGCTGTAGATTCTGACAAACATAAACATTAATTATGGAGGCACTCAGTGGTGTTGACTTTTTATAGTTCGTAAGCACTTATTTGTTAAATAAAAGTGATATTACAAATGCTGAGACAGTTTACCTTTAAATGAGGCAGCATGTTTGTCAGTGAAAGTGTATGCTGATTAAACAGTCAGACAGAGTGTGTGTGCTTAAAAGGATGAAAATGTTAAATTGAAAAATTATTACACTCAATTCATGTGATCTATAGTAAGATGCATATATGAGTGTATGTATGTACATATGGATGTGCATACATACAGTACATATACACTATATACACATGCATGCCCAAAACTATTCATGGTCATTAGGTTGAGCATAAGATTTTATCTATACATGGTGCTAGCAGTTTTGCTAGCAAATGCATAGATTAGGACAAAAATGTATTTAAAAATAGTTTTTTCTTCTAGCAGTTAGTAGATGCCTCGGCGCACTGGTTAGAGAGTGTAGAAACGGAGTGACGTGATGTCACTCCATTACGACGGAATTGCCCTGCTTGGGAATGCGTCCCAAGCAGGGAAAATCCAAGAAGAACAGAGGCGGAGCGGAGGACGGTCAGGAGGTGGGTGTTATATGAAGAGGTACAGGAGCGGAGAAAAGTGAATAAATCTTTATATTTTACATTGAATACACTATGTATCTTTATGTATTCAATGTATATGGGAGTGATTTAAGGCAAGTAATTTTTTTCTCATTACAGGTTCACTTTAAGGTCTTTAAAAATAATGACCCTCCACTACCTGTCAATGAAACCCTCAGCATTACACATGTAGGCCAGTGGCACACAGTGTCTAATGCCATAGATTGAGTGACAGGAGTGTCCTCTTGCTCACGGTCACCGAGTTACTTGCCTAGCAAGCCCTTGGGATGCCAGATGCCAGTGTGCTGGCATTGAAGCCAGCATGGGGGATTGTCATGCCTGGCAAACTTATCCTAAGCAGGGCCAATCACTCCACACTCATACCCAGCCAGCCACATATACACAATCCAACTCCCCATATACATATCACACTCAGTCAAGCTCCATACATACCACTTTCAGCTCTATTGCTTAGAGTGAGCAAGGAAGGGTGATAAGGGGTCACACTTCTTTGATTCTTGCACTGGGGCTCTGTGATTTCTAGTTACGCCCCGGCTGTTCATCTTTCTTAAGAATGCAGCCCTTTTCTGCCATTGAATATGCTATGTGGAGTAGTTGATTTTTTTTTTCTCCAATGCAAAGTATGCTCTGGGTGTGCCTGGACTGAACTATGATGTTATGCTAAATAAAATAACACACAGCATTACTTGGAAAAATAGGCTAACACAATTTTAGGTGAAGGTCAATGTTTTATTAATCTGTACAACCTAACCAACATTTTAAATGGACAAAGGAGGACACTTTAAAGGGACACTCTAGACCCTAAAGCATTTTAGCATGCAAAAAAAAAACCAAAAGGCATTATTAAATGCATGCATTTTTTCATATATCTACTAAACCAGGGCTGTCCAACCTGCGGCCCCCAGATGTTGCTGAACTACAACTCCCATGATTCTTTCAATAAAACAGATAGCCAGGGAATCATGGGAGTTGTAGTTCAGCAACATCTGGGGGGGAGGGGGGGGGGGCTGCAGGTTGGACAGCCCTGTACTAAACAGTGATTATTAATTTGGGCAGTGTAATGTCCCTTTTATTCTATGGAGGGGGTGTGGCCAGGGGAAGGATAGTTCTAAACACATTTCTTTTATAGTTATACGCTCACAATATCAATATAGAGCTCCTAGAATAGAGGGACATTAATATAGAAACGAGGGACAGTTGGACTTGGATTCTAAGTAGGGACAAATGGGAGGTATGGTGGTATAATTTTTTTAGAAAAGTTATAGTTCTTAGACATGTGCAATTCGTTTCGGTACGAATTTAAATTCGGACAAATTTCGGCAATTCGGTCGCTTTCAAATGTCCGAAGTGCTTTGGATTTCTGAAAAGTGGCAAAACAGGAGAGGGAGGGAAAATTAAGGGAATGATGACAGGAATCGGAGTATATTCGAAGTATGTGCTTGTCACCAGTGGGGTACCTCAGGGATCTGTACTTGGACCCATTCTCTTTAATATTTTATTAGTGATATTGCAGAAGGTCTTAATGGTAAGGTATGTCTTTTTGTGATGATACTAAGATATGTAACAGGGTTGATGTTCCAGGAGGGATAAGCCAAATGGCAAATGATTTAGGTAAACTAGAAAAATGGTCAGAGTTGTGGCAACTGACATTTAATGTGGATAAGTGCAAGATAATGCATCTTGGACGCAAAAACCCAAGGGCAGAGAACAGAATATTTGATAGAGTCCTAACCTCAACATCGGAGGAAAGGGATTAAGGGGTGATTATTTCTGAGGACTTAAAGGTAGGCAGACAATGTAATAGAGCAGCAGGAAATGCTAGCAGAATGCTTGGTTGTATAGGGATGGGTATTAGCAGTAGAAAGAGGGAAGTGCTCATACCATTGTACAGAACACTGGTGAGACCTCACTTGGAGTATTGTACGCACTACTGGAGACCTTATCTCCAGAAGGATATTGATACCTTAGAGAGAGTTCAAAGAAGGGCTACTAAACTGGTTCATGGATTGCAGGATAAAACTTACAAGGAAAGATTAAAGGAACTTAACATGTATAGCTTGGAGGAAAGATGAGGGGGGGGGGGGATATGATAGAAACATCTAAATACATAAAGGGAATCAACACAGTAAAGGAGGAGACTTTAAAAGAAGAAAAACTACCACAACGAGAGGTCTTAAATTAGAGGGGCAAATGTTTAAAAATAATATCAGGAAGTATTACTTTACTGAGAGGGTAGTGGATGCATGGAATAGCCTTCCTGCTTAAGTGGTAAAGGGTTAACACAGTAAAGGAGTTTATACATGCGTGGGAGAAGCATAAGGCTATCCTAACTATAAGATAATGCCAGGGACTAATGAAAGTATTTAGAAAATTGGGCAGACTAGATGGGCCGAATGGTTCTTATCTGCCGTCACATTCTATGTTTCTATGAATCTAACCCAACTAGGGTTAGGCTTAGGGAATTGCCGAAGTCCCAAATTTCGGACCGCCGAACCGAACCAAATTTTTTGCCCATGCACATCCCTAATAGTTCTTCTTTAAAGGTGTTGAACACATAGTATTTTTACGCAGATTTGTGTTGCAATAGTTTAGAGAATTTGGAGCGGGAATATAGAGAGCTATTTCGGGCACAAAAAGTTCCACACCATTACAATCTTCATATTGTTAGGTTGATTTAGGTATTATAATACAACAAAAATGGGTGGAGCAGAATATAGCAAATATAAATATAAATACTTCCCTCTCTTCAAAATTCCAGCCAAAACAATGAAACTGAAACAGAAACAGAGGGGGATACAATAGTGTAAAACTGATAAAATGGAGATAGATCGCTGTGTCTTTAAATAGCACACTCACAAAAGTAGAGCCATAAGATAACCTGGCTCTGGTCTGGATAACAATAGGATCCTTAAGGGAGATCCAAATCCCACTCCAGCAGATGAGAAGGATAAAACAGGAACAAATAAGTGCTTCTAAAAAATTTTACTTTATTCCAGAAATAAAAGAACGGCATAAAACAAAGTCCATATAGTCACCAAAGTCACCAAGACGCGTTTCGCCTAATAGGCTTCCTCAGTTGGTGAATACTTGCTGTGTACAATCTCTTCTCTTAAATATGCTTGATTTTGGCGCCTTTTTCGTCCGTGGAACGCACAGATTCATCAGTGGAACGCATCACTTCCGGGTCGGTGTTAACTTCCTGTATTGTCCGATCGGTACATACAGAGCTCAAACAAAAATCGCAGTTTTTTCCTAAATTTATGGTCTCAGACGAGATGAAAACCTTTGAAAAAATGATCATGAGAGATGTACAAAAAATTAAAAAATTAAATACGTTCCAAAAAAATCTCTCTTTTAAAGAACAGAAGGCCGTAAAAGCACTTAATAATGATCAGCACATCATCAAACCTGCTGATAAGGGAGGAGGCATAGTGATTCTGAATAAAGAGGACTATGTCAAAGAGGCAGAAAGAATTCTTTTAGACACCAGCACATATAAAAAATTACCCAATAATCCAGGTTCGAGTATACAGATGAAGTTTGGTAAATATATAAAAAAGGGGTTAGAAATGAAGATCCTTAAAGAAAAAGAAGCAGATTATCTATGTATTAAACATCCTATAACTCCGGTTTTTTATTATCTCCCTAAAGTACACAAGGACAGAACCAACCCACCAGGAAGACCGATTATTGCCGGAGTGGATTCTGTCTCATCTAGGGTATCAGAATACATTGACGTCTTATTACAACCGGTGGTGGTAAAAACAACCTCCTACCTCAAAGATACCATACACATGCTACAGATTCTTAAAGATATAGCATGGAGGGAAGAATATCTGCTAGTCACCTGCGATGTTAGCTCTCTATACAGCATAATACCCCACAATATAGGTATACAAGCAGTGCAATATTTTCTAGAGAAATCTAGTTTTAAACCAGAACAAATTGATTTTATACTCGAAGGAATTTTACTGATTTTAGAGAATAATTTTTTTTGGTTTAAAGACTCCTTTTTTATGCAAATCACTGGTACAGCCATGGGCACCAAATTCGCTCCCAGTTATGCCAACCTTTTTATGGCATACTGGGAGGATCAAATAGTATTTCCACATCTTGCTGCTACGAATTTGGTGTCCTACCATCGATATATCGATGATATATTTTTTATTTGGAAAGGAGGAGAGGAGAGTCTTAATCTATTTTTAAAGGAACTGAATGTCAATAATTGGGGGATCGTTTTAACTTCCACATATAGCACCAGTCACATCAATTTTCTAGACTTGGAGGTTTTTATTTCAAATTCTACTATCAACACCAAGAATCACTTCAAAGATGTTGATGCGAATAGCTATATTGAAATGAACAGCTGCCATTATCCACCTTGGCTTAAGAATGTTCCAAAAAGTCAGTTTCTACGAGTACGTAGAAACTGCACACAAGAAACCGATTACATCTCCCAAGTAGAAAAAATTAAAGAACAATTTTTAGATAAAGGCTATGACACCAGCACTTTACAGAACTGCATTGAGGAAGTTAAACAAATCGATAGAAAAGACCTTATACGCTATAAAAAACCATATAAGAAGATTAACGATAAACATGCACTGAATATGCCTTTTATATGCAATCATAGTGGTAATAATCACAAAATAAACAAAATTGTAACTAAGTATTGGCCTATTTTAAAAGAAGATCCAGTATTATGTCAAATTTTACCTAATCGACCAAAAATGGTGTATCGTGGATGTAGGAATTTAAAACAGTCCCTAGTAAAAAGTAGTTTTAGAGTACAACCCCCAACACACTTTTTAAATAAAAATAAAGGATTCTATGGTTGATGTTCATGCCTTGCCTGCAGGGAAACGGATAATATAAAAAGACACATAACTTCATTTGTATATAAAGATCAAAAAGAATTCACTATAAAAGATCAGTTAACTTGTTTTTCAAAGAATGTCATTTATATCCTTAAGTGTCCTTGCAATCTTATGTATGTGGGGCGAACAATCAGGTGCCTACATATTAGAATTGCCGAACACATACGTAATATTAAAAAAGGTTTAGAGACACATAGTGTCTCACAACACTATAAAAGATGTCACAACAGCAACCCAAAAGGTTTAATGTTTTGTGCTATTAAATTAGTCCCAAAAAATTGGAGGGGAGGTGATTTCAGCAAAAGAATTGGTGAAGAAGAAATGCGATGCATATACAATTTTAATACACTTATTCCAAACGGTCTAAATCAAGACTTTGAATTATGCCATTTTTTGTGACATCATTTGTAATGTGTTAAACATATTGTGCAATTCTCTGTATATAGTGTCCTTTTTTATATATGCTTGAGATACATATGAATTTTCTATTATCTAAAAAGTCTCTTAATATATTAATATTGCACATTGGCACTTTATATCTATATATTACCCTTTTTTATTTCAATTTTTAATACATATATTTTTCTTGTTACTTATTCACATTGTGATACTGCTCTTATTGATCTCTCTGTATGATATGATAGTTTAATATATTTTTATTATGTTTTTTTTGCAGTCAGTCTCTCTAATTCATGATATTTTGTTTTAAGGGAAGTTCCCCTTTAAATTTTCGTAGGTGGAACGCATATGCGTTCCACGGCCGCCATGTCCGCTTATTTCCTGGAGTATGGGGCGGATGTGGGGAGGGGTGGAACGCATGAGCGTTCCACAAGCATCTAAGAACTTAACCATGTGACCGGACAACACAGGAAGCATGAAAACAGCCCGATCATGTGATCGGACAATACAGGAAGTTAACACCGACCCGGAAGTGATGCGTTCCACTGATGAATCTGTGCGTTCCACGGACGAAAAAGGCGCCAAAATCAAGCATATTTAAGAGAAGAGATTGTACACAGCAAGTATTCACCAACTGAGGAAGCCTATTAGGCGAAACGCGTCTTGGTGACTTTGGTGACTATATGGACTTTGTTTTATGCCGTTCTTTTATTTCTGGAATAAAGTAAAATTTTTTAGAAGCACTTATTTGTTCCTGTTTTATCCTTCTCATCTGCTGGAGTGGGATTTGGATCTCCCTTAAGGATCCTATTGTTATCCAGACCAGAGCCAGGTTATCTTATGGCTCTACTTTTGTGAGTGTGCTATTTAAAGACACAGCGATCTATCTCCATTTTATCAGTTTTACACTATTGTATCCCCTTCTGTTTCAGTTTCATTGTTTTGGCTGGAATTTTGAAGAGAGGGAAGTATTTATATTTATATTTGCTATATTCTGCTCCACCCATTTTTGTTGTATTATATTACTGTATTTGTGAAGGTGAAGGGGATACCTCACTGGTGTGTTGAGCAGCCTTTAATCTTTGGGACGTACTTGCTTGTGTGTATACTATGATTTAGGTATTATCATCATATGATATACCTGATATAAGATCCAACTCCAATCAATCTTTGACATTCCAACTGATGGGACTATGCATCACGTGTTTGGTCCTGTGGTTACCTGTGGGAAATGCAGTCTACAGAACTTAGTTTGTCTGATTTTAGCATCCCCATTAGTAAAAGTAAGTCAGCTTATAATATGTTAATGTTTTAATTATCCTGAGTCAGTCTTGAGGGAGAGAAGACCCAACAGTCATGTTGATGATTCTGCAGGTTGCAATAAAATGACTGCATTGCATTTTCAAGGAGAGTTTGAAACTATGAAGGTTGGAGAAATGTCTAATGCAGAGCATTCCACAGACCGGGAGCACTACAAAAGAGGTACCTGTCAAGGTGGGTGTACATTTTTATTTTATTTTACACAGAGGGAAATATGATCAAATGATGTAGATTAATTTAGAAATAAACAAATATGTTTAAATGTCTATCTGTTCCTGTCCAAATCTGAGATGATTAAATTGCGTATACGCAGAAGTAAGCTCACACTGACACATGGAGTTCAGGTTAAAAGCACTTCAGAAAATTTAATGCAATCTGGTTGGAAAACAGTTGTGCAGATCTTTTTAAAAGCAAAATGACATCATCATTGAATATCAGATAATAACAAATAAACATCATTGATTGGATTAAACATTATGTGACTAACTTCGTGTCCACCCACCAATATTATTAATTGGCTCAGGGGTTTGAGTGACCAGCTAGGTGTCCTCCCACCGGGAGGTGGTATTGTTCTGGACAAGGGTGTGGACAGAAGGCTCAGGCGCCATCTTTCCCAGCATGAGGTTTACTCGGTGGAAAGGGGGGCTTGAGCGTCATTTTACACAGTCAGTGATATCAGGCCTCATGTCCAGGTGCAAGGTCTCTTATGAATAGAACATTTCATTACTACTGTGTTCTCGTGGCCTTCAAACTATACTATCTTACAAGTCCTAAGGAGTAGCCGGCAAGTCTTAAGGAGTAGCCAGCACCTCCTGGTACTTGTCCTTGTAGGAAACACGGTCTTTGTCTACTGTATTAATTGGGTTGAGAAGTTCAGTCACGTAAGGTAGTTTTAAAATGAACAAGTTAAGTCATGAGGACAAAATGGAGGATTTGAAGAAGTCAGGTTAGGAGGACAAAATGGAGG
Organism: Pelobates fuscus; assembly: GCF_036172605.1. Classification (NCBI taxonomy): domain Eukaryota; kingdom Metazoa; phylum Chordata; class Amphibia; order Anura; family Pelobatidae; genus Pelobates; species Pelobates fuscus. The sequence continues at coordinate 379,032,284 of NC_086318.1, read as the reverse complement.
ATTGTCACAATATAAGGTTAAAATGGAGTTAGTACAATAATTCAATACAAGTACAATAATAATTTTTAATAATTCCACATCAGTCCCCCCTATGAAATGTTAGATTCTAAGAGATAAAACTTTATTATGTTAGTATCAGAAGACGTGTTAACCCAAAGGCACAAAAATGACTGGAGTAACGGTTCTCAAAGTCTTCTTAGTTCTTCAGAGGGACATCATAAATAGACAAGCTTACATTACCATATGGACTTGTGTTATCTGGAATATAGGCACAAGTAGTCATGGTGACAGGTAAACGTTGTTGGTTGCAATAGATATAATAAATGCAAATCAAAATATTATTATTATTATTAGCAGTGACGGTTGGGAAAATGGACTCAAACTTTCCTTTTACTGCAAAATCATCTGGTACCCCCCTTGGCACACCTATGGCATCAATATATATATATCAATCAAACTTTCCCTTTAGAGGGGTGCTCCTCTTTATGTTCTGAAGCATGAATGTGGTGTGTCAAGAGTACCTTGTCATGTATTATGTGTATGGACATAATAACCTTGGCTAGGGCGCATTTGCTTATGCATTGTAGTATTAAACCTGTCCCACGCTACATCAGCGTAGGTGGACTCGGATCATTTAGTCAATATTAATATCACCACAAACTCAGGATGGGCAAATAATCCTGAGGGAGCTTGGCGTTTGGATCTTTTTAGCTTCACGAGGTCTCCTTTTGGGGTCCTCGGCTTTCCATCGATGGCAGGTGGTCAGGCATTATTATGGCCATCAAACACCTACTTGCTGGTATCTTTTTATTTAACAAGTCATTTTTTCTTTAGAGTCAAAAGTGTGTCAAAATCAACAAATGTCACTTCTCATGTTGCAGAGAGAGTCTTGAATCTGGAACAATGAATCCACTGAGTGATCTCTGCAACTTTCACAATGCACTACTGGGTATATGGTCTTGGATGTCACATTGATGACCGGCTAGACTTCTGGCCATCCTGACAAAATGTCTATGATAACTAGTGCATATTTGACCCAGTAGCTCTTTGTCATCTGGATTCTTGAAAGGGATATTGAGAGTTAGCTAGGTGCTTAGGAGTATTTTAGAGATCAAAGAGTTCATGAGGGTCTTGGATAGGTATAAAGTTCCATGGGCTCACTGCCCAGTACATGTTTTTGGGTAAACAGAGCTTAAGAGCGTTGGAGTACAGCCCGTCTTCAAGGGTTGCCCCTTTCTGTTTTTCCAGCTTTGTATTTCTTCAGGGTCAGTAGCTGCTTTGTCATTCTTTTAGAAGCTTGAGATCTGTAGGTAGGATCTACATGGTGAGTATAGAAGTTTCTTTAGCGGACACCATTCTGTCCACTTCCCTTGGTGCACTTGTGGCTTGGTTGGCAGCTTTTAGTCAGCTGAGTGGTGCTTCTTATCTTCCAGATTGATCCAAAATAATTAGTAAAAGTAAGTCAGCTTATAATATGTTAATGTTTTAATTATCCTGAGTCAGTCTTGAGGGAGAGAAGACCCAACAGTCATGTTGATGATTCTGCAGGTTGCAATAAAATGACTGCATTGCATTTTCAAGGAGAGTTTGAAACTATGAAGGTTGGAGAAATGTCTAATGCAGAGCATTCCACAGACCGGGAGCACAAAAAAGAGGTACCTGTCAAGGTGGGTGTACATTTTTATTTTATTTTACACAGAGGGAAATATGATCAAATATAGATAAGCGTGCACCCTATCTAAACTTTGCTTTAAAAATAAATAAATAATACAAATGTAGATAAATGAGGTACAAAAATAGGTTTTGTTCTAAGGATAACTAGGTGTAAATAGAGGTTTCTGTCAAAAACATAATAAGCTAATCCCCACTCATACAAACATCAGACATACCAAGATAGGTGACAGAAAGGGCAGTTTGGATGTTGCAAAAGGGGGAGCCTAGGCACACATATGTGTGTGTATATATATATATATATATATACATACATACATACATACATACATACACACACGGTATCCAAAAAAACGGAATGCACTCCAGGGTCTTTGTAAAGTAAAATTTAACTTTTAATTCATATACAAAATAAAAAAATATACACCGTTTCGGCTCACATTTGGAGCCTTCTTCAGGAGCCGAAACGTTGATGTATATTTTTTTTATTTTGTATATGAATTAAAAGTTAAATTTTACTTTACAAAGATCCTGGAGTGCATTCTGTTTTTTTGGATACCTATGATTTTTTGCTGGAATTGCACCGGGCATCACAGTCATTATATACCTGGAGCACAAGCACCTTGGATTTATTTATATATATATATATATATATATATATATATATATACACACACACACATACATACATACACACACACACACCCTTTCATTGTTTTTAAGAGCAATGATCTATTTGGATCCTTACTATGGTACCTACCGAACCCCTTTTCTATTTTGACATTCAATTTAATTTTAACTAACCCATTCACTGATGCTGCAATTTCATAAACAATTTGGCCTGTGATAAATGTCCGAAATGCAGTTACACATTCAGATTACTCTTTAATTTGTATTAGTAACTACCTAAATTACAATTTGGGGTCAAATTCTGAGATATACTACACGTTTTGCAATTTTAAAAACATGTTGCGATAACCGTAAATAAACCCTAGGGTGATTTTCTAAGAACATACATGTTTTATTCCACTTAACACACAACCATGGAATGAAATATCCAATATTCTGCGAGTGAACATTCACAGGATATGAATGCTATGCTGTTTGCTAGCTGGTAACCAACATGTGGAGCCTGAAAAGCATGTGGCTTACTTTGCTGTGTAACTTCTGTAGGTGAGAATTGTGTGAAATTCAAATTAAGACCACTATAGCCATAAATGAAAAATTCTCCAAGTCAGCTCATGCTTCCTCTTTGATCTTAAGTTTGAATTTCACTGTGAATTCCTGGCAATTCTCTCATTACTGAATAACCCAGTTTGAATTCACTTTGTCCTGACAATACTCACTTTAGTAAATATCTCTATCTTTTATAATTAGCTTCCATTCATAGCTTAGTAAATACCCCCAGAACGCTACAATTTTCTGACCACAATAAGTGGTGCTCCCTTTACCCGAGGAGTTATATTCGATACAATAACCGATATCACCCTCGGGCTATACAGCTCTAACTCCCCTATCAGAGCGCCAAAACCTTACTCCAACAGCTGCATGGAACACTGCAAGCACAAGTGGCGGGCGAAGGGGGGGGAGTAAGGTTCTGTTTCCACGGCAACCAAACCTTGCCCTTTGAGTGGCATTTCCTTCCAGCCAATCGCAGTCTGGGAAAGCTCCTCAACTAGCATCATCACTGTCAACCCCGCCTTTCAACTAGCGCTTCGCGGCAAAGACCTAAAAGAAAAAAAATAACCACCACACAGAATAGAGTGGGCGGACACCTTTCCAGGGATAGGATCTTGACAGGCGTGGTCTGTGGCCAATCCCCGCTCTCATAGTGGTGGGAATGAACCAATGGGCTTGCCAGACGGGCGGAGTTGCACAGGTTTCCAAACGCTCGGCGGCGCCATGGGCTTGAGAGCTAAACGGAGATGGAATGTCCCAGTCTGAACCGGTTTTAGCCGGTTGCGAGTGTGTTGCACTAGAGCAGAAGAAGCGCCTGTTTGAGCCTCCCGACTCGCTGCGCCTCACAGCACGGGGACAGCATCTCTCACAGCCCAGCCCGAGCCACCGGGGAGCCCAGCCCTGTATGAACGTGCCCGGGCACTGCCTATAAGCCCACGGTCATTATTACTAGCCACCGGCCACAAACAGCCCTCTCCCTCCCTCTGCTGTCAGTGTGTAGCTCTCACTCTCTGTGGGTGTGTGGATATAACAGAGCCCCCGGCCTGGGCCTTCCCCCCCCCCCCTCCATCCATTCATTGCTGACTGAACCCGGCCAAGGGCGGCTGGTCTCGCTGCCATCCTGTGTATAACACACTGTGCGCGGTGCGGACACCATACAGGCCGGAGCGGGGAGCGGGCTCTGTGTGTACTGACTGCCGGTCACTGCTGCTGCTGGACTCTGTTACACCCTGAGGAGAAGGCAGCTCCAGATCTCGGTAAGGGGACTCGGTCACGCGTGGGGTGAGTGGCTCCCGGGCGCTCTGTGATTTGGGGGGTGTGCTCCATGTGGGAGCTCTGTGGTGGGGGAGGTAGATGGCCCCTGTGTGATTTAGGGGTGTGAGGGGAGGTAGGTGGCCCCTGTGTGATTTAGGGGTGTGAGGGGAGGTAGGTGGCCCCTGGGTGATTTAGGGGTGTGAGGGGAGGTAGGTGGTCCCTGGGTGATTTAGGGGTGTGAGGGGAGGTAGGTGGTCCCTGGGTGATTTAGGGGTGTGAGGGGAGGTAGGTGGTCCCTGGGTGATTTAGGGGTGTGAGGGGAGGTAGGTGGCCCCTGGGTGATTTAGGGGTGTGAGGGGAGGTAGGTGGCCCCTGGGTGATTTAGGGGTGTGAGGGGAGGTAGGTGGCCCCTGGGTGATTTAGGGGTGTGAGGGGAGGTAGGTGGCCCCTGGGTGATTTAGGGGTGTGAGGGGAGGTAGGTGGCCCCTGGGTGATTTAGGGGTGTGAGGGGAGGTAGGTGGCCCCTGGGTGATTTAGGGGTGTGAGGTGATCTGTGTCAGGGTAGGTGGGCCCATGGGTGCTGTGTGAGGGGAGGTAGGTGGTACCTGTGATTTAGGGGTGTGAGGTGATCTGTGGGGGTATAGGGGGGGGGGAGGGGGAGTTGATCCCCATGTGGGGCCCGGGGGGGGGGGGAGGGGTTGCTGCTCCCCGCCCTGGATGTCACTGCGGCCCCTTTATGCTCACAATCCACGTGTCTGGCACCACACGCGGGCTGTGTGTTGTTGTTGTGGTGCTTTGTGTGTCGTTGTGTCCTGCAGCCCACACTGCTGGGGGTGTTGGGTGAGGCCCCTGAAGGGTCCTGGGCGATTAAAAAATAAAATAAAATTAGATTTGTATTTTTTTTTTTTTTTTTTTATGTAACTGTTTTTTTGAATGAAACGTTGTAGGTGCTAGGCCTCAGGCAGTCCGGGGTGTTTCCTGGGAGGGCCGGGAGGCGGCCAGGCCGGGATCCTGGGTTCTCTCACGAGTTGTAGCTGGAGTGGAAATTTCCAGAAATGTTGTGTGTGTGGAAAGGTCCGCGAGCATCACGTGCTAGGCAGGGAGGGAGGGGCAGACAGAGGCGGCTGCTGCTGATCCTGACCCAGGCTCTGGGCCTTCACCTGCCTGGGACACCGAGCCTGCCTCTCCTCCCCGCTGCATGGCGGCTCCAGGGGGCACCGGCCCCCCCGGCAACCAGGCCATCACTGGGACTCAGGACAGCACTCCCATCCCTGCATGTAATTAAACTTTATCATCATCAGCATGACTGGTGTGTCGGTAAATAACTCCTGACTTATCACATGTCGTTTTATAAGTCACAAGCCGTTAATGCTCCCCCTATATTGATGGGGTTAATGCAGGTTAGTCACCTTGCTGGAGTGATGTGAGCAGGTAATACAGAAAGGTAGAGACATCCACAGATGTTGCAGAACTGAAGTTGCTTTTCCAGGCACAAGACTTGACATTTGTAGATCTGTGTGTCTGTAGGGCTTATAACACCCATCCTTAAACTATTGTTTTGCAACTCCATCCTCAAGCATCCCTTATGTATCCCAACTCTCTGGTAGACCCCCGCTTCAGTCCCGTTTCTGCACTAAGCACACTGTGGAAACGGCACTGACCAAATTATCCAATGATCTATTTGCTGCAAAATTTTGTGGTCACTACTCTATCCTAATTCAACTTGACCTGCCTGCGGCTTTTGACACTGTTGATCAGCAGCTTCTTCTCATCCTCTGCTATATTGATCTACAAGATATTGCTCTCTCCTGGTGCTCCTCCTACCTCTCCCAGCGCTCTTTCAGTGTTTCTTTCTCTGGCTCTGCTTCTTCTCCCCAACTCCTCTCTGTTGGTGTTAGGGATCGACCGATATTGATTTTTTAGAGCCGATACCGATATTCTGTGAACTTTCAGGCCGATAGCCGATATAATTTGCCGATATTCTGTACATTTACCATTTTGGAAAATAAAAAACTATTTCTAAAGGTAAATGCACAAAATATACATGCCACGTGTAGTGGATGCAGTGTGTTTAGACAGGGGAGCTGTGTATGTGTGTGTGTAGTGGATGCAGTGTTTGTGCAGTGTGTGTGTAGTGGATGCAGTGTGTGTTTGTATAGTGTGTGTGTGTTTGTATAGTGTGTGTGTATATAATGCAGTGTGTGTTTGTATAGTGTGTGTGTGTATATAATGCAGTGTGTGTTTGTATAGTGTGTGTGTGTATATAATGCAGTGTGTGTTTGTATAGTGTGTGTGTATATAATGCAGTGTGTGTTTGTATAGTGTGTGTGTGTGTTTGTATAGTGTGTGTATATAATGTGTGTGTGTGTTTGTATAGTGTGTGTGTATATAATGCGTGTGTGTGTTTGTATAGTGTGTGTGTATATAATGCAGTGTGTGTTTGTATAGTGTGTGTATATAATGCGTGTGTGTTTGTATAGTGTGTGTGTGTATATAATGCGTGTGTGTTTGTATAGTGTGTGTGTATATAATGCAGTGTGTGTTTGTATAGTGTGTGTTTGTATAGTGTGTGTTTGTATAGTGTGTGTTTGTATATAATGCAGTGTGTGTTTGTATAGTGTGTGTGTGTATATAATGCAGTGTGTGCTTGTATAGTGTGTGTGTATATAATGCAGTGTGTGCTTGTATAGTGTGTGTGTATATAATGCAGTGTGTGCTTGTATAGTGTGTGTATATAATGCAGTGTGTGCTTGTATAGTGTGTGTATATAATGCAGTGTGTGCTTGTATAGTGTGTGTATATAATGCAGTGTGTGCTTGTATAGTGTGTGTATATAATGCAGTGTGTGCTTGTATAGTGTGTGTATATAATGCAGTGTGTGCTTGTATAGTGTGTGTATATAATGCAGTGTGTGCTTGTATAGTGTGTGTATATAATGCAGTGTGTGCTTGTATAGTGTGTGTATATAATGCAGTGTGTGCTTGTATAGTGTGTGTATATAATGCAGTGTGTGCTTGTATAGTGTGTGTATATAATGCAGTGTGTGCTTGTATAGTGTGTGTGTGTATATAATGCAGTGTGTGCTTGTATAGTGTGTGTGTATATAATGCAGTGTGTGCTTGTATAGTGTGTGTGTATATAATGCAGTGTGTGCTTGTATAGTGTGTGTGTATATAATGCAGTGTGTGCTTGTATAGTGTGTGTGTATATAATGCAGTGTGTGCTTGTATAGTGTGTGTATATAATGCAGTGTGTGCTTGTATAGTGTGTGTATATAATGCAGTGTGTGCTTGTATAGTGTGTGTATATAATGCAGTGTGTGCTTGTATAGTGTGTGTATATAATGCAGTGTGTGCTTGTATAGTGTGTGTATATAATGCAGTGTGTGTTTGTATAGTGTGTGTGTGTATATAATGCAGTGTGTGTTTGTATAGTGTGTGTGTGTGTGTGTGTATAGTGTGTGTGTGTGTGTGTATATAATGCAGTGTGTGTTTGTATAGTGTGTGTGTGTGTGTATATAATGCAGTGTGTGTTTGTATAGTGTGTGTGTGTGTGTGTGTATATAATGCAGTGTGTGTTTGTATAGTGTGTGTGTGTGTGTGTGTGTATATAATGCAGTGTGTGTTTGTATAGTGTGTGTGTGTGTGTGTGTGTATAATGCAGTGTGTGTTTGTATAGTGTGTGTATGTGTAGTGTGCATTATATATACACACACACTATACAAACACACTGAATTATATACACAGTGTGTTTGTTTAGTGTATGTGTATAATAATAGTGTGTGTGTGAGGGGGCATTTTTTATTTAAAAAAAAATGTTTTATATTTAATTATTATAATTTATTTTTAGTTGTCCCCCCTCCCTGCTTGTTGCCTTGCCAGGGAGGGGGAATATGTTAATCCCTGGTGGTCCAGTGGCATTGGCTTAGCTGGGCGAGGGGAGGGGAGGGGAGGGAAGTGGGGTGGGCAGCAAGCGTTTACTCACCTCCCAGCAGCTCCTCCAGCTCCACAGTGTAAATCTTGCGAGACCCGCGGCCGTCAGAGCTGGCCGCGGGTCTCGCGAGATTTACACTGGGGACCTGGAGGAGCTGCTGGGAGGTGAGTAAACGCTTGCTGCTCGCCCCCCCAGGACCGCTGGTCTTGTAATGAGCCTGGCAGTCCTGGGAGGTATTATCGGCAATATCGGTATCCCTATTGGCCGATACCGATATTGCAGAAAATACAGAATATCGGCCGATTATATCGGTAAAACCGATAATCGGTCGATCCCTAGTTGGTGTCCCTCAAGGTTTCAGTCCTTGGTCCCCTACTGTTGTCTGTCTATACTGCCTCCCTTGCTAAACTCATTTGCTCCTTTGGCTTCCAATATAATTTCTATGTGGATGACACACAAATCTATCTGTCCTCTCCTGATCTCTCCTCGTCCCTCTTGACTAGTGTTTCTGACTGCCTCTATTTCTAACTGGATGGCTGCCCACTTCCTTAAACTAAACTTGACCAAAACTTTCCTCCCTCAAGCGTTGCTACTCCTGTGTCTCCCTCCCTCCAAGTCAACAGTGCTGCCATCAGCTCCACCACGCAGGCTCGCTGCCGAGGTGTTCTCTTTGACTCTCTCCTTCACGCCTCATGTTCAGTCTATCACCAAATCCTGGTGCTTCCATCTCAAAAACATTGAGCGCATCCAACCCTACTTAACGCCAGATGCGTCTAAGGTGCTGGTCCATTCCATTGTCCTTTCTCGCCTTGACTACTGTAATCCGCTTCTGAGTGATCTTACGTGCTACCAACTTGCGCCGTTACAGTCCATAATGAACGTGGCGGCAAGGCTCATCTTCCTGTCCTTCCACACCTCCCCCTTCTGTGAGACCCTACATTGGCTCCATGTAAGATATAGGGCTCAATTTAAAATTATTTTTTCCAAATCTCTACATAATGCTGCTCCCACCTATCTATCCTCTATATAGGCCCTTGCGCTCTGCTGAAGACTTGCGTCTATCTTCTGTCCGTACTCCCACCTCTGATGCTTGCCTTCAAGACTTTTTGAGGGCTGTGCCGTTCCTTTGGAACTCGCTTCCCTCCTCCGTTAGATGCTCACCCAGTCTCCATTCCTTCAAAAAATCATTAAAAACCCACTTCTTCATAAAAGCGTATCAATTAAACTGTTAATAGCTCCCGGCTGATTCCTGTCTTGCAACTGTCATTAGTCTAATACTATCATTACCTTTTTGTGTCACTGTACCCCAATCCCTCCCTCTAGCATGCAAGCTCATTGAGTAGGGCCCTCAACCGCTCTGTTCCTATGTCCAACTTGTCTGGTTACAACTACATGTTTGTCCACTGTAAAGCGCTGCAGAATTTGTTGGCGCTATATAAATAATGTAGCTATGTGTGCATCTATATAGAAGTTTCCACTAGTTAATGCCCTTCCTGCTGGAGTGTTGGGAGATCTAGCATAGGATTAAGATTTCTGTTTTAAAATCAGTTGAATACCAGCTTGCTTGGCTGGTAACGTGTAGAGTTATGACCTCTGTGTATGTGAATATGTGCACATGCTATAAGAAAACAGTATGTATGTGTATTTCTTCTTTCAAGGAATGTTAACACTATGATATTGAACAAGTCTAGTTGATTGCAAGGTGTGTATTGGTGAAGAACACACTGTAGTGGTTATGGCGCTTGGTGTGTACCTTTTAAACATAATTGTTTTTTCTCAGCAGCCTGATCGGTCCATGTATGATGAGATGGCCCTGCTTGATAATCCCTGATTCAATGCTTCTCATGGCGAGGGGGCATCACAATCCACCAGTTTATCCTTTCTATTCTAAAAGTACTGAATCCAATACTTATCTGTGAGAAGCATTAGCTGTATCTTACCTTGTCGTGCTGAATGTGAAGACATTAAAAAATTGAAGGTGGAATCGCCTTGATCTGATCTGACAGCCACTGCGTGTTACATGCCAGATATAAACATAATATTGTGTAAATGCCCTAAAATTCGAATATTTTCAGGAAAGGGTCAAGATACTCGCACAGTAATATGTAGTTGTTTTTCTACTTGGTGCCCCTTTTATAAACACTTAAAAGAAAACTGAGCATAAAATCAAGCTTCATTATCAATATTTTATTTAGTGGTATCATTTCTAGAGAAGTGACAGTCCTCCTTTGACATGTGAAGGTGTGCCTCATCATAACCCCTCTCAACTTGTAAATACATATTTGCATAGTTTAATACGTCTATATAAGTGAGTTTATGTGGTTGTTATAATTAAACTAAGTGACTATGAAATTGCTCTGTAGTGAGTAGTTTCACCATAAGTTAATTTAATTTTGCAGACTAGTTTGTTTTGTAATATTTAGTGCTTACAGTAGATGTTAAACTAATGTAGTTTTAACAGATATCAATACTAAAAAGTGTGGGGAAACATACGCGCACGTGTGTGTGTGTGTGTGTGTGTATATGTGTATATCTTTTTTTTTTTTTTTTTGTGTCCGCATTAAAAGTAGGATTCTCAGTTGGCAATTAAAGTCAATTTGGTTAGGTATTTGCATATCTCTCTAGTAAGGCTTAAAGTAAATTATATTTGCAACGCAGCTGTTTAGGTTAAATAGAAAAAAAATAGTGTGCCTTGGAAACTGGTTTAAAATTAACTGGAAAACACTGTTTTCCCACAGCAGTTATATTCCAAGAAGTAAAACAAGCAATAGAGTTGATGTTGCTCTCCACTCCTAGTACTGTAATTTCATTGCAGCCTTACCAGGATTTTCATTAGTCAGCAAGCATCTATTGCAAGAGGTGTGTATGAGTGAGGTATTTCTATAGCTCTTTAAAGTGTCACTATATGTACTTAGACCACTTCAGCTCGTTGAAGTGTTCTGGGTGCAGTGTCCCTGTACCCTTTAGTCCTTCAATGTTAATCATTTCAGTGTTTGAGAAACTGCAATGATTACATTGCAGGACTGACTGTCTAGTGGCTGTCACTCAGACAGCCAATAGAGGCACTTTCTGGTTGTTAAAGTGAAATTAATAGTGCCAGTTACCTGGGTCCAGCGCTGATGTCTCTTGGCGCTGGATCTGGTCTGCCCTCACTTCTCTCCCGCCATCAGCCGGCAGAGTAGAACTCTTTTCCCTGCAAAGTCCTCAGATAGTGACAATGCCATTTTAATTTAGCTTGGTTTTCATTTTACTTACTGGCAATGGCTCACAAATACATGATTTAATTTTACACCATATGTCACAAAGATATGGTGTAGTCAGTGTAAAAAGTTTTTTGCTCACTTTTCCTCTGTTCCAGCGACAGTTTGTGGATGTTGCTCCTTATGTAATACCCACCTCCTGGCTGCCGTTAGCTCCGCCTTAATTTGCCCTCCTTGAGTTGGATTATGGTCGGATTAGGGATTGTATTGGGAAAGGGGTATACAGGCTTATCATTGAGCTAAAGAACAGATGCAGAATACAAATATGTGGTGTTTGCAGTAGTGAGACATGCGTGGTCTATGAAATTCCTCAAAATAAAAACACAAATTAACTAATTAGACCAGGATTGTGATAAGATAATTGAATAGTGTCATAATAATCTTAATTGCATATCTTGTGGGATGTACACTATAAATATTTATACTTTTGTCTAGCAGTTTAATCTCGGCATGCCAAGTTATGCAAAGCTTTAGAATTCGCTCCTTGCAGTATTTGTTTTATAACTTCTAAAAATGTAAATCTTAGACATATTTGGGGATTCATTAACAATCGGGCCTAACTAGTGAATCTGTTTTCTTAGTTTTTTTTTTTTTACTACTTGCACTGTGTGTTGAAATTATTGAATGCAAAACTAGAAGAAAAGGGTTTGGTTTTTTTTGTTAAACTTGCCTTTCTCCTATTCCCTCTTCTCTTCCCCTCTGTCTTTTCTTTATTTCTGATATATTTTCCTTGAAACTAAAAGGGACTACTTTGTCTTATGTATTTTGCCTACGCTTGCCTTTCTTTGACCTGAGGAGGAGCTTAAGTCTGTTCCATTTCCTGTGCCAGAGAAAATACTCGCCCTCCTGGTCAAAGAAAGTCAAGCGTAGGAAAAATGCATAACGACATAGAAAGTAGTCACTACTTTGTGTTATGTTTGAAAGCAGATTAGAAAAGAACCGTTTCTGAGAGGAAGAGAAGAGGAATGAAAAGGAAAAATTAAACAGAAAGGGAAATTGTTGTAGAATTAATGCATGACAAAAAGGCCTTGATTACACAATGCATCTCAAAAAGCCTTGGTTCTTAAAGGGACACTATAGTCACCTGAACAACTTTAGCTTAATGAAGCAGTTTTGGTGTATAGAACATGCCTCTGTTTGAAAGTGAAACCAGTTTTTTATTTTTTTCATGCAGGCTGTGTCAATCATAGCCAGGGGAGGTGTGGCTACGGCTGCATAAACAGAAACAAAGTGATTTCACTCCTAAATGACAGTGAAATTGCAGGGGAATGATCTATACACTAAAACTGCTTTATTTAGCTAAAGTAATTTAGGTGACTATAGTGTTCCTTTAAGGGGCTATAGAAGACTTGTCTATTTACATTTTTTGTAATCTACACACAGATGAGACCAAAAAAACCCTGAGAATTGTTTTAAAGCAAACCAGTGATATATGAATGTTATGAATTGACAATATCAAAATCAGGTAGGTAAATAATCTATACATTGTCAGAAGATCTTCTTTTTTACTCTACTGAGAGCATGTGCTTATCATGCGCATGAGCATATTGCTATCCTAGCTAGAAGATAAGGCCAGGGACAAATTTAAGTATTTAGGAAATTGGGCAGACTTGATGAGCCGAACAGTTCTTATCTGCCATCATTTATTTTATTTTTTTTATCTGTCGCAATTCGTAATATACTCTGCACCAAGGGCTTCAATTACAAGGCATTCTGTGGCTTATTCCAATGCCCAACATTGATTCAATATGTATACTACCACATACTTTATATCCTAGTAGATACCTCTGCCACTAAGCTTTTTGAATGCGTGGCCTTTAGGTTCACCCCACTCCAATATTCTAACCTTTTGAACGGATTAAAGGAACACTTCAATGTGATAATTACACTTCTTTATAATGGTGGGATTTCTAAAATAAAGGGTTCATGTTGTCAGAGACAATAACAGATTATATTTACTCTGAAAATGTCAGTACATAAGGAAAAAATATCTATATATTAGAAACCTGAGAAGTGAAAACCAGCACCAAACCCAGAAAGTTGTGATCGCTAAGAATTGTGGGAATCCATGTCATTTTTAGACGATATATAATTTACTATTAAAGGACCACTATAGTCACCCAGACCACTTCAGCTCAATGAAGTGGTCTGGGTGCCAGGTCCCCCAGGTTTTAACACTGCAGCTGTAAACATAGCAGTTTCAGAGAAACTGCTGTGTTTACATTACAGGGTTAATCCAGCTTCTAGTGGCTGTCTTCCTGACAGCCGCTAGAGGCACTTCAGCGACGCTTAATGCGAAAATCGCATTGAGCACGCAGAAGGTCCATAGGAAAGCATTGAGTAATGCTTTCCTATAGGCGGCTTGAATGCGCACGTGGCTCTGGCTGCGCATTTGGCTCCACTCGGGAACTGACGTCTGGGTAGGAGAGGTCACCAGCACCGAGGGAGCCCGGCACTGGCTTAAGGTAAGTGGCTAAAGGGGTTTTAACCCCTTCAGCCCAGCGGGAGGGGGCCTTGATGGTGGGGGGGACCTAAGGACTATATATAGTGCCAGGAAAACAAGTTTGTTTTCCTGGCACTATAATGGTCCTTTAAGCTACATACCAGAGGTAGGGAAACTTTTGCACTTCAGATGTTGGACCGCATTATCCCTTCTTCTTTGTCAGGATTATTGGAGATGTAGTCCACAACTGCAGGAGTGCTGAAGGTTGCCTACACCGGTTACAGAGACCTGGTAGTTTAAATTATATGCAGTAACCTTTCAACTGTACTTTTGTTACAAAGTATAATGTGAAGATATTAAAGGGACACTATAGTCACCAAAACAACTTTTAGCTTAATGAAGCAGTTTTGGTGTACAAATCATGTCCCTGCAGTTTCACTGCTCAATTCTCTGCCATTTAGGAGTTAAATCACTTTGTTTATGAACCCTAGTCACACCTCTAGGATCTAGTCTGCCTTTCCCCTCCCACATGTTGTGTTGCCACGCGAAATGCTTGCAATAACACTTGATAAAGTAAAGTGTAATCCTTGTACAATGATAAGGACATGGTCCTGAAATTATTCTTTCATTTCTTATTTTGTCCTAATTTTTAGATGTGAAAGCAATTGGCAAAACTCATATAGGCAAATTGATCTGTTTTGACTTTACAATCTGACATTAGCTTAAGTTGAATGAACACACAATGCGTTGACGTTTTCCTCGTATCCCATTTGTAATGTTTCAAACTTGTATAAAATGTTAAAGGAACACTTTAAGATATTATTTATACAGGTTAACTCCACTTCTAATGACTGTCTAGTCTACCAAACAGCCCATTGAGGGATTTTCGGGTCGTTAGCAGACTTGGTAACCTAATTGACGGACGCCCTCACGCTATGCATGAGGACATCCAGCGTCATCAAAAACCCCAATATGAAAGCATTTTACAATGCTTTCCTGTGGGGGTAGTCTTAATCCGAGCGCGGTGATTGCTGCGAGCAGGAGCAGAGGTGGAGCCTGGAATCGGGTAAGTGAAAAGAGGTGTATTTATTTTTATTAACCCCTTAAGGACATATGATGGAAATATTCGGTCATGATTACCTTTTATTCCAGAAGTTGTGTCCTTAAAGGATTAAACAACTTCTTTACCACGTTGAGGGAGCTGGGCACTATAGGTACCTATAGTGTCAGGAAAACAACCTGACACTAGTTTTCCTTTAACCCCTTAAGACCGCAGGACGTTCTATGCCGTCCTTAATTGGCCGGCTCTAAACGCCACAGGACGGCATAGAACGTCCTGTGCGGTCTTAACCCCCACGTGGCCGGCGGCACATGGCCGCTGCAGATCGCGGTCGGGGGGCATGCCTGGCCCCCCAGGCAGCCCCCCTGTGCCTGGGGACCGCGGTCTGCAGCTTCTGATCGCAGTGACAGGCTGTCACTGCGATCGGTATTTACCATGTGTCAGCCGATTTGAAATCGGCTGACACATGGAGCCGGCCGCATTCTCCTGCAGCAGATCGCCCCCAGGCAGCCCCCCTGGGGTCAGTGACCGCGATCTGCACTGTCAGGCTGCAGTCTGATCACACTGACAGGCTGCCATAGCCTGTCAGTGCGATCAGTGTTACTATGTGTCAGCCTATTGGCTGACACATGTAACTTCAGCCATTAGCCCCCTACAGATCGCGGTGGGGGGCATGCCTGTACCTCCCAGGCACTCCCCCTGTGGCCAATTACCGCAATCTGTAGGAGGTGATCACAGTGACAGCCAGTCACTGTGATCACTGGCTGACACATTGTCTCTGCCCCTCTCCTCACCTCACTTCGATCTGAGAGGCAGAGAGATCGTTGCTTTTGCAGCTCCTGTGGAAAAAAGTTTTTTTTTCAAATTTTTTAAAATTTATATTTTATTTAACCCTTTCAGTGCTGATCACAGCATATTACTGTGATCAACCTGATTAGGGTATTTATTTATAATTTTTTTTGGATCAAAAAAAATTATTTATAATTTTTTTTTACCCTTTGTGTCAGTCGCAGCAACCCAAATCTCCATTACCCTTTCCCCGCTGCCGTGATCACTATACGGTACAGTATATCTGCTGTACAGTACTGTATCAGTGATCACTGTGACCAGAGGGCTCTCTGACCAGATTGACCTTTTTTAGGGTTATTTTTACAGATCAAAAAATAACCCTTTCAGTTTTAAAAACTTTTTTGGGTCAAAAAAATTATTTGTAAATTTTTTGACCCTTTGTGTCAGTCGCAGCAACCCAAATCTCCCTTAACCCTTTCCCACTGCCGTGATCACTATACTGTACTGTATCAGTGATCAATGTGATCAGAGGGCTCACTGATCAGACTGACTTTTTTTTAGGGTTATTTTTATAGATCTAAAAATAACCCTTTCAGTGTACTGATTGCAGCTGCCTATACTGTGATCTGTACATTTATATTATTTTTTGAGGGCAGGTAGTAGGTGTTAGGCAGGTAATTAATTACCCACTTTAGTATATAAATTAATTTGTCCCCCTAGAATGGCACGTCGCTACTCAGCCGAGGAGGCGTATGCCATTCTGGCAGGCAGTGATAGTGACACTCTGCAAGACAGTGACCCTATCACTGCCTCTGACATTGAGCCTCTGAGTGAGACCTCAAGTGATGGTGCCCCACCAACACTCACAAGAGGACGCTCAGCAAGTCCAATGCCAGGCGGAGACTGGGTGCCTCCAAATATGATGGCCCCAGAAATACCGCCGTTCACTGTTACACCTGGCATCACTGTAACAGTGGACGACTGCGAGCCAATTCGTTTTTTTGAGCTCTTTATGTCAGACGATATATTTGAGCTCATGGCTCAGCAAACAAATTTGTTTGCTATGCAGTATCTCTCTGCACATCCGGGGTCCCATCATGGTCGTAGGAATATGTGGAGACCCACGGATGTCGCAGAGATGAAGCGGTTTTGGGCTTTCACCCTAATGATGGGTATTGTTAAAAAGCCCAGTATCGAGTCCTACTGGAGCAAGCAACGCATCCTGGCTACACCTCTTTTCCCTGAGGTTATGTTGAGGGATCGCTACCTGCAACTGCTGCGATTCCTTCATTTTAATGATAACTCGCTGTGTCCCCCTAGAAACGACCCACTGTTTGACAGGCTATATAAAATTCGTCCCTTTATTCAACTCCTGTCAGACAGATTTTCTGAAAATTATGTCCCCGATAGATATTTCAATTGACGAGTCCCTTATGATATTTAAAGGTCGACTGCTATTTAAGCAATATATTCCATCGAAGCGGTCCCGATATGGCGTTAAATTTTATAAATTATGTGAATCCTGTACTGGTTACACATGGGCGTTTCGCATTTACCAGGGGAAGGATAATAGCCATCTTGACCCACCAGGATGCCCTGATTCTGTGGGTACAAGTGGCAAGATTGTTTGGGATCTAATCCTTCCCTTGTTGAATAAGGGATATAGGCTATGGGTTGACAATTATTATACCAGTATAGAATTATTTAAAAATGTATATTGTTTTGAAACCCTAGCCTGTGGCACAGTGAGGAAGAATCGCAGGGGTTTCCCCCAAGCCCTGGCAAGAGGCAGAAGCAGTAGAGGTTCCTGTACAGCTCTCCGCCAGGATGAGTTGCTTGCTCTTCGCTTCAGAGATAGGAAAGATGTATACATGCTGTCTACGATGCATGACGAAAGTACAGTGCCAGTGTCTGTGAGAGGTGGCACTGAGCATCTGGAAAAGCCGAAGTGCATTGTAGACTACAGCAAGTTTATGGTGGGAGTAGACTTGGCTGACCAATGCATACAGCCCTATCTGGTGAACCGAAAAACTAGGACCTGGTACAAGAAAATTGCAATCTACGTGAGCCAGATTGCAATTTTCAATGCCTATGTCCTCTATACAAAAGAGGTCATAGGTAGGCCCTGCCCTTTCCTCAAATTCACATTAAGCATTTTGTCCCGTATGTTATTTACCCAGCCCCCCAATCCCACTTTGGAATCAGGAGATCTCCAAAGACTTCCCTTCCCGAATCCCATCCACCCCTAGTAAAAAAGCTCCCCAAAGAAAGTGCCGTATTTGCTACAAGAAAGGAGTCCGAAAGGACTCCAGTTATTATTGTCCAATCTGCCCATATCTACCCGCCCTCTGCATAACAGACTGTTTCAAAGTCTACCATACAGAGCTGAACTTCTGAATCACTCTGTATGGGACTTTGGCAAGTTTGTTTGCTTGATTTACCTGGATTTCTGACCTCGGCTTGTCCTGACTACGCTTTGTTAGCTGCCTGTACCGACCCATTGGCTTGTTTTACCGACTATTCTGGATTCCCCTGACCTTGGCCTGTCCCTGTTTACGCTAGCCATTCTAAAGTGGCTACACCAAACAACTCAAAATACAACATTTGTAGTACTTGAAATGTGACTTCCCTATAAAAAACTGATCACAGGGTTAATGCTGTGATTAGCACTGAAAGGGTTACAAAAAATTTTTTTTTTTTTTTTTTTTTTTTACTTCTCAAACTTTTCACACAGTGACTCTCTATGTGATATCAAAGATCTATCTGCCTCTCTCTGCCTTCAGATCAAAGTGTATGTGTGGGTACTGTTCTATTCATGTGATATAATAAAAACCTGGAAACATGGTACATGTAGGTACTGTTATATTCAAAAGACAGTGTTAAATCAAAATACTAAGTCTCTAGTGCACTAACTAATATCAGGATTATGACATTTCCAGTGAAAATGCTATTTATCTGATTAAAAAGACAAAAATCAAAGTAGAAATCGCTACATGGGCCCAGCATTTCTATTAAAATGGCTAAACCAAACATCTCAAATTATGCCATTTGTTATACTCTGGGGTGCCTACTTTTGAAAATGGTTTGCCATAACGGTGGGAATGTTATTACCCAGGCTGCCATACTCTCTGAAAAGCTACATAAGCCCTGAAAATAATTTTGGCAAACTTACAAGCTGAAAGGGCATCCAATATATTTCGCCCTGTGACTTATCAGTAAAATCTGAAATAATAGTACGTGGGGGTACCGTTATATTCAGAAGACAGTGTTAAATCAAAAATACCAAGTCTCTAGTGCACTAACTAATATCTGTATTATGACATTTCCAGTGAAAATGCTATTTATCTGATTAAAAAGACAAAAATCAAAGTAGAAATCGCTACATGGGCCCAGCATTTCTGTTAAAATGGCTAGACCAAACATCTCAAATTATGCCATTTGTTATACTCTGGGTTGCCTTCTTTTGAAAATGGTATGCCATAATAGTGGAAATGTTATTACCCAGGGTGCCATGCTCTCTCAAAGGCGAGAGAGACCCAGAAAATCACTTTGTCAAATTGCCAACTTTGAAAAGGACATCTAATATTTTTGTCCCTGTGACTTCCCCCCCCAAAACAGAAAATCTAGTACATGGGGGTACTGTTACATTCAGGAGACAATGTTAAATACAAATAGTGAGGCTTTGTTGCAATATGAAATGTCCTGTGAAAATTGAGTTCATGTGTGTGAAAAAGCACAAATAAAGCTATAACTGCTATGTGGGCCCTTCATTTCTGATAAAGTGGTTAGACCAAACATCTTGCAATGCACCATTTCTTATACTCTGGGTGGCCTACTTTTGAAAATGGTATGCCATAATAGTGGAAATGTTATTACCCAGGCTGCCATGCTCTCTCAAATGCGATATAGGCCCAGAAAATCACTTTGCCAAATTTCAATGTAATAATGCCTAAATGGATAAGCCGTATATATGACTGTGTAACTTTCCAAAACACCATAAAACCTATACATGGGGGGGTACCATGGCGCTCGTGAGACATCACTGAGCAGAACTAGGAGTGTTTCAGGGCAGTAAACTATATACTAACAATAATATTATCAGTGAAAGTACAGATTTTATGTAAAAAAAAAAACGCTAACTTTGGCTAGGGTTTGTGCCCAAGTGGCTACTACAAAAGACTGGCCATACCCCATTTTGAATACCCTGGGATGTCTAATTTTTCAAATGCTATGCCATGATGGGGGTAATTTTCATTTCTGGGCTGCCATACGGTCTAAAAGGCAACCTAGGTCACTCAAACCAATCTGTAAAATTTCTATGCAGAAAATAAAATAGACAAGCCGTATGTTTGACCCTGTAATTTTCCAAAACCCCATAAAACCTCTACATGGGGGGTATTGTTTTACTCGTGAGACATTTCTGAATACAAATATGTTTTATTGCAGGAAAACCAAACAGTATTCTGACATTAACAGTTAAATTGCCATGCTGAAATTGAAAAATAACAAGATTTCATAATTTTTTCAAGTTTTTTTTAGATTTTATTCATATAAAATGGAGTTCCATATATGAATGTTTGATATTAAATGAAAGCTCTGTTTCCCCTAAACAAAATTATATATAATAAGTGTGGGTGCACTTAGTATGAAAGGGGTAAATTATTGTTGAACAGACATATAGTAAAATTCTGTGGTTTGTTTGTTTACATTTTTTTGGGATCACAACTTGTACATTTGGCTACGGTCTTAAGGGGTTAAATTGTGTAAATATGTAGAAATTGGAGTATCAGGTCAATATTTTGACGTTATAAGTGACGAATTCCTGATTGCCGTACTGTCCCTAGGTTTTTCTGGATTTAACCATTCTGGCTATATGTGAAATTTTCTTCTGTAACCACTGCAGACTTGGTTACACACTTGACCAGCAACAACTTGTATATCTTTATATCATTGTCTCAGGGTTTTGATAGTGACTTTTGTTTTGTTTTCTAGTTGTCCCCGGCATGTCTACCAAAAGTGCACCTGGGGAAGAAAAATTAACTGCCATGTTTTTCAGTTCATCTTGGCTCCTGATCGCTCCAACTGCCAGGAGATGGAGTCATTGAGGGGTGCACAAAAGGTATATCCCCAGATGTTGTGGAACTACAACTATCATTATGCTTTGCATGCCTTTAGAATGATAAAGTATCATGGAAGCTGTAATATTAAAACATCTGGGGATCTTCCTTTTGAGCACTCCTGGTGTAATTTATGTTGAAAACCTTATTTATTTTTCAAGAGACTCTGTAGGCCAGGGGTAGTCAACCTGGTCCCTACCACCCACTGGTGGGTGGTTTGGGATGTCAAATGGGCGGTGGTGGGTTCTGCAGAAAACGTCCAGTGGACCAAGGCCTTTCATCTCCCCTGCCAGCCCATGTAGAGCCTGTCTTGCTTTAAGCCCTCTCGGGCTGGTGAGGAGATCAAAGATCTCCCTCACCAGCCCAGTGGGAGTTCCAGCAGAGGGAGGGAAGGGCCTGGGAGGTTCCTTGCATGAGCAGGCTGGTTGGAGCATTGCCGCATACATTGTTGTGGTTGCAGGAGAGTCAGCCTGCAGCCGGAGGAGCTGCCGGCTAAAGTAAACATGCCACCACTGGACCACCAGCAGACCAGATAGATTTTCACATCTTACCCACCTAAAAACACAGCATAGACACTATGCACCTTTCACACACAAACACATCCTACACCCCTCACACACTACATCCCTCACGCACACACATGCACAGTGCCCGCCCCACGCACGCACTGACTGCCTTCTCACACACAGCATCTCACAGACACAAATAGGAAAGTAGAATAGAAAATAAAAAGGGAAAAATACATTAATTTTATTTAAAAAAACTAAACAAAAAAAAATCGTTAAATAAAATAAAAAAATATTGCACTTGCGCTATAAAATTGGCTATTGTGGCACTGGTGGGCAGTAAGTAAATTTTACCATCAACAAAGATACAAAAGTGGGCGGTAGTTATTAAAAGGTTGACTACCCCTGCTGTAGGCACAGTAACTGCTTAATCTCATTAAAAATAAGATCGTATCAGCGCTTGGTTGATATACCCCTATTGTACACTAGGGGTCAAACAAAGAAGATATATAATGAAGAGTCCCAATTAAAGTCTTTATGTGGGTGCTTTCAAATGTCCGCAGGGATTTGTTAGTTGTAACAGTAGTAAGTGAACTGTCTTTATATGTATCCGACCTTTAATAAAAAAAAGATACTAACATAGCGTGATACAGTTACCAACTTTTATTTCCCATACGAAAAACCCCCCATAAGAGGAACTCTTACAGTGTAAAATGGTGAAACTTATTTCTAAGATTGACTATCAAAGCATAGTAATACAGAGTATTGGTTAGTGGGTAGATGGTTAGCGCTCCGTTGATCTTAAGTTCCAGACGGGTCCTGTGCACTCGGGTCAGTCCTTACAGAGACGCCAAATAACTGGTACTACTGCAGTTACTTCAAACTAAAAAGTCCCGCCAGAAACACGATCTACGCGTTTCGCTCATTCCAACGAGCTTTCTCAAGATACAGTGTACGGGGGACTGTGCTTACATATATACATCAATCAATTATAAAAGCATTTCATTGAAAAATCATACCATTAAACAATCATTTCGTGCATATCATTGGTCTGTAAAAGCATTTCATTGGTCTATAAAAGCATTCCTTGTGGCCAATGTGCTTTAAAACATATAAAGTAATGTTTTCATTGTCACTAGCGCTGGTCCCAAGTAAGAAGGCCATACGCAACTTGTGCATGAAGTCTGCATCAAGCGTTTCCAGTTCACAAATAAAATGTAGATTTTGCATCTTGGTCTATAAAAGCATTTCATTGAAAAATCATACAATTAAACAATCATCTCGTGCATATATATGCACAAGATGATTGTTTAATTGTATGATTTTTCAATGAAATGCTTTTATTATTGATTGTATATATGTAAGCACAGTCCCCCAGTACACTGTATCGAGAGAGCTTGTTGGAACGAGCGAAACGCGTAGATCGTGTTTCTGGCGGGACTTTTGAATTTGAAGTAACTGCAGTAGTACTGGTTATTTGGCGTCTCTGTAAGGACTGACCCGAGTGCACAGGACTGGTCTGGAACTTAAGATCAACGGAGCGGTAACCATCTACCCACTAACCAATACTCTGTATGTATTACTATGCTTTGATAGTGAATCTTAGAAATAAGTTTCACCATTTTACACAGAGTTCCTCTTATGGGGGGTTTTTCGTATGGGAAATAAAAGTTAGTAACTGTATCACGCTATGTTAGTATCTTATTTTTTATTAAAGGTCGGATACATATAAAGACACAGTTCACTTACTACTGTTACAACTATCAAATCCCTGCGGACATTTGAAAGCACCCACAAAGACTTTTTAATTGGGACTCTTCATTATATATCCTCTGTTTGACCCCTAAGTGTACAATAGGGGTATATCAACTAAGCGCTGATGCTATCTTTTATTTTTAATTTTGTGTCGTTAAGATGTTTTAAAACTTGGGAAGGTTTTTAAAGTATTAAGCAGCTTTTTACAAATTTTTCTTGTGGATGATTGCAATTTGAAGCATTTGCTTAGAAAATTCACTGCATAATCTATATTTATTTTGCGCTCTCTATAGACTTGTTTTTTCATGCTTAATCTCACTGATGTGGCTAATCGGCTATACTGTCTGTAGTGCCCTGGCAACATCATTCCTTTCAGTTTTAAGTTGGTTTTGAATGTTTCAATGCTATAGAGCAGTGTTAGGCCACCTTCAGCACTCCAGATGTTGTGATCTACATCCCCCATAATGCTCTCACACCCATAATACTGGCAAAGCATCAAGGGAGGTGTAGTCCAAAACATCTGCAGTGCCGAAGGTTGCCTATGCCTGCTATAGAGTTCCCAGCAGCCCATTCTCTCTGGTCCTCAGGCTAATGCTTCTTCATTAACTGGGCAGTTGTGAGTGTCTGGTGTACGCATGTTGCTTTCAGCCTCAAAGTGCCCATTGCAAGTATGAACCAGATTGGCTAGAAGGAAGGGTGTAATCTCTGCCTTAGCCTCGCCTATAGTAACGGCTGTGGTGTGATTGGCTTGGGACCAAAACAAAAGCTCCATAAAACCAAACCTGTAATCCTCCCCTCTGCGGCCCAATCCCCCCACAGTGAGATCATTAAGCACAATGATCTCTAGTCCAATCCAATGCTTCTCTTTGTTATTTCTAAGAATTACAAGCCTACAATATAAAACAACAAATTTACATACAAAACAATGTAACGCTTTAACATTCAAAAATACTGACATAATCAGACTGCCAGGGAGGTTAACGGGGCACTCCAGACTCCTAAAGATCTTTAGCTTGTTATCCTTTCTGTATGTATTTTTGTAAAAAAAATAAAAAAGTGAAGACTTAAAAGGAAACTCCAGTGCCAGGAAAACAATCCGTTTTCTGGCACTGCAGGTCCCCTCTCCCTCCCACCCCCAATCTCCAGTTGCTGAAGGGGTGAAAACCCCTTCAGTCACTTACCAGAGGCAGCGACATGTCCCACGATGCTGCTTCTTCCTCCGCGCCGCTCCCGGTGGGCGAGACTGATCCCGCCCACCGGCCGGGGAGACCTAATGGAAGGCATTGAAAATTTAATTCAATGCTTTCTTATGGG
Organism: Pelobates fuscus; assembly: GCF_036172605.1. Taxonomy (NCBI): domain Eukaryota; kingdom Metazoa; phylum Chordata; class Amphibia; order Anura; family Pelobatidae; genus Pelobates; species Pelobates fuscus. Next base: position 379,008,003 of record NC_086318.1, on the reverse strand, counting down.
GAAATGAGTGACGCTCTAGCACAGGTTTTCTGTGCTGTGGACAAGGAAGTGCCCTCTAGTGGCTGTCTACTAGACAGCCACTAGAGGTGGAGTTAACTCTGCAAGGTAATTATTGCAGTTTATAAAAAAAAACTGCAATAATTACAGTTGCAGGGTTAAGAGTAGTGGGAGTTGGCACCCAGACCACTCAAATGGGCAGAAGTTGCTTGGGTACCTGGAGTGTCCCTTTATTGGAGACAACGCTCACATCCTGGTTGGCTTAGTGGAGCTAAACTCGAGGCACTAATTGCCCAGAGCACTTGTTTGCAAATTCTTCTCATTGAGCTGCATTGGGAAGTTTGTGATTGGACAGTCACAGAAAGTCTAGGCAGGGTTAGGAGAGAGCTCGCAAAGGCAACAAACAGATTGCTCTAGCTCTTGCAAGCTGTTTTTAGATATACGTCCCGTGGAAAAAAATGCGTAATTGCATTCATGTTTTCATTTGGGGTATATCTACAAAAATTTATTTTTATTTTTTTTGGCCAGTGTGGTGTCCTCTTGGAGGTTACTCCAACCTCCATGACCATTTCTGCTTTTAAAAGTGCTTGTTGTAGGAGTCTGTATGTGCATTTAGAGATATTTGCACTTTTGCACCCTGGCATTTGTGAATATTAATTCTGTGCAATCAGCGTGCATAGCAAGCTGCCAACAGATGTCATGGAGCAGCCTGCAAAGGGAATTGTATCCTTCCCCTCTTTCTCTTTTATTTACGTTCTCTCCCCCTCCCCCTGCTGTCCATGCCTCCCTATATCCTTAACTTTTTTGGAAAATTTCCTCTCCCTCCCCTTATTGGCTCTGTGTGCGTGCGCTAGTGAGATGGTCTAATCAAATGATTCTCGATGCTTGAAAACACCTTAGAGAACCACTCTAACTCCACCCACTTTATTGAGTAAGGCAGCCAATAATAACGTGCACACTTGTTACACTGCTTGTGGTACCAGAGAGACCTGGTTTGAGCATATGATTACTGATCATACTGTTGGGGCTTTATAAATAACCAACAGATTTGGATGGTCAGTTGAAGAAATCAAGCTTGCTTAATTTATACTAGAAGTCGGGTAGTAATTACCGTGCAATTGTTTTTTTTTGTTTTTTTTTTTTTGTTTGATAACTGTATACAAAGAAAGGGAATGTTATACAGCATAATGCAAAAATAGTAAAGGCTTTTCTGCATTGTTTTCTATCAAGGCTCCAATTGTCTAGAATAGTTTTACCTAAACTTTTGTGAAGTTGGCGACTCGGAGTACAGTTAAACTGGATATGCTATCCAAGTAAATGGATGTCACAAGCTTTCCAATCCAATTATGCAAAGTGTGTGGTGTAATGTGTACACACATACACCAATGATGCAGAGTTATGGTGCTTAGAGCGATCTTTTAACCCCTTAAAGGACCACTATAGTGCCCTGAGGGTGCCCCCACCCTCAGGGACCCCCTCCCGCCGGGCTCTGGAGAGGAGAAGGGGTTAAAATCTTACTTTTCTCCAGCACCGAGCGGGGAGCTTTCCTCCTCCTCTACTCCTTCCTCGCGACGTCATCGGCTGAATGCGCATGTGCGGCAGGAGCCGCGCGCGCATTCAGGCGGTCTCATAGGAAAGCATTATCAATTTTTCACAGTGAGGAGCAAGCAAGCGCCTCTAGTGGCTGTCAGTGAGACACCCACTGGAGGCTGGATTAACCCTCAGTATAAACATAGCAGTTTCTCTGAAACTGCTGTTTATTAAAAAAAAAAAAAAAAAAAAAAAAGGGGGTTATCCCTAGCTGGACCAGGCACCCAGACCACTTCATTAAGCTGAAGTGGTCTGGGTGCCTGTAGTGGTCCTTTAAGGACTGAGCCAACTGTACACGTTGGGATGTAAACAAAAACTGGAATTTGCGCTATATGTCTGTTCAGGCGTAATTCGCCTCTTTCCTATTATGTACACCCACACTTATTGTATATCATTTTATTCAGGGGAAACAGGGCTTTCATGTAACATCAAATATTTAGGTATGAAACATAATTTAATATGAATAAAATCTAAAAATATTGGGTAAAATAAGAATGTAAACTTTTTTTTTGTTCTACATGACATTCTAACTGTGAATGTCATAATACTGTTTGCTTTTACTGCAATTAAATACACATCTGTATTCAGCCATGTCTCATGTGTAAAACAGTACCCCCTATGTATAGGTTGTATGGTGTTTTGGCATGTTTCAGAGTCAAATATAGCGTGTTACACTTTTCAGTTATTTTCACATTGAAATTCGCCAGATTGGTTACGTTGCCTTTGAGAGCGTATGGTAGCCCAGGAATGAGAATTACCCCCATGATGGCATACCATTTGCAAAAGTAGACAACCCAAGGTATTGCAAGTGGGGATGTCCAGTCTTTTTTAGTAGCCACTTGATCACAAACACTGGCCAAGTATTTGAAAATGCAAAAACGAATTTGAATGCCAGTGTTTGTGACTTCGTGGATACTAAAAAAGACTGAACATACCCCATTTGCAATACCTTGAAGTCTTCCGAGTAAAACGGTACCCACCCATGTACAGGTTTTATGGTGTCTTGGAAAGTTACAGGGTTAAATATAGTGCTAGCAAATTTAATTCCCTGAACTTTTGGCCTGGGTTGTCAGGCAGGTCCTGCAAATTGTAATTAACAAAATGACCTAATTATGTAAAATTACATAAATATATATGTAGAATTATTATATAAATATATGTGTGTGTGTGTGTGTGTGTGTATATATATGTATGTATGTATGTATGTATAATTTCTTAGATTTTTTTATTTATTTATGTGTGTGTGTGTGTGTGTGTGTGTGTGTGTGTGTGTATATATATATATATATATATATATATATATATACATTTTAAAATAGTTAGAAGGAAATTACACATGTATATATTTTATTTTTTTTGCATATTTACATATTTTATATATATTTAATATCATTGTACGTGTACTTTGATATGAATATATATTAAAATACACTTTGTGTTTGTGTTTTTTTTTGTTTTGTGTTTTGGTTTTTGTTTTTGACAGCAGGGGGAGTACTCTCCCTGCTGGCAATGCCTTGGACGGCTATGCCGTCCATGTGATCGCAAGGACCTCGCGATCACATGGCCCAGAGGGGCCGAAGAGGATGGAGGGGGGGAGAGTGGAGGACTCCCTGGTAAGTCCCCATACCGCGACCGGGTAAGTACATAGGACGTTCTATGCCGCCCTGCAACGTTTATGGCTGCTTCCCTAAAGGACCACTATAGGCAACCAGACCACTTCAGCTTAATGAAGTGGTCTGGATGCCAGGTCAATCTAGGTTTAACCCTTTTTGCTGTAAACATAGCAGTTTTAGAGAAACTGCTATGTTTACTTATGGGTCAATCCAGCCTCTAGTGGGTGTCTCATTGACAGCTGCTATAGGTGCTTCCGCTCTTCTCACTGTGATTTTCAGTGAGAAGACCCCAGCATCCATAGGAAAGCATTAAGAATGCTTTCCTATGGACTGCCTGAATGTGCGCGCAGCATAAAAGGAGGAGGAGAGTTCTCCGTGCCGAGGGAGCCCGGCGGGAGGGGGGACCTCGAGACCCTATAGAGCCAGGAAAATGAGTATGTGGTCCTTTAAGGACGGCATAGAACGTCCCGCTTCCTTAAGGGGTTAAGAGGCATGTTAATCTCATTTTATATTCTAATCTTTCCATGCTTATGTGTGACATTCAGAGTGGTGTGTGTATCTATTTGCTAGCTCTCTGTTTTATACATTTGTCTTTCTCTCTGTTCCTAGGTTTTTCTGGATTTAACCATTCTGGCTATATGCAAAACTATTTCTTCTGGTGTAAATTTACATTAATCCACGTGAATAAGTTTAATTTATACCAAACTAAATCAAGGTTTATGAATGGAGCTTTAGGTGCTCTGATACATAGATGTGTATAGTAGGCACCTGCCCAGTATGATTGATTGATTTTTATATACAGATTTAAGCTTTTGTAAGTAAATAGGAAAAAGGTAGAGGGACAGCCTTATATTCTTGTGATCCTGTAAGCCTAAACATGCAATTTCGAACTGTACCATGAGCAGACACTTATACAGGGACATCTAAATGAAGTTGTTATGGTGCCTTATGGTTCCAGAAGGCCCCTGGGCGCACTTTTACGTCAAGGGGTTAAATCGTTCTCTTTTCCATTCGTTGGGGAAGACATTGGTATGACTGTTATGTTGAAGTTATATTTAGAATGTGAATGGTTATGAAGTATGCATCTATCAAGTCTTCTGCTTAAAGTCGCAAACAGTTTGCAGTTTGTTTTAGATACATGAGCAAATATTGTGCTGCATTAAGCTTTTTGCATTACTGCTGGGAAGCCATTTGAAGTAATGTCTGTAGATACCTAGAATCCACTTTGTACATCTTTTGTTTTTGATTAATCCCATGATGAGGATAGCTGTATGAAAACATTTTTATAAATAAAAGCGCACACTGCCCAGGTATTGTTAGGATGCCACGATCTTGGGGTAACAGCTAATATTGCCAAGATAAGTAATCTGTACCAGACATTTTTGACATGTGATTCTATCAGCATTTCCCAACAATCACAATATTAGGAAAAATTGTAAGTGAGCAGGGATCCTTAGATATGCAGCTGACAGAAGGCACACAATTTTGGCAGCTGTAAAACAGTAACGTTTGGATAAGATATTCCAGTCAAGTGTATAAAGGTGGCTCTTAGAATGGCAGAGTAGGCAAGGGATTGTTTAAAACATTTCAATATACGTGATTTGGGGGAGGGGGAAATGGATTATCATAATCGGGACCTATATTAAGGTATTTTAAAATGTCAGTGTTTTCACATAGACCTGAAATGTCAGAATTTTTGCAGTGACTAAAAGCTGTTCCGATTTCCACATGAGAGGTCCCCAAAAGACCTGACCGAGAAGCACTGGGATCCTGAAGGCAAGGGGCCAGCATATCCTGTACACAACAGGAACGTTTGACGAAAGTGGCAATATGATTGAGCGGAGATATAAAATTTAATCTGCGATTCCAAAGATATAGATCCCTCCCAGTTTACTATAGTGAACGGTGGTCACTACTCATCTGCACACAGGCTTAAGAGAAAAGTATAAATCAAGAGAAACAGAAACGGCAAAAATCGCCTCCAAGAAAATGCGGTTTACACAAAAGGGATTTTTCAAATATTTGGAAATCCCCTGAAGTTGATGAACAGCAAATCAATGTTGCAGGAATAAAGTGCTACTTCCAATAATGCTCAGTATAAATTGGGGTAAGACACACTAACACAGAATCAGGCATATGCCTGAGGTGTCTCTGGGTGCTTTCAATATATAGAATAAGCCCCCGTCTGGAGCCAGCCACAATCTAACTTAACCCGTGGGACTGTTGAGAGGAGAGGTGTCTTCGGATGACCCAATAGTAGCTTCAAAATAAGTTTGAAATGGTGGCCTGTTAAACTGCCCACAAATAGACATACACTGAAGCAAGGCTATCATGTATTTGCTGTATTAAAGGGCAATATCAAAGCCCTATAACTGCAGCCTGCTGTTGTGGTTAAGTGCCAGTTGTCCCCTGTTCCACCAGCAGCAGACCTTTTTCTTGAGCACTGTTTAATATTGTCCTGGGACACTCTGGTCCTCTGCAGTCAGGTATTCTCGATACAGCTAAATCCAGTCATATCTAGATCACATTTTGTGCAGCTTTTCACATCATTCTTTGACTGAGAGTGACAGCTGTGGTGTAAACACACTTTTTTTGTTTTTGTTTCAGTAACTATTCAAACTTGGATATCAAATGGTATCCTCTACACCAGGGGCTTCCAATTAAATTTTCCAGTGGAACCCTTTGACATTGTGGGGTTAGTAAACAGATTGTAGTACTTCTAAGCAGGTGTGCAGAGTTGGTGTTTGTGTATACGGTAATTTTAGCATTTTAATACAGGGATGTCTTTGAATATTGCATTTGCGTTCAAAGGTGTTTTTGGATGTTGTATTTTAAATGCATATGTACATTTGTGTATAGTATAGATATTTAAATGCTTTGTATATAGTTTTGGAGTTAGTTTAGGGGTGTCTTTGTATGTCGTGTTTGCAGGAGTGTGGTGTGTTGATGTTTGATCGCAAGGATGTCTGTTCATGTAATGCTACATATTTACACATATACATTCACACACACGCGGACAGATACACACACTGGAACATAAAAACACAGATATACACAACTTGACGCCGCACGTGCGCGCGCGCGCACACACACACGCACATAGATGTTCACTTACCTTATTTCTGCAGAAGGGTGACTTTCTTCAGTGCTGATGCTGGTGTGCCAGGTTGGCAGCTGTTCGCCCTCTTACTTGAGACAGTGCGCACCGTCTGGGAGAAAGGGCTGTCACTTCCTCCGAGCATCCAATATGACAGGTGCCTGGTGGTGGTCTTAAACGGCCGTGGCGCCTGAACGCACCACTATTTAGCGATGCCCATCGGGTGGCCCTAAATGCTTGGTCCACCAGATGGGCAAATAGCCACAGAGCCCCAATTTTTCTCGCGGAACTCTAGGGTACTGCAGAACACAAATTGGGAAACGCTGCTCTGCACTATGCTCTTACTTGTCATGAACCTCTATGCTATCTAAATACCTAGAATATCCCTAGTATAAAAATCTTTAACAGCAATTCGTGACCGTGAGCCACATATTATGGGAAAATAATACCCTCTTGGAGTTCTGATGTCATTTTATTATTCCATTGCCCTTTGGTCCTGCGGTTTACTGTGAAGTCTCAAGTGCATCTTGATAGACTCCCTAAACATTATGTTGCGAGTGTGCGTATACATGCAAAATTCTTATTCCCTAACTGAAATTTTATGTTTTGTCACAGTAATTACTGGTGGTTGCAATTTGACGGAATTCCTCAATTCTGACAGTTGTGCTGTGAGAGTCGCAGTGGTCAGTGCTTCTTTTGGCACATGATTTTTCTGTTTCATCGTGATGTGGAACAGCTGTGGTGGAGAGCATGAGGATATGTTTTCACCTGTCTTCTCCATGAGACGAGCATCATATCACAATGGAGAATGGACCACTGTGTATATCAAGAAAAGCCCTGATTGCTGCTGCTTTCATGCCAAGCCATCATAACCGTGTAAAGGAGGACAGGGGGTGAACTGATGAGATGAAATAAAGGGGTGGGTGTTTAAAGGGACACTGTTATCACCAGAACTACAGCATATTGTATTCTGGTGAGTATAATCATTCCTTACAGGCTTTTTGCTGTAAACACTGTCTTTTCAGAGAAAATGCAGTGTTTACATTAAAGCCTAGGGAAAACGCCACTGGCCACTCCTCAGATGGCTGTTAGAGATCCTTCTTGGGGCAGTGCTACACATTGGACTAGTGTTTGGGAAAGCCAGCTATAAAGCCAGCATTAACCCCTTAAGGAAAAACTTCAGGAATAAAAGGGAATCATGACATGTCACACATGTCATGTGTCCTTAAGGGGTTAAGGTGGTCCTTTAAGTAGAAATTCAAACTTTAACACTGTCATTTGTGTTTTTCTGCTGATAGTTGTAGGTTAGTGTAAAATCAAATTTAATGCAGGAACAGTACTATTATAATATCTATATCTCTCGAGTCATTTTCTTCTGGGCGGGGACATGGCTCTGGCTACAGTGTTTAGAATTTAGGACATTAGATGTTTCACTGCTTTATTGTGTGTGTTATTTATTTGTATTTAAATATTTTTGGAAGAGGCAGCCTCAGTGCTTAAAGGAGCACTATAATGCCAGGAAAACAAACCATTTTTCCTGGCACTATAGGATTATTAGCAGTAACATTTTGTGTATAAGACGACCCCCAATTTTAGACTAAATGAATTCAGAAGAAAACAGTCTTATACATTGAAAAAAATGTGTGTGTGTGTGTGTGTGTGTGTGTGTGTGTATATAACACTAGGTTTCCGTTCCCAGATTTGCGCCATCCCCGGATAGCTCTCCCAGGAGTGCCCACTGTCCAAAAAGCACTTGGAGCTGTGGTGTCTCGCTCGAATGTTCTTAATGTTACTTTTTTGACCAGGCCGCGAGCATCCTTCGATCCAGCGCTGGGTGGAAAGTCACGATCTCTGTACATCAAGCTCTTTCAAGTCCTTGGTACTCACTACCTCCCCTGTAACCCCTTCGGATAGCGCTCAATTTGGTGGTCCTGGTTTTACCAAATCACTGTAATCAGATCTGGAGTTCTAGACCATTTGTGGGTTGATCCTGGCCTGGCACGCCATGCCTCTGCAGGTCCCCTCTGGGGTGCTGACAGCACTGGGACCGCTAGATAGTGTGCAGAGCTGGGAGGCACGGTCTGGAGGGGGAATTAAGTTGGTGGTTGGGAGCACTGTACAGGTCCGAAGTTACTGTTGTCTGTCACATATAGGTTAAGCACTTGTATATGGAGAACAAATTAAATTAAACCTGTTCAGTGTTTGTACATAGATTTGCAGAATAACAATGGTATAAAAGTGTTACTTTAACCACTATGACAGCTTCTACTTTTGGTCTGTATTTGCAGCATTCATGCTTGCAACGCTGCACATAGAGAATTACTCACTTTTGTTCTGGGCTGCCTAACATCAATTCTGTGCAAAAATTCTGTCGTACTGCCCTGCAGATGTAGAGCTTTTTTCTTGCACCTCCAAGGGGAGGCTACCCCTTTTTTAACTATATATAAGAAGCATTTGATTGGACCACTTCATGACACATGGGATGTAAAAATGGAGCGAGAGGGATCTAGTTTGGAACTGGATTCAAGGTCAGGGTGTTGGCTTTTTTTTTTTTATTTAAATAAAGTGAGTGGGCAAGATCAGGCATTATAAAGCTTAAAGAGAGAGGAGGATTATATGAACCTTGTATGGTCTTTTCCGAATGTTGTTTTATAACGTGTTTGCTGTAAAAATTACACATTATCTGTAAAGACACAAGTGAGTTAACTTGGGGGGGAAAAGTAATGCATATATACAGCCTTGTGCGTACCTAATCCCTATATCATGCTTAATAAGCTTCTAACTATCCTAAATAGAAAACGATCTTAACGTATATTTTTAATTTTTTTTTTCTCCCCTTCCTCCAAAATCAATTTTTTTTTTTTTCTTTTTAAATCCAATTAGACAAATCTGAATTTAAAAAAAAGTTGGTTGAGAGTGACAAAGGGAGGAAAAGAGACGGGAACACTCACACTCAAAATGTCACAGAATGAAATTCCACACAAATTCACCCCCAGAATCACACATGCTGATGCTTCACACACATCCTAAACAAAAGTAGGATAATTAAAAATAGCGAATGCACTGTTATGACCAGATCACCAATCTGCATATTACACTTGCTGTAAAATAACAAATACATGTCATAGCATAGTATTTCTGTATAAGCAAACGTTAAATATTAGCTGCACAGTCACTTTTCCATATTGATAATGTTATATACATTTTTACTTTGGAATATTAATAGTCTGGTACCTTATCATGGAACAAGCAAATTGCAGTAAATCTTAACACATTTTTTGAAGTATATTGCTTATAAATATCAGTGATTCTTCTGCAAGGCAAGGAATAGAGCAGGAAAAGTGCACAAATAAAAGTAAATGCACATGTCACAACGGTCTTTCTCATGGAGCATGTTGTTTCTCGGCTATTTGTCTTTTTTTTTTTTTTTTTTAATCTTCAATCCATTTGTGGTTTGAGATCTTATTATTTGACAATGAATAACAAATTTATTTTCCGTTTTGAGGATCATTCTCATCTTCCTTAAAGGGGCACAACAGTAAGGACCAAGTTTGTACCCAGTTATGCCAATTTGTGCCTTTTTGGTGGGACAGGTGATGTGCAAACTTGGTTTTAGATAATACATATTGATATTGTACAAACACTGGTCTGTAGTAGTGTTTGTAAAAATTAATTGTAAATATTGTTGGCTGAAAAACACAAATTATAAGGGGGGGGGGGGCGCGCGCGGACACACTTTGCATATTACAAAAATAAATGTTTGGCAGCTCTGCAATCATGTGCCTTTCGAGTAATGTATTTCCTAATCTGCTATTGTGGACTCAACTAAACTGCAAAAACATCCTGACAGTTAAACTAATAAACAATTGCCAAGTTTACAGGGT